>NC_092713.1:229522252-229822252 GCF_047496885.1 Scyliorhinus torazame
ACATCACTCCAGCTCCATGTTGTCAATGCCAAGTGAGGAATGATGCACTCAGTTACACTGCCCAGTCCTAGAGCTGAAATTCTGCCGAGAGAAATCACTGCATCTTTCGGCAAGTTACTTAATGGACAGCAGCGAGTGCTCTCCCTTCGCCATTAACTGAAAATCTGGCCTGATGTTTGAAAGAAAGTATTCCTCACTTTATCACTAATTTTTATGACAGTTAGTATAGATTGTTCGCAAATAGTAAGTGGTTATGCTTCCTGCTCATGGTAATTGTCATCAGAACACTTCCATTGCATTAAAATGTGCTCTGAAGTTACTGCAAGATGCCTACAAAATGCAGTATGACTGATTGACTGCTTTAAAGTCTGATTTATAGTGCTAAGTCATATTGTAAGTACTAGGCTGCTTGCAGCAAAATCTGCCCCTTGATGGCTGTATAACTGTCATCTTTTCAAATACCTCAGGTCATGGAAAATTGGGATTAGTTAGCAAGATACAGAAAAGTCCTGTTGTTCCAGGTGACAGAGAAGCACAGAAACAGCAGATCAAGGAAACTGCAGTGCAGCTTTATTGAGGAAAAGTAAGCTCCAATTACTACAGAGTTGTGTTCTACCAAGGCACTGTGATCTTTGTATCATCAAATAATCTGAAAGACTTGTACAGTCTGTGAATTTAAATTTTAAATAGTTATTGCTCCTGAAACACACTGCTGTCAAGATTGTCATTGCGGAAGCTTCAACAGTACACCCGGCAAAAGATCAGAGAATCACTGACAGCAACTTTTGAATCTCAGCTTTTAACTGCATTTGTGTGGATGCCAGAAGTTGTTGTCAGTTTCACAGAGTAATGCTGTAGTTACAACAGTAAAACACAGGCTAATATGTTTTCCACTTTATCTATTCCACTTGTCAGTTAATGAACAAAAGATAGCAAATTATCACTGCCTTCAAACATTTAAATTCTGGATTTAACAAATATCGAAGTGCATAACTTTGATTTCGCTAAAATTAACAATTCATACTGATCTCGGTTCCTTTTTTAAGAAAGCAGGGTAGATGCTGAAAGTATTAAGCAGGATTAAGATATTTATCCATATAAGTAAAAATGTCGTGATTTATTTACTGATTTACATTTACTGATCAGTGTGAAAAAGGTGCACAAGACTTGTCTTTGGTGTGAAGCAATATTCTAACAATCAGGGGATTAAAATAATTTTTTTAAAGGGTAAGGCTATGTGGCTGTTTGTTATGTAAGTTGGAAAAGGCAGTTATCGAGGTGTTGTTAGAATAAATGATTTATTATTTTCTGGGGACAACTACATTTGATTACTACACAAAAATGTGATATAACACTTCTGTAATTTCAAAAGACATTGAGGAAACAACATACGAAGCATTAATTTAAATGTTGCTTTATTGCACCATGGTTAAACTTGTGTAAATTTTGTGGGAAATCCTGATCTTCCCTGGGTGTCCCTGGAATGAGCATATTCAGCATGATTTCATTTGACATGACACCGAGTACAAGTCCAGTACACTGTAGAACCGGATATAAAAAATACTCAGGAAGTCTTTCTGGGTACTTTTTGAACCTGTCCACAATTAAATATTTAGACAATGTAAGTGTTGTACATTCTGCCTAAGCATTTAGCATTTAACTGCTTGGAGAGAGACTAGCCTGGCCAGGAGGATTAAAGTTTGTCAACCAGTATGCATAGGTTTTACCTGTCTGAAATCCAAACTGTATCTGCCGATTTTGAGTGGTACCTACTACCTAAATGCACCTTGAAGTACTATCAATTTTAGTTGCAAAATAGTTATAAATCTATGTTAGACGACAGATACGTTTTCCGGCACACTGCATCCCCGCCGGCAGCGGGATCCTCCGAATAATTTGAAAGACTTATACACCCCATGCCGTCGGGAAACCAGTGGGTGTGGGTGTGCTGCCGGCAAAGCGGAGGATCTCGCCGAAGGAGAATCCAGCAGAAAATGTTTTATTTTCTGCTTTGTTCACATAGGTGTTCAAGGTCAGAAATGAAGCTGGTTCTAATATTTTTATGCTGACTGACGCTCCCAGGCTTGAACAGGTTGAGCTGCCGTAGTTCATATCTATCCTACTTTATGCAGCAGATTTGTTTAGAAATAAAAGTGAATTATTTGTTGAAGTTGTACTTATTTCCTGCAGCACACTGGCATTGTTTTCATTACGTCATTTAAAAAATCGACACAGCCAAATGGTTTGGATGAAGCAGAAATAAGTTAGCCATTTGAATTAAATGAACATTTCTGCAAATTTTATTTGAAAAAAAAAATCAAATTTCTTATTGTGCCAAGAGCTAAGTATGAGTTCGCTTTGTGTGTTTCTGGTGGCCTCTGTACGATATGTGATCATTCTGTTAGAATTATTTTTCCTTCCCCAAAGAAGATTTCGGTTGAACTCTTTTTTTTTTTTTTAGAGCAGTTTTTCATGTTCTGTTAATGCGTTGCTAAAAATGAGTTTTTTTTTTTTGTTCTCAGTGCTTTAATGTTGTATTTATAGCAAAATGACCCACAATTCGCATCAACTGAAACTAGCAAACATCCTGAGTTAATGAAACCGCATTTTATGGTGCAGTTAACCTTTTTGATGTTCCGCAACAGAGACTGCTCAGATTTGATTCAGGTGTGAGGCTAAAAATTTTAAAAACTGAAACAGGAATTCCTCCTGGAACCCATTTTTTTTCTGGTTTTACATAGACAGATTGAGCGACAGGCAACCAATATTTTCAGGAGGCAGTTTAGTCATTGAAACTTTAAATTTATGTCACCACTTTTAAAGTTTTCTATTTTTAACCGCTGTCAGCCAGTTCTCCCGAACATCGGGAAGTCGAACAGGTAAAAGCAGGCAAAAAGGCATCAGGGTAAATGCCTTAATAGTACTGCTTGTGTACCCACCAACAAATTTATCCAGATTGAAATTTTAAAAACTTCTGCCAGTCTAAGCATCCAGTAGCAGTCAAGTGAGCCCTTCAGTTTGTTTTGGTTTTGAAATGAGCTTGCAGAAATGAAAAGACAAGTATCAAAATGTAGAGCTCTGATGATCCTAAACAATAGGAAAACTAATTATTTTTACTTGCTAGTGCTGTGAATAATTCAAATTTTTATAATGAAAATTGCATTATATAATTTTACCAAAAGAAACTGATCGGAAAAAGCATCTGAACTATGAGGGAGAACCTAGAATTCTTTCCTTTGGAGAAGCGAAAGCTTAGGGGTCGAAGTACTTAAAGTGTGTCAAGGAATAGATGAATTAAATCCTAATTATATGTTTGAGGTTGTGTCACACTCTGAAACCAGAGGAACACGACCTCCAGATATGGAAGAGAGTTGCTGCTATGGCATTAGAGTTAATTACTATTTCCTATGGCAGACGTAAAGCAACTTTACATTCAGGTTGTTGATCCAGATAATTATGTCATGAGTAATGGTATGTATAGATGTAGATTGTGAATTGGGCATTGAATTATGTTTTTCCTGGTCTGTTCCAGGTCTCCCACTGGAGGGCTTTTAATTTTCCATTTATTCATCAAGTATTCGCATCTGCCATGGTTTATGAGAGTATAGTTTAGCATTACCCGTTAGCTTTTGCGGAACACCAAAGCAAGGAATCTTCTCCTTCAGGTCTTTCATGAGGTGTTTGTGACTTGTGAACAGTTTCATCAGCTTTGAAATTGCATTTTCTACAGCTAAGTGCATGGGTCCGAAAAGGCTTATGTGACTTAAAGTGGCGTTGAGGGACATTGTTAAAGTTCTTCAAGATGGAGAGTTTGTTTTCCTTGGTTTGTTGTACTTTTATGGACTGGAAAGGGGAGTGATCTACAACAAAGTAGATGGGGAACAGTATAGTCGGGGGTTGGGCATGGTTCTCTGCGGCCGTGGGAGAGTCCAGGAGGCTAAGTTGCCTGTTCGATGCCAAGGTTTGGAACTTGTGCTCGGGTGGGAGGGGGAGGACCCTGTGGTCGTGGTCCACATAGGTAGCAACGATATAGGTTGGACTAGGAAAAGGTTCAGCTGAGCGAGTGAGAGTAACTCGGGGCGAAATTTAAAAGCTGAAGAACATGACTATAGAGTGGGGTTTTCAGCCAAGTGCAGTGATGGTGTATTGGAAGAGTGGGCACTATGGCAGTTACTTATGCCTCAGTGAGTCACTGGTTGGCACCGGCACCTTGATTGTATTGGTATCTACACTGATAACTCTTCCAGCATGTATATAACATAAGAACTCGGAGCAGGAGTAGGCCATCTGGCCCCTCGAGCCTGCTCCGCATTCACTGAGATCATGGCTGATCTTTTGTGGACTCAGCTCCACTTTCCGGCCCGAACACCATAACCCTGAATCCCTTTATTCTTCAAAAAACTATCTATCTTTATCTTAAAAATATTTATCTGCCACTTAATTATATTTGACCAATTCTGTTATATTATCTACAATGGTAGTAGAAAGAAGCTCTTTAGAAACTGTATGACTTGACCATAAGATTGAGCTAATTTTATTTTTATGTATGTGTGAACAAGCAGTAAGTGCCTTAGATTTTATAAATTATACAAGTAGTGGAAAAGGTGAATAATATGCGGATATAGTTAAATTTTAGCTATGGGAATAGTGGGTTGACAGTATTTTCAAAATATAGGCAGATAATTCAATGGTATGGGTTGGGAGGAGAATGAGGGAGTGCGATAAGATCAAGATGTGGGTACATTATCACAGTACAGAGTTGTTGAGAATTAAAACTATTCATTTGCAGTTGCAATTTGTTCTTGGGATCTAAGGTTTGGGATTATGAATTATATGTCACTTCACTGACTGATTTATTGTATTAATCATTGGAAAAATGTTAAGGCATTGGAAAGAGTGCAGAAAAGATTCACGCCAAGGGCCCAGGGATGAGGAATTTCAGTTATGAAGATAGATTGGGGAAGTTGAAACTGTTTTCCTTGGAGAAGAGAAGGCTGAGGGGAGATCTGATAGAGGTATTCAAAATCATGAGGGGTCAGGACAAGAGTTGATGGGGAGCAACTATTCTCACTCATGAAAAGATCAGTAACGAAAGGACGCAGATATAATGTAATTAGCAAAAGAAGCAAAAGCGACATGAGGAAAAACCTTTTCATGCAGCAAGTGGTTAAGGTCTAGAATTCACTGCCTGAGAATGTGGTTCCATCAAGACATTCAAAGAGGAATTAGATTGTTATCTGTAAATTAAAAATGCAGAGTGCAAGGAGAAAGTAGGGGAATGACAGTCGGCAAATTGTTCATTCTGAGGGCTGAATGCTGCCTTCCACACTAACAATTCTCTGAAGAATGACATAAATTGGGACCTGAATATTCTTTTTTTTTTTTTTCAAATATATTTTATTCGAGTTTTTTGGCCAAACATAACAATACGTAGTGTTTCTTTTACACAACAATAAAGCAATATAAATAGCCGTGGCCAGTTTTAAACAAATAAATAAATAATATATATAAACAGAAACAAAAGAAAAACAAAACTAAATGGCAACTGCCTTGTCCAAAATAAATACTCTCCAAAATTACAGTCCAATATACAATTACATATACCAAATACCTATACATGTACAATAACATCCCTGCGAGTCCGTCCGATTCCTCCCCCGGTCTCTTCCCCCCCCCCCCCCCCTCCCCCCTGGGTTGCTGCTGTTATCTACTTCTTTTCCATTCCCTCTATCTTTCTGTGAGGTAGTCGACGAACGGTTGCCTCCGCCTGGTGAACCCCTGAGCCGAACCCCTTAACACGAACTTAATCCGTTCTAACTTTATGAACCCTGCCATATCGTTTATCCAGGTCTCCACCCCCGGGGGCTTAGCTTCCTTCCACATTAACAATATCCTGCGCCGGGCTACAAGGGACGCAAAGGCCAACACGTCAGCCTCTCTCGCCTCCTGCACTCCCGGCTCTTCTGCAACCCCAAATATAGCCAACCCCCAGCTTGGTTCGACCCAGACCCCCACCACCTTCGAAAGCACCTTTGCCACCCCCACCCAGAACCCCTGTAGTACCGGGCATGACCAGAACATGTGGGTGTGATTCGCTGGGCCTCTCGAGCATCTCGCACACCTATCCTCTACCCAAAAAAATTTACTAAGCCGTGCTCCAGTCATATGCGCCCTGTGTAGCACCTTAAATTGTATCAGGCTTAGCCTGGCACACGAGGACGATGAGTTTACCCTACGTAGGGCATCCGCCCACAGCCCCTCCTCAATCTCCTCCCCCAGTTCTTCTTCCCATTTCCCTTTCAGCTCATCTACCATGATCTCCCCCTCGTCCCTCATCTCCCTGTATATGTCCGCTACCTTACCGTCCCCCACCCATGTCTCTGAGATCACTCTATCCTGCACTTCCTGCGTCGGGAGCTGCGGGAATTCCCTCACCTGTTGCCTCACAAAAGCCCTCAATTGCATATACCGAAATGCATTCCCTTGGGGCAACCCATATTTCTCCTTCAGCGCTCCCAAACTTGCAAACGTCCCATCTACAAATAGATCTCTTAATTGTACTACCCCAGCTCTTTGCCATGCTCCAAATCCCCCATCCATTCTCCCTGGAACGAACCTATGATTGTTTCTTATCGGGGACCGCACCGAAGCTCCCATCCCTCCCCTATGCCGTCTCCACTGCCCCCAAATTCTCAATGTAGCCACCACCACCGGGCTTGTGGTGTATTCCTTTGGTGGGAACGGCAACTGCGCCGTCACCATTGCTTGCAGGCTAGTCCCCCTGCAGGACGCCCTCTCCATTCTCTTCCACGCCGCTCCCTCCCCTTCTCCCATCCACTTACACACCATTGAAACATTGGCGGCCCAGTAGTACTCACTTAGGCTCGGTAGTGCCAGCCCCCCCCCTGTCCCTACTACGCTGCAAGAATCCCCGCCTCACTCTCGGGGTCTTCCCAGCCCACACAAAACTCATAATGCTCTTCTCAATTCTTTTGAAAACAGCCTTCGTGATCACCACCGGGAGGCACTGGAACACAAAAAGGAATCTCGGGAGGACCACCATTTTAACCGCCTGCACCCTACCTGCCAATGACAAGGACACCATGTCCCATCTCTTGAAATCCTCCTCCATCTGTTCCACCAACCGTGTTAAATTAAGCCTATGTAATGTACCCCAATTCTTGGCTATCTGGATCCCCAGGTACCGGAAGTCCCTTGTTACCTTCCTCAACGGTAAATCCTCTATCTCTCTGCTCTGCTCCCCCGGGTGCACCACAAATAACTCACTTTTCCCCATGTTCAGTTTATACCCTGAAAAATCCCCAAACTCCCCAAGTATCCGCATTATCTCTGGCATCCCCTCCGCCGGGTCCGCCACATATAGCAACAAATCGTCCACATATAGAGATACCCGGTGTTCTTCTCCGCCCCCCCCCTAAGTACTCCCCTCCACTTCCTGGAACCCCTCAGTGCCATGGCCAGGGGTTCAATCGCCAGTGCAAACAATAACGGGGACAGAGGACATCCCTGCCTCGTCCCTCTATGGAGCCGAAAATAGTCAGACCCCCGTCCATTCGTGACCACGCTCGCCATCGGGGCCGTATACAGCAACTGTACCCACCTGATATACCCGTCCCCAAAGCCAAATCTCCTCAACACCTCCCACAAATAATCCCACTCCACTCTATCAAATGCTTTCTCGGCATCCATCGCCACCACTATCTCCGCTTCCCCCTCTGGTGGGGGTATCATCATTACCCCTAGCAGCCTCCGTATATTTGTATTTAGCTGTTTCCCCTTCACAAACCCAGTTTGGTCCTCATGGACCACCCCCGGGACACAATCCTCTATCCTCATTGCCATTACCTTGGCCAGGATCTTAGCATCCACATTCAGGAGGGAAATGGGCCTGTATGACCTGCATTGCAGCGGGTCTTTTTCCTTCTTTAGGAGGAGCGATATCGTTGCCTCTGACATAGTCGGGGGCAGCTGCCCCCTTTCCCTCGCCTCATTAAAGGTTCTCATCAGTAGCGGGGCCAGCAAGTCCAAATATTTCTTATAGAATTCAACTGGGAATCCGTCTGGTCCCGGGGCCTTCCCCGCCTGCATGCTTCCAATCCCTTTCACTACTTCCTCCGACTCAATCTGTGCTCCCAGCCCCACTCTCTCCTGTTCCTCCACCTTGGGAAATTCCAGCTGATCCAGAAAGCACATCATTCTCTCCTTCCCGTCCGGGGGCTGCGCTTCATATAATCTTTCATAAAATGCCTTGAACACTCCATTCACTCTCTCTGCTCCCCGCTCCATCTCCCCCTCCTCATCTCTCATCCCCCCCTATCTCCCTCGCTGCTCCCCTTTTCCCCAGTTGGTGGGCCAACAACCTACTCGCCTTCTCCCCATATTCGTACTGTACACCCTGTGCCTTCCTCCATTGTGCCTCTGCCTTACCCGTAGTCAACAAGTCAAACTCTATATGTAGCCTTTGCCTTTCCCTGTATAGTCCCTCCTCCGGTGCCTCCGCGTATTGTCTGTCCACCCTCAGCAGTTCTTTCAACAACCGCTCCCTTTCCCTACCCTCCTGCTTTCCTTTATGTGCCCTAATAGATATCCGCTCCCCTCTAACCACTGCCTTCAGTGCCTCCCAGACCACTCCCACCTGTACCTCCCCATTATCATTAATTTCCAAGTACCTTTCAATACACCCCCTCACCCTTAAACACACCCCCTCATCTGCCAATAATCCCATGTCCATTCTCCAGGGTGGAAGCTGTTGTTTTTCTTCCCCTATCTCCAGGTCCACCCAGTGTGGAGCATGATCCGAGATGGCTATAGCTGTGTACTCCGTCCCCGTCACCTTTGGGATCAGTGCCCTTCCCAAAACAAAAAAATCTATTCTTGAAAATACTTTATGTACATAGGAGAAAAACGAAAACTCCTTACTCCTAGGTCTACTAAATCTCCAGGGATCTACTCCTCCCATCTGCACCATAAAATCCTTAAGCACCCTAGCTGCAGCCGGCCTCCTTCCGGTCCTGGACCTCGATCTGTCCAACCCTGGGTCCAGCACCGTATTAAAGTCTCCACCCATTACCAACTTTCCCGCCTCTAGGTCCGGGATGCGTCCTAACATACGCCTCATAAAATTGGCATCATCCCAGTTCGGGGCATACACGTTCACCAATACCGCCGCCTCTCCTTGCAGTTTGCCACTCACCATCACGTATCTGCCACTATAGTCTTTGCCTCAAACATTACCCGGGACCTGAATATTCAGTGACACATGACACTTGGGGAGACAGGAATTTGGAAAATATGGATGGTAGCTCCCTTCATTGAGGATGACATTGATGCAATAAAGAGTTCTGGAGATCGAATTAGTTTGGGTAGAGATAAGAAATAGTAACAATAGGAAGTCGCTTGCAAGAATGGTTTATAGGTCCCCTAATAGAAAGCACACTGTAAGACAGGGTATAAAGGGGGCTTGTGAGAAAAGTACAGCGATAATCCAGAGTGAATTAATCTACATATAGATTGGATGAATCAGATTGGCAAAGGTGACAAGTTCATAGTGTTTTCATGACAGTTTCGTAAAACAGCATGTTCTAGAGCCAACCAGAGGGCCAGCTTTACTAGATTTAGTAATGTGTAATAAGTTGGGACTAAATATTCACTTCATAGTGTAGTTGCCCCTAGGTAGAGTGTTCATAATATGATTGAATTTTGCATTCAGTTTGAAGGAGAGAAGCATGGATCTAAGACTAGGGTTTTAAACCTAAATAACATTAATAACAAATAATTATGAGGGTATGGAGACCAATCTAGGTTAAAATGAACTGTGAAACTAGGTTAAGGGAAAGGTCAGTAGACATGCAGTAGCAGACATTTATGGATGTATTTCAGAATACTCAGAAAAGATACTTACCAGTGAGAAAAATAGACTCACAGGGAAGGACACACCATCCGTGGCTAACTAAGGAAATTAAAGATGGTATCAAATTGAAAGAAAACGCATATAATTCCACAAAGATAAGTGTCAGGTCAGAAGAGTGGACAGAATATAAAGAAGAGCAAAGAACGACTAAAATTTTAATAAGTAGAGAGAAATTAGAGTGCAGGAAAATACTGGCTAGAAATGTAGAAATAGGAGTTTCTACAGATATTTGAATAAATTAAGTGAGCTTTGGTCTTCCAGAGAGTGCGTCTGGAGAATTATCAATTAGAAAATAAGGAAATGGTAAATGAATTAAATAGAAATTTTGCATTGGTCTTCACTGAGAGGATACAAACAACATTCCAGAAATATTTATGAATCAGGATGTGGAAGTGAGGGAGGAACTTAATACAATTAAAATCACTAGGGAAAGGGTACTGAGAAAAATATTAGAACAAAAAGCTGACAGTCCCCAGATCCTGATGGATTTCACCTAAGGGTCTTTTTTTTTTTTAAAGAGGCTGCTGAGTTAGTGGGTGCATTGATTTTCATTTTCCAAAATTCCCTCAACTCTGAAAAGTCCCATTGGATAAATAGTAAATGTGATTCCCTTATTTAAGAAAAGAGAGACAGAAAGCTGGAAACTGCAAGCCAAGTTAGCTTAGCGTCTGCCACAGGGAAAATGCTCAAATCTATTATTAACGAGATCATAACAGGGCACTTAGAAAACCTCACTGCAGTAAGACAGAATCAACATGCTTTTGTGAAAGGGAAATCATGTTTCACTAATTTATTGGAGACCTTTGAAGAAGTAACAAGCAACATGGAAGAAGTAACAAGCAACGTGGATAAACTGGAATCTGTGGACATGCAGTACTCAAGACATTTGACAAGGTGGCACATGTCACTGTGGCATATAGGTCACTATAGGTGTCATTCTATGCAAAATAAAAGCTCATGGCCCTGAATTTTGCATTCGACGCATATCTAAAGTCTGCGTGAGTGGAGCAAAACCTATTTCTGCCAGAGATGCTGTCAATGTGATATTACACTGAATAGCCAATTAATGGCCATTCAAAGTGAAACGTGCTCTGTGAAAGGTTGAGTGGTGCCAGGGAAGGTGAGTGCCAAGAAAAGGGAGGGTGCGGGGCTGGCACTTCCAGTGTGTTCCCTCAGGTACAACTGCGGAAAAACTGTCTTGAGAGCTGAAAACCTGTAAAAAAAAAAAAATATATATATATATAATATATATATATATATATATATAAATATCAACAGAAAAACTGCCATGCGTGCCTAAGCAGTACAATCATATGCAGACCTCCAGTCTCCAGATACATTTGTTACTTTAATTTGAGCCCTGCATTTCACCCTGCCCAGGAATGAATCATAAAGGCTGTCTGGCCAATCAACTCACCCGTAAACTTTCAAAGCAAACAGGCAATGTGAAATCCCAGTTAGTTGTTGTTTGATTTAAATTGACATCCTGATTGTCAGCAGGCACGCCTGAACCTTGTATGTAAAATTCTGGCCATGGTGTGGAGGGTAGCATATTAACACGGATGACAAAAGATTGGTTAGCTAACAGGAAGCAGAGAGTGGGCATAAATGTTTCATTTTTGGATCAGCAAGATATGAAGAGTGGAATGCCACAGGGACTGGTGCTGGGATCTCAACCATTTACAGTTTATGTCAATAACTTGGATGAAGGGACCAAATGCAGTGTTGCTAAATTTGCTGATACATAGATAAGTAGGAAATGAAGTTGCGAAGAGGACATAGAGCCTGGAAAGAGATGTTAAGAGGTTAAGTGAGTGGGCAAAAGTTTTAAATGTACTAAAATGTGAACTTTGGCAGGAAGAATGGAAAAGCAATATGTCATCTAAATGGGGAGAACTTGCAGAACTGAGGTGAAAAGGGATCTAGGTGCCTTAGGAATTGAATGAGGAAAGGTTAGTATGCAGGCAGGTACAGCAAGTGATTAGGAAGGCAAATGAAATGTTGTTTATTGCAAGGGAAATGGATTATGAAACTGGGGATGTTTTGCTAAAGTTGTACAGAGACCACATCTGGAGTATTGTGTACCGTTTTGGTCATTTAAGAAAGGATATACGTACCTGGGTTGGGGGTGAGTGGTGAGGTGGGTGGGTTATCTTGTGAGGCAAGGTTGGACAGGCTGGGCCTGTATCAATTGAAGCTTAGAAAAATGAGACCCCCTTGTTACTCCCTTAAATAATTTCATCAAGTTAGATACAACCATCTCTTCGCAATTTCATGCTGACTGTCCTTGAATAATATGTGTCCCCCAAATGATGCATTAGATTTTGTCTCCATGTTTTCCAGTAATTTGCCCCTTCGAAGGTTAGATTGATTTGACTTTAGGGCTATCCCTATCTTTTTAAACGACCGTACAATGTTAAATGTCCTCCGCCACCATGCCTGTAACCAAAGAAGATTGGAAAATGATGGTCAGAGCTTCATCATTGCTTTAAAAGAATGCACATTTTGACATAAAATAGCTTGTACTTCAAAAAGACTTGCCCCCGCCCCCTTCCTGCCCTTTTTTTTCTGTGTAATAGTGACCTTTTACCTTGCCTGCCATCCTGAGATTTCCTTCAACATATTGTATGGGAACGCCCAAACCGCCAAACTCTTTGAGCACCAACTTCCCCGCATGCGGCAGTCTGCAGATTGTGCATTGAACTTATCGGCCTTTTTGGTACCCATCGAATCAGAGTGGAAGCAAGTCAATGCGCAATCTGCAGACTGCTGCATCTTCCATCCCGAATCACTGCCTACGAAGTTGAAGAACATCTAGTGCTAAATGTTTTGTGTTTTGAATGCCTGCTCACAAAATAATAGGTTGAAATTGTCTTTCAGATTGATTTCAGCCAAGATCTTAGAACTGAAATTTGTTCACATCCACTGCATAATTAGTCACTTGTGACAAACCTGATCAGTCAATAGGGCATTTAATATAGAACATTCCAATGTGCTTCAGAGACAAAAAATACTGCGTAAGAGTTATAAGAGGTTAAAGAAGCCAAGTCTTTAAGGCTTTTGAGGTTTGTGAGAGTGTTAGCAAGCTTTTAGGAAGTGTTGTTCAGCCAAAGGACAAGGTAGCAAAAGGTTTTGCAACAGACAATGGAGAGGTGAAAGCAAAGAAGACTAGAATTGGTAAAGCCAAAAACACCCAGGCATGAAGGGCTTAGGAGGTAATAGTGATGGAAGGAAGGAGAATTGAGAGGGTGGCCAAGACATTAGGCATTTGCTAATGAGAATGAAAGTACTGAATTCAACACAGGGAAGACAGCAAACCAATCAAAGTGCACAAGGGAGATGTGCAGGATACAATGCAAAGTAATTTGTGATTTTATACAATGGAATCCAGGAGGGTGGCAAGGACAGTGTTGGGGAAATCAAGGGTGGTGATGAAGAAGCTATGGAGGAGAATTTCTGTCGTGAGGAGGATGATGTGGACATGGAAATAATTACATTTGGTGATGGATAATATATGTGGGTTAGAACTGAGCTCAATGTCTCAAATTCTACTAATGTGTGTGTATCCTTGTGTTAAATTTGAAAGACCATCAAGGCCTGGAGGGATTCCAAACAGGGTGGCCTCAGTCATACTGACATTGAACTGGAGGAAGGTTTCACAAATGTCGAGCTTGCGTTACAGCAAACAGTTGGAAACTCTGCTGGTGGGTAGTGATAATAAGGAAAGTTGAATGTCATCCGCACACGTGAAGACAAAACTTTCCGGTACAGATTATGTTGTAAAGAAACCAAACACCAATGACGGAATTTGGACATTCACAAACTGACTTCACTAGGGACGGGGTAGGAGGTTAAGCCATTGCATGAGATGTGCTGACTGGATTGGGACAGGTAGCATTGGAATTGAGCAACGGTGGCACCACAGGTGCAGTAAATGGAAGATAATTGATTGGTTGCCCATGTTGAAAACAACAGAGAGCTGGAGGACATAGGGTAAGCATATCTTGCTCAGTCACAAATGGTAACATTGATTTTGTCCTGAGTGGTCTAGGTGCTGCTGCAGGCAGGGAAACTAAATAGTGAATTCAAACAAGGTAGTGTAAGAGCATGGAATTAGTAGGAATGGAACACCAAGGACTCCATAGACTTGGCACATCCTAGATTATATTGCCATATCTTAACTTTTGCCCTGTCCTGTTCACAATTGCCACTGCATTTGCTGACTTAAACTGGTCCCTAATCTGGCATCACCTCCATTTTAAAATTCTCACCCTTCTGTTCAAATCTCTCCAACACTGCATCCATTCCCTATCTCTGTAACATCCTTAAGCCAAAGCCTCTTCACTTCTGACCTCTTGCATATCTCCAATGTTATTTGTTCCACCATTGACAGCCGTGCCTTGAGCTGCCGAGACCCAAAACCTCTTCACCTTTCTAACTCTCCTCCTTTCTACCTCTCCTCCTCTTAAGTCAATCCTGTTTGACCATGCTTTTGGTCACCTAGCCTAATATCTCAATGTGACTTTGTATCAAAGTTTGTCTCATAATTGACCCATTAAATGCCTTGGACCACTTGGTACATTAAAAGCAAGTTGTTAAGAAATAAATTTGAGATTGGGATCATAGTTGGGGAAAATCAAAGGCCACGAGTAGGTTTAGAAGGAGAATGGTGGTCAGGTTTGAAAGGTTGAGGAGGCCGAGTCTGAAGAAAGCGAACTGCTGTAGCTTGTTTCCAGGATGGTACCTTCTCGATATCATTCTGATGCTAAAATTTAAAGCTATGTGTGGAAAACACTATCTCATCATTCTAGTTCCATTGTAACTCCCCAAAAAGCACCTTGTACAGTCCTGAACATCAAGTATTTTTTTAAAAATCAACCTATGTAGGTTGCAGTGATCTAATGATGCATATGGTTTCAATATTATACATTACAAATTGTGAAATTATGGATTTTTCTCTTTTTAAAAAAAATGACACTCTGGTTTAAAATTCTCAGTTCACTTTCAGTTTTCATTATTGTATCCTGCAAAGTATTAACAGAACGCTGTCTAATTTGTGGGAATCAGAAGACGGCCAGTTTCACTGGTTTTCTCACCAGCTGGTGGTATGACAGCCGGGCTCCAACAAGCTGGTTTGGACTGCTTTATGAAGATGCTAATCTAAACTGCTTACACTGTCCTTCGCCAACATAATTAAATTAGAACAGGAAAGCAGTCCAGTTCCAAAAAACAATATAAATGGAGCTTAAATATGCCAGCCCACCTGAATTTTCATTTAAATCTGTGTGTCTATTGGGTGGGAATTGCTTTCTTCCTTTTGGCACTGGAAATTTAAATCATTTGTGCAACAGGTGGATATGTAACCTGAAAATGTATACATTTTGTAATCTTATCTCTTCCTCACCAGATAACTAAGCTGTGTCTTGTTCTCTGGTACTAAGCAGTGCCGATCATGAAGCTCCTACTATGGTACGTGGGCCATAGTTGCTGTAGGTGTTTCAAGTTTAAATTTTTAATATTTTGGTGTGGTAAGACAGTGAAAGTATGAGCTGATCATGCCGCAACAAGGAAAAATAATGCCTGGGACTGAGGAAGCAAATGCTGCTTTCTTGACCAATGAGGTTGAAGGACTGTCAAATTAGCAAGGAAGACTGCCACAAATGTTAAATCAGATTCAGAAAGAGAAAAAATGAGGCATTTATTTTTAATTTTACAGGTAGAAAATCTCCAGCTGTTAAAACCTGAAGCAACAAAGTCCTCAACTTGAAATATTTAATTTCTGGTGCTCGAGACATTCCCTAGTAGTAATTGGGTACTTATCACATTGTTAAAAGGTACTTGGACTGAAATAGACACGACAAGGCTGTGGCAAATCTATTTCAGATCTAGGTGCAACAACTTAAGCAATGGGGCGGCACGGTGCTTCGCACTGCTGCCTCACAGCTCCAGGGACTCGGGTTTCAATTCCGGCCTTGGGTCACTGACTGTGTGGAGTTTGCACGTCCTCCCCGTGTCACATGGATTTCTCCAGTTTCCTCCCACAGTCCAAAGATGTGCAGGTTGGGTGAATTGGCCATGCTAAATTGCTCCTTACTATACAAAAGGTTAGGTGGGGTTATTGGGATACGGGGATAGGGTGGAGGCGTGGGCTTAGTAGGGTGCTCTTTCCAAGAACCAGTACAGACTTGATGGGCCGACCAGCCTCCTGCACTGTAGAATCTATGATAATGCATTTCAATGATGAGCCAGCTAATGAAATACCAAATTTGTAAAGCTAACACTGGATTCAACACTAATCAGGCAGTAACTTCAGTGTTTCGCAACCCTCTCCTCTGCCCAGAGTTGCTGTGCAAATAATGGCAAATGCCATTCGCCTCATGATTATTCTGACATTGAGTTATGGACTGTTATCTCAGCTGTTCTTGCAAAGTCTGAGGTAGGTCACTTAAGGTATTGTTTGACCTCTGGCTACCTGTGGAACTGTACTGAACCTAAACCCATGCAGGAAAGGAAAGGTTAAGTGGAAACTCGGGGGTTATTTTATCCGTTTGCTGACCAACTTGTAGAAATGAATCCAATGATAGGCATAGGCTTGTAATTTTAATGGAAGATGTTGGATCATAATGCAAAAATGCTAATGATTGTAATATATCCTTGCCATTTAGGTTGTCAATGTTTTATTTTAATGTCTGACAGCTTTTTTTTCAATAATTCTGATTTTTATCTGGCATAAGGACAGTTAGTGTTCAAACTGTATCCAACTTCCTTATGGAATGGCACCCATATGCCATCTGGCTCATGAATACACAATAATGTGCAAGAAGTCCATTCTTTTGATATGCTGATTTCATTAGATCATAAAATGCCTACTTAGTTTGTGTCTCAGGGAAGAAAGATTTTGGATAAAGAAGTATAATTTTTTTTGATGAAATGATAAACTAGTTAGAAGTAATTGTATTTTACATATTTTGGTTCGTGAACCACACTTTAAATTGCCATTGTTCAATGAACTAAGTACTCCAAACCACAACAAATCATCTTGTTTGTTGTTATTTCACCTAGTATTTTGATAATGACTGCCATTGTTACACATTCTCACTGAATGCAATATGATACTCTTAAAAGTAAGTTTAACTAAATGCAGAATCATTTTGATCAATTAGAAACCTGCAATTAACTTAGAGCACCTACTAATTCAATCAATCTTGCTTTTCCTGTTTTATTTTGTGGGTACAATTTTTAACCCTTTCAGTCCCCCCATTTGATCCTTGGCCGAGCCTAAGGTAGCCAACTCCATGGTATTGCCCTTTCCCTTGCACTCTGCTGCCCATGGATACTGGCCAGATATTAAGCTTAGGATTCTCAGTGTTGTAAAGGGTTACGCCATCTTTATGAATTAGCCCGGTAGTGGTTCCTTGCCTCTTCTGTTTTTTTCCTTGCATTACCAAAGCCCCCCTTTCAACATTTTTTTGTGTGACCTTCTGGTTCAGCAAACTAAATATGTTAAGTACAGAACTCGGCAATAACTAAAACATGGGAGAAGATCTTAATCCATGGGTGTACTTTGACATTCAGCCTCAAATTCCAAAAGTCTTCCCACCATGTGATGTCATCAATGGGTTCAGTATCATTCATCATTGTTATAACCTGTTGCTGTAACATGTAGTATATCCTATGCACTTGTTGCGCCCCTCATGGATAACCATAAGGTGTTTCGGCAGTTGTGGGATCACATAGGAAAACAGGTCAGAGGTCCAGCGGCTGCTTCGGGAAGGCATCATCAAGGCCAGCAACAGCCCCTGGAGAGCCCAAGTGGTAGTGGTGAAAACTGGGGAGAAACACAGAATGGTCGTGGACTACAGCCAGACCATCAATAGGTACACGCAGCTCGACGCGTACCCCCTCCCACGCATATCTGATATGGTCAATCAGATTGCACAGTACCGCGTCTTAACTGTGGACCTGAAATCCACCTACCACCAGCTCCCTATCCATAAGGCGGACCGCCCATACACTGCCTTCGAGGCAGATGGCCGCCTTTACCACTTTCTTCGGGTTCCCTTTGGCGTCACCAACGGGGTCTCGGTTTTCCAACGGGAAATGGACTGAATGGTTGACCGGTATGGGCTGCGGGCCACTTTCCCATACCTGGACAATGTCACACAGCTGCGGCCACGATCAGCAGGACCATGAAGTCAACCTTGCCAAATTTCTCCACACCACCACTCTCCTCAACCTAACCTACAACAAGGAGAAGTGCGTGTTCAGCATGAACCGCTTAGCTATCCTCGGCTACGTGGTCCAGAACTGGGTTCTGGTGCCCGATCCTGACCGCATGCTCCCCCTCCCCCACTGCCCCAAGGCCCTCAAACGATGCCTGGGGTTCTTTTCTTATTACGCCCAGTGGGTCCCAAACTATGCGGACAAGGCCCGCCCACTCATTCAATCCACTCTTTTTCCCTTAACGGCCGAGGCTCACCAGGCCTTCAACTGTATCAAGGCCGACATCGCCAAGGCCACGATGCACGCGGTCGACAAGACGTTACCATTCCAAGTCGAGAACGATGCATCAGACGTCGCTCTAGCTGCCACCCTCAACCAGGCAGGCAGGCAGGCCCATGGCGTTTTTTTCACAAATCCTACATGCCTCCGAAATTCAGCATTCCTCCATCGAGAAAGAGGCCCAAGCCATCGTTGAAGCTGTGTGGCATTGGAGGCATTACCTGGCCGGCAGGAGATTCACTCTCCTCACTGACCAACGCTCGGTTGCCTTTATGTTCCATTTACACACAAAGCGGGGTAAGATCAAAAATGATAAAATCTTGAGGTGGAGGATCGAGCTTCCCACCTACAACTACAAGATTTTGTATCGCCTCGGTAAACTCAACGAGCCCCCCGATGCCCTATTCCGAGGTACATGTGCCAGCGCACAGGTGGACCGTCTCCAGACTCTGCACGACAACCTCTGTCACCCGGGGGTGTCACGCTTTACCATTTCATCAAGACCCGCAATCTGCTCTACTCCATCGAGGAAGTCAGGGCTGTCACCGGAGACTGCCAGGTCTGCGCGGAGTGCAAACCGCACTTCTATCGGCCAGACCATGCGTGCCTGGTGAAGGCCTCCCGCCCCTTTGAACGCCTCAGCGTGGACTTCAAAGGGCCCCTCCCCTCCACCGACCGTAACACGTACTTCCTCAGTGTGGTCGATGAATATTCCAGATTCCCCTTCGCCATGCCATGCCCCGACATGTCTGCCACCGTCATCAAAACCCTCAATCCACCATCTTCGCTCTGTTCGGCTTCCCCGCCTACGTCCACAGCGACAGGGGATCCTCATTCATGAGCGATGAGCTGCGTCAGTTCCTGCTCAACAGGGGTATCGCCTCGAGCAGGACGACAAGCTACAACCCCTGGGAAAACGGGCAGGTGGCGAGGGAGAATGGGACGGTCTGGTGGGCCGTCCAGCTGGCCCTATAGTCCAAATCTCCCGGCCTCCCACTGGCAGGAGGTCTTCCCCGACGGCCTGCACTCCATTTGGTCGCTCCTGTGCACTGCGACTAATGAAACACCCCATGAACGTCTCTTTGCCTTCCCTAGGAAGTCCACCTCCGGGGTGTCGCTCCCGGCTTGGCTCGCAGCTCCAGGACCCATACTCCTCCGTCAACACGTACGACTCCACAAGGCGGACGCGTTGGTTGAGATGGTACAGCGACTCCACGCCAACCCACAGTACGCCTACGTAGCGTACCCCGACAGCCGCCAAGATACAGTCTCCCTCAGGGACCTGGCACCAGCTGGTTCCGCACACTCACACCCCCCCCCCGGCCCGGCGCCATCCCCACCTCTTCCGGCGCACCCAGCCGCAACCCCCGTCCCAGGATAATCCGTCCTCCCACTGCCCACACCCGGGGATGAAGAGGACTTCACACGCTCCTGGAGCCACCGAAGACCAGACTGACACTGGAATCGCCGCCAGCACTGCGGCGCTCCCAACAGCAGATCAAGGCTCCGGACCGACTGAATCTGTAACATGACCTGGACTTTTAAAACATCATCACTCTGTATATAATTTTCCCCTCCACCCTGCTGGACTCAATTTTTTTCTCTCTCTGTACTTTAAAACATCTACCTGCATATAGTTCTCCACCACCCCCGCCCGACTCAATTTTAACAGGGGGTGAATGTGGTAGTCACCACTGATGTATATATTGTATATAGAGGATGTCGGTGTAGGTGCTTTACGGTAATTCCCTGTACTACAGGTACGGGGGGTAGTTCCCGGCCTGCTGACTCCGCCCAGTAGGCGGTTTATAAATATGTGTGCTCCTCGTACAGCAGCCATTTCGCCAGCTGCTGTAGGAGGCCACACATCTTCGTGTAATAAAGCCTGGATTGCATCCAACTCTCGTCTTCGTGTAATTGATCATGCATCATGGTATGTCTTTGTTCCTTCTCAAACCATCTGATGTACATGCATACCAATGTCGTCAATACTCCAATGCATTAATTATACAGTTAGCTTCCGAAGTTCTCCCTACTCCTCCTGTGAAGTCAACAAATCGGTATTAAACAGTTCTACTTGTGTTCAATTTTGATCATCATCCTATATCCTGTACTGGATATTTGCCTGTTGTCAATTACCCCAGCTGCTTGATTCCAATCCTCTCTGCTCTGTTGCTTTCTCATTTCTTATTTCAAGGATTCTTAATTGCTGACATAGCACCCTCAGGTATTTCCTGACCCTGTCTTTAACAGATCCTATATTGTCAGTACCCGTCAGTCGCATTGCTCTTCCGGTCATGAGTTGCGCAGAAATATAAATAGGAGTATGCCATTCGGCCCTATGAGTCTTCTCCACCATTCATTGTGACAGAATAGAGCTTTATTGTCCACATAAAAATGGAAATTTGTCTTTGGCTTCAACTCCAATATAACATTTAATCAATCATACAGTAAATATTTCATGTACACCGACATTCATACATTTGTGCGTACATGACATACATCCATATCATACAAACTTAAAATATTGCACTCTTCCATCAAAGCACTTAATGCAGTTAAAATAAATAAAAACGGCAAGTACACTTTACATTGTTATTTAATAAGCTTATGGCACTGGGAACAAAATACCGAATAGCTGATTCTCTATCTCAACACGATACTCTTACTCTCCCCATACCCCTTGACTCCTTTAGAATTTAGGAATCTAGCTATTTCCTTTTTAAATATATTCAATGACTTGGCCTCCACAGGCTTCTGTGGTAGAGAATTCCACAGATTCACCACTCTCTTGACTGAATAAGTTTTTCCTCATCTCAATCCTAAATGGCCTACCCTGTATCCTGAGACTGTGAGTCCTTGTTCTAGACAACCCCCCCGGCAGCTAGCGGAAACAACATCCCTGCATCTAGTCTGTTCAGCCATGTCAGAATTTTGTACATTTCAATTAGATTTCATTCTCCTGAATTCCAATGAATACAAAGAAAGAACAAAGAAAAATTACAGCACAGGAACAGGCCCTTCGGCCCTCCAAGCCTGTGCCGATCCAGATCCTCTATCTAAAACTGTCGCCTATTTTCATAAGATCTGTATCCCTCTGCTCCCTGCCCATTCATGTATCTGTCTAGATAAATCTTAAATGGCGCTATCGTGCCCGCCTCTATCACCTCCGCCGGCAATGCGTTCCAGGCACCCACCACCCTCTGCGTAAAGAACTTTCCACGCATATCTCCCTTAAACTTTTCCCCTCTCACCTTGAACTCGTGACCCCTAGTAATTTAGTCCCCCACTCTGGGGGGAAAAAGCTTCTTGCTATCCACCCTGTCTATGCCTCTCACGATTTTGTAGACCTCAATGAGGTCCGCCCTCAACCTCTGTCATTCTAATGAAAATAATCCTAATCTACTCAACCTCTCTTCATAGCTAGCGCCCTCCATACCAGGCAACATCCTGGTGAACCTCCTCTGCACCTTCTCCAAAGCATCCACATCCTTTTGGTAATGTGGCGACCAGAACTGTACGCAGTATTCCAAATGTGGCCGAACCAAAGTCTTATACAACTGTAACATGACCTGCCAACTCTTGTACTCAATACCCCTTCCAATGAAGGAAAGCATGCCGTATGCATTCTGACATAGACATATGCCGTATGACAGGCCCAGTCAACCCATTCTCTCCTCGTACAACAATCCTGCCTTCCCAAGAATTAGCCTGGTGAATCTTCGCTGCAACACCCCTCTGGCGAGTAACTCTGCAGTAAGACATCCTTGCTCCTATATTCTAATCCTCTTGCAATGAAGGCCAACATACTATTTGACTTCCTAATTGATTGCTGCACCTGCATATTTGTTTCCAGTAACTGGTGCGCAAGGATGCCCAGATCCTTTTGTACATCAATATTTCCTAATCTATCACTATTTAAATAATACTCTGCCATTCTGTTTCTCCGTCCGAATTGGATAACTTCACACTTGTCCACGTTATACTGCGTCTGCTATTTATTTGCCACTCATTCAACTTGTCTTAATAACCTTGAAGTCTATTAACATCCTTCACGTCATTCACATTTCCACCAAGTTTTGCGTCATCAACATTATTATTAATTACTTGGACGAAGGAAGCGAATGTACTGTAGTCAAATTTGCAGATGACATAAAATAGGTGGAAAGGCAAGTTGTGAGAGAGATGCAAACAGTTTTCAAAGAGATATTGATAGTTCAGTAAGTGGGCAAAAAGTTGGCAAATAGAGTATAATGTGGAAAAATGTGAACTTGTTCATTTTGAAAGGGAGAACAAAAGAACTAAGTATTATTAAAATGGAGAAAAACTGCAGAAGAATGCAACACAAAGGGACTTGTGGGTTGTGCATGAAACACAAAGCTAGCACACCGGTGCAGCAGGTAATCAGAAAGGCTATTGGAATATTGGCCCTTATTTCAAGGGTGTTGGAGTATAAGAGTAGGGTAAGTCTTGCTGCAGCTTTACAAGGTATTGGTGAGACCACATCTGGAGTACTGAGAAGATTTGGCCCCCTTATTTAAGGAAATATATAATTTCATTGGAGGTAGTTCAGAGAAGATTCACTAAGAAAATCCCTGGTGTGGATACATTGTTTTATGAGCAAAGGTTAAACAGGTTGGGACTCATTGGAATTTAGAAGAATGAGAGGCGATCTCATTGAAACATATAGGATCCTTAAGGGGCTTGACTAGGTAAATGCTGAGAGGATGTTTCCCCTCATGGGAGAGTCTAGGACCAGAGGGCATAGTCTCAAAGTAAAGGAAATGAGGAGGAATTTCTTCTCTCGGTAGGTGTGAGTCTTTGGACCTCCTTGCCAAAGAGCTGTGGGGGCAGAGTCCTTGTGTATATTTATGAGATAGATAGATTCTTTATTAGTAAGCTATCAAGGGTTACGAGGAAAGGGCAGGAAGGTGAACATGCGAAATGTCAGATCTGCCTTGATCCTACTGAATGGTGGAGAAAATTCTGAAGGAGAGAAACTATCTCCACTTGGAGAGGCACGGTTTGATCAGAGATAATCAGCATGGCTTTGCTTTGTCAGAGGGAGGTCATTTGATTGAACTTTTTAAGCATGTGACCAGGTGTGTAGATGATAGTGCAGTTGGATGTAGTTTACATGGATTTCAGCAAAGCCTTTGACAAGGTTCCACATGGAAGGCTGATAAAGAAAGTAAATGCACATGGGATACAGGGTAATTTGATAAGATGGATTCAAAATTTGCTTAGCTGTAGGAGACAGACGGTGATAACAGATGGCTGCTTTAGTGATTGGAAGCCAGTATCCAGTGGGGTACCACAGGGATCTGTGCTGGGTCCCCTTGTATTCGTCATTTATATAAACGACAGACAACAGGGGCTGTTTAGCACAGGGCTAAATCGCTGGCTTTGAAAGCAGACCAAGGCAGGCTAGCAGCACGGTTCGATTCCCGTACCAGCCTCCCCGAACAGGCGCCGGAATGTGGCGACTAGGGGCTTTTCATTTGAAGCCTACTTGTGACAATAAGCGATTTTCATTTCACTATGTGGGGGCTATAATCAGTAAGTTTGCGGATGGCACAAAGATTGGTTGGGTGGTTAACTGTGAGCCTGAGTGTCTTGGTTACAGGAAGATATAGATGGGATGGTCAAATGGGCAGAAAAGTGGCAGATGGAATTTAACCCTGAAAAGAGTGACGTGATACACTTTGAAAGGAGTAATTTGGCACAGAAGTATTCAATGACTGGCCTGACACTGGGAAGTTCCCAGGAACAAAGGGACCTTGGTGTGATGTCCAGGATCTCTGAAGGCATAATAGGGTAGTGAGAAAGGCACATGGAACACTTACCTTTGTCAAGCGAGACATAGATTACAAAAGCAGGGAGGCCATGTTGGAGTTGTAAAGAACTTTGGTGAGGCCACAACAGGAGTACGATGTGCAATCCTGGTCGCCACATTATAGGAAGGATATATTGCACAGGAGAGGGTGCAGTGGCTATTCACCAGGATGTTGCCTGGGATGGTACATTTAAGTTATGAAGAGAGGTTGGACAGACTTGGATTATTTTCGCTGGAGTAGAGAAGACTGAGGGGTGACCTGATCGAGGTGTACAAGATTGAGGGACATGAACAGGGTGGATACAGACCAGCTCTTCCCTTTACATGAAGGGTCAGTCTCGAGGGGACGCAAGTTCAATGTGAGGGGCAGGAGGTTTAGGGGGGATTTGAAGAAAAACCTTTTTACCCAGAGGGTGGTGACGGTCTGGAATGCACTGCCTGGGAGGTGGTAGAGACGAATTGCCTCACATCCTTTAAAACTTACCTGAATGAGCACTTGGCACATCATAACATTCAAGGCTATGGGCCAAGTGCTGGCAAATGGGATTAGGTAGGTAGGCCAGATGTTTTTCATATATTGGTGCAGACTCAGGGCCTCTTCTGCACTGTTGAGATTCTGTGAAATTTACCTTTGGTTCCTTCATCCAAATCATTGATCTATACTGTGAATAGCTGGGGCCAAGCATTGTTCTCTGCAGGACCCCACGAGTCACTACCTGCCGCTTTGAAAAAGATCCATTTATTCCTATGTTGATTCTTGTCTGCTAACCAATTTTCAATCCATGCCAATATATTATCTCCAACTACTTATGTGGAACTTTGTCAAAAAAGTTCTGAAAATGCAAATGCACCACATCTACTGATTCACCCTTATCTATCTATGTTGACTTGTTGAATCCCATTGATGTTTTCTAAGTGTTCTGTTGTTGCATCCTTAGACTTTAACATTTTCCATACCTCTAATGTTAGGCCAACAAGTCTAATTCAGTGTTTCATCCCTCCTTTTTAAAAAAGCGAGGTTACATTTGAAACCCTCCAATCTGCTGGGACCGTTCCAGAATCTACAGAATTTTGGAAGATGACAACCAACGTACCTACAATTTCCATGGAAACCTCTTTTAGTATCCTGGAGTTAGATTGTCAGACCCTGGGGATTTATTGGCTTTCAGCCCTATTAATTTCTCCATTATGTTTCTTGCAAGTTTACTCTCACTTCATTTTCTTTCTTAATCAATCTCTTTGTCCTCGTTTGCTGAATTCTGAATTGCTCCCAATCCTCAGGCTTGCTACTTCTTCTAGCACCTGAGGGTGGCGGATCAGGTAAGGTTGAGAAAGGGGTGGGTAGGGCAGGTGTATCATTCGGGTTTGGATGCAAAAAATCGGGGGGTGGCGATCTTGGTGGGGAAGAGAGTGTCGTTCGAGGCGTCGAGTATTGTGGCAGACAATGGCGGTAGGTATGTGATGGTAAGTGGCAAGCTGCAGGGGAAGCGGGTGGTGTTGGTCAATGTATATGCCCCGAATTGGGACGATGCGGGGTTCATGTGGCGTATGCTGGGCCGGATTCCGGACCTGGAGACGGGGCCTGATAATGGGGGGGGGGAATTTCAACACGGTGCTAGATTCGACATTGGATCACTCTAAGGTCTAGGACGGGCAGGAGGCCGGCGGCGGCCAAGGTGCTGAGGGGGTTCATGGACCAGATGGGAGGGGTGGATCCATGGAGGTTTGCGAGGCTGGGGGCCAGGGAATTTTCATTCTTCTCCCATGTTCACAAGGCCTACTCTCGAATTGACTTTTTTGTCATGAGCAGGGCGCTGATTGCGAGGGTGGAGGATACGGGGTACTCGGCGATAGCCATTTCTGATCATGCTCCGCACTGGGTGGAACTCGAGTTGGGGGAGGAGAGGGACCAGCGCCCGCTGTGGCGCCTAGATGTGGGGTTGCTGGCTGACGAGGAGGTGAGCGGGCGGGTCCGGAAGTGTATAGAGAGGTACCTGGAGGCTATTAACAATGGGGAGGTCCAAGTGGGGGTGGTCTGGGAGGCGCTGAAGGTGGTGGTCAGAGGAGAGCTGATCTCCATTAGGGCACACAAGGAGAGTGGGGAGAGGAGAGAGAGGGAGAGGTTGGTGGGGGAGATGGTGAGGGTGGATAGGATGTACGCGGAGGCTCCGGAGGAGGGATTGCTTCGGGAGCGGAGTAGCCTCCAGGCGGAGTTCGATTTGTTGACCACAAGGAAGGCGGAGGAGCAGTGGAGGAAGGCGCAGGGGGCGGTATATGAATACAGAGAAAAGGCGAGCTGTATGCTGGCGCACCAGCTTCGGACGTGAGAGGCAGCTAGGGAGATCGGGGGAGTTAGGGATGGAGGAGGGAACACGGTGCTAAGTGCGGTGGGTATCAATGGGGTCTTCAGGGACTTCTACGAGGAACTGTACCAGTCTGAGCCCCCACTGGAAGTGGGAGGGATGGGTCGCTTCCTGGACCGGCTGGGGTTTCCGAGGGTGGAGGAGGGGCAGGTGGCGGGGTTGGGGGCGCCGGTTGGGTTGGAGGAGTTGGTCAAAGGGATAGGGAACATGCAGGCGGGGAAGGCACCAGGGCCGGATGGGTTCCCGGTTGAATTTTAAAAGAAGTATGCGGACCTGCTGGGTCCGCTGTTGGTAAGGACCTTCAACGAGGCAAGGGGGGGGGGGCTCTGCCCCCGACGATGTCTAGTGCGCTGATTTCCCTAATCCTGAAGCGGGACAAGGATCCCCGACAGTGTGGGTCATACAGGCTAATCTCACTCTTAAATGTAGACGCAAAGTTGCTGGCAGAGATTTTGGCCATGAGGATAAAGGACTGTGTGCCGCAGGTCATACACCAGGATCAGACAGGTTCGTGAAAGGGAGGCAGTTGAATACCAATGTACGGAGGCTCTTGAATGTTATAATGATGCTGGCGATGGAAAGGGAGGCGGAGATAGTGGCGGCGATGGATGCGGAGAAGGCCTTTGACAGGGTGGAGTGGGGGTACCTGTGGGAGGTGTTGGAAAGGTTGGGGTTCGGGGAGGGGTTCGTCAGGTGGGTGAGGCTGCTGTATGAGGCCCCGGGGGCAAGTGTGGCCATGAACAGAAGGAGGTCAGAGTATTTCCGGCTACACCGGGGGACGAGGCAGGGGTGTCCCCTGTCCCCCCTGCTCTTTGCACTGGCGATTGAACCCCTGGCCACGGCGTTGAGGGAGTCGAGGAACTGGAGGGGGCTGGTGTGGGGTGGGGAGGAGCATCGGGTGTCACTCGATGCGGATGATATGCTGCTATATGTGGCGGACCCAGTGGGGGGAATGCCGAAGGTGATGAGGATCCTTAGGGAGTTTGGAGATTTCTCCGGGTACAAGCTTAATATGGGGAAGAGCGAGTTGTTCGTAGTGCACCCGTGGGACCAGGAGAGGGGAATTGGTGAGCTCCCGCTAAAAAGGGCGGAGAGGAGTTTCAGGTACCTGGGGGTCCAGGTGGCTAGGAGCTGGGGGGCCCTGCATAAGCTTAACTTCACGAGGCTGGTGGAGCAGATGGAAGGGGAGTTTAAGAGGTGGGACGTGCTGCCACTCTCCCTGGCGGGTAGAGGGCAGTCAGTTAAAATGATGGTGCTCCCGAGATTTTTGTTCCTGTTTCAATGCCTCCCCATCCTGATCCCTAGGGCCGCCTTCAGGCGGATTAACAGGAGCGCTATGGGGTTTGTATGGGCGCAGAAGACCCCAAGGGTGAGAAGGGTGTTCCTGGAGCGGTGCAGGGATGGGGGGGTGGTTGGTGGTGCCTAACCTCTGGGTATTATTGGGCCGCCAACGTGGCAATGGTGCGTAAGTGGGTGATGGAGGGGGATGAGGCGGCATGGAAGAGGCTGGAGATGTCGTCCTGTGGGCACGAGCCTGGAGGTGCTGGTGATGGGGCCGCTGCCGCTTCATCCAACGAGGTACACCACGAGCCCGGTGGTGGCCGCTATCCTCAAAATTTGGGGCAATGGAGACGCCACAGGGGGGAAGTGGGGGCCTCGGTGCAGTCCCCGATTCTGGGGAACTACCGGTTTGTCCCGGGGAGGATGGATGGAGGGTTTCGAAGCTGGCACCGGGTAGGTATTAGAAGGATGGGGGACCTGTTTGTGGACGGGAAGTTCGCGAGCTTGGGTGAGCTGGAGGAGAAATTTGGGCTCCCCCGGGGAACACCTTCAGATATATGCAGGTAAGGGCGTTTGTTCGGCGGCAGGTGGTGGAGTTCCCACTGCTGCCGCCACGGGGGGTCCAGGACAGGGTGCTGTCGGGGTGTGGGTTGGAGAGGGAAGGATCTCGGCAACGTATCAGGTTATGCAGGAGGAGGCCTCAGTGGAGGAGCTAAAGGGTAAGTGGGAGGAGGTGTTGGGTGAGGCGATTGATGAGGGGATGTGGGCGGATGCCCTGGGGAGGGTGAACACTTCAACCTCTTGCGCGAGGCTCAGCCTCATACAATTTAAGGTGCTGCATACGGCTCACATGACCGGAGCAAGGATAAGCAGGTTCTTTGGGTGCGAGGATAGGTGTGCTAGGTGCTCAGGGAGCCCAGCAAATCACACGCACATGTTCTGGACCTGGCCAGCGCTGGAGGACTTTTGGAAGGGTGTAGCGAGGACGGTGTCGAGGGTGCTAGGTTCCAAAGTCAAGCTGGGCTGGGGGCTCGCAATATTTGGGGTGGCAGAGGAGCCGGGAGTGCAGGAGGCGAAAGAGGCCGGTATTTTGGCCTTTGCGTCCCTGGTAGCCCAGCAAAGGATTCTTCTTCAGTGGAAGGATGCGAGGCCCCCAAGCGTGGAATCCTGGATCAACGATATGGCGGGGTTTATTAAGTTGGAGAGGGTGCAATCCACCTTAAGGGGATCGGTACAAGGGTTCTTCAGGCGGTGGCAACCGTTCCTAGACTTCCTGGCAGAACGTTAGAAGATGGTCAGTAACCCGGGGGGTGGGCGGTGGGGGTTGGTTCGGTTTACGTCTTTCTTGAGTGGGCCTGTATTTTTGCCTTTGTGTTCATGAAGGGTGTTAATTTATTATTTATGTATATGGGGGAGGGGGAGGGGGGTTGTTCCTTTCTTTCTGTTTTTGTTTTTGATATTTTGTGAAAATTTGAATAAAAATTATTGAAAGAAAAAGGGACTTTAGCTGATTAAAAAGCTTGTGGTATTAAAACTGTGTAGGCAATTTGCACATCCGTCTCCTCGGAGGCTGAAAAATGTATTAAAGGATGCAGGGGTAAGGGATGATGACTATGCTAAACTGATAGAACAGGTTAGTGACCGCTATGAAGTTTGTAAGAAGTACAGAAGGACACCAGCACGACCAATAGCACACCAGGGATTTTAACAACATTGTGGCCATGGAGCTTAAGATCTGGGATAAAGCAAATAATATATTTATTTTGCATTTTGTAGATTTAGCAACCAAATTTAGTCAATCAACAATTGTACGAAGTAAAGAAAAGAGAGTAATTCTGGATCAAATCGTGGAAAAATGGATAGGGACAGGAATGGGTCCACCGGCAAAATTCCTTACGGACAATGGGGGAGAATTTGCTAATGATGAGTTTAGGGATATGTGTGAAAACATGAATATCAGGTTATGAATACGGCTGCAGAAAGCCCATTTAGTAATGGTGTCTGTGAAAGAAATCATGCTGTCATCGATGACATGCTTCTCAAAATTTTGGCTGATTGACCAAATTGCATGCTAAATTCAGCTTTAGCATGGGCAGTACATGCAAAGAATTCATTGGGCAGATGGTTGGGGGCTATAGTCCTTATCAATTAGTGTTTGGTAGAAATCCTAAAATCCCGTCCATTTTGGGTGACCAGCCTCCAGCTTGGGAGGGGACTACAATTAGCTCTGGTTTTGCTGAACATTTAAATGCATTACATAGCAGTAGAAAAGCTTTTTTGGAAGCAGAAGTCTCAAAGAATTCGCAGAGCTTTAAGACATAACCTACGGCCATCAGATGCCGTTTTTCAGCAAGGAGGCATGGTATACTATAAGAGAGACAATTCTAATGAATGGAAAGGCCCAGAGAAGATCATAGGCATAGATGGCAAAACAATTATTTTGCAACATGGTAATCAAACTGTTAGGGTACATTCATCAAGGATAATGGGTACAGATTACAAATTTTCAAATTTAGACAGAGCAGAAAGACATGGCGAGGAACCAGAGTCATCTGGTACGCATGTGTTACAGAACTATGAGGACCAATTAACTGATATAGACAGGGTTTCTGTGGAGGAACGCAACACTTCTGATGAATTAGAACAGGCCATTTTTCCGAAAGGGCAACGGCCATAAATTGGTACAAAAGTGACATACTTGTCTGAAGGGTCTAGTCAATGGAAGGATGCAACTGTTATTAGTAGAGCAGGGAAGGCCACTGGAAAGTATAAACATTGGTTGAATGTACAGCATTCAGGGGAAGGAGTCGAAGACAATGGATTGGGAAAACAAAATTCAAAAATGGAGGGCACAGAAATGCAGTGCCAGTTCAGATAGTACATAGGATAGTGAACAGGTCCGCAGGAAAAGGTCGAGAACTATTGAAAAGACATCCCACAGCAGAAGGGAAAGATCAAGCAGTAGCAGTACAGAACGAGATACCAGGCGGGAGAGGGGACATAGTTTGTCAAGATCTCGAAACATGAGTAAGACTACGAATACTAATAGGAGATAGGAAATCTCACATGCACGTGAGATTTTGGTGGCTTCAAATAAATTAGATGAAAAAGTTATTAAAGAAGCTAAACAGCAAGAATTGCATAGTTGTAGTGAATTTTGGGTATACACGGAAGTACCGGATAGGGGACAAAGAGCTCTATCCCACAGATGGATTTGCACGGAAAAGGTTCTTCCGGATGGAACTTATAAGGCAAAGGCCAGGCTTGTGGCAAGGGGATTTGAAGAAAACTTAGAAGATCAGGATTTAAGGGTAGATTCACCTACATCAGGAAAGGTTGTTTTAAAGATCTTCTTGGCTCTATTAGCCACAAAGGCATGGGAATGCAAATCTATAGATATAAAAGCTGCCTTTTTGCAGGGGCATCAGCTCCAGAGAGACATTTTTCTCCGTCCTCCTAAAGAAGCAGCTAACACAGAAGGGGTACTCTGGAAGTTGAACAAATGTGTATATAGATTAAATGATGCATCTAGAGTCTGGTATTTTTCAGTAAGGTCAGTTTTGTTAGAGTTAGGCTGTTGCCAGTTGAAAGCAGATCCTGCAATGTTTTACTGGCACTATAAAGGAAATCTTCCTGGCATTTCTATGAAGCATGTCGATGATTTTTTGTGGGGTGGGACTAGTGATTTTGAAGCTATTGTAATCTCTGGTTTGAGGAAAGAATTCATGGTTGGAAGTCAGGCTTCCGGTGCATTTAAATATATTGGACTGGAAATTGGACAGACTAAGTTAGGGGCAACTTTACGTCAGCAATCTTATTTGGAAAGCATCACCCCAATAGCAATTAGTTGTGGCCGAGTTTCACAAAAAGACGCAATGGTTTCAAAGATCGAAAAAGAGCAACTGCGAAGTTTAATTGGGCAACTGAACTGGTTAGGTAGACAGACTAGACCGGACGTGAGTTTTGATGTCTTAGAGTTGAGTACAAAAATGAATGATCCCAAAGTGGAAGACATAATAAGAGCAACAAAAAAAAAATGCAGGAGTGTGTTTTGAAGTTCCTGGTTTAGGTGACCTGAGACACTTGAAACTCATAGTTTATAGTAATGCGTCCTACTCAAATTTATGTGATGGGGTTTCAAGCGCAGGAGATTTGATAATTTTCCTTTTGGGTAACAATGGTAAATGTTGCCCGCTTGTGTGGGAAACAAAGAAAATAAGGAGAGTGGTAAAAAGCACTTTGGCTGCTGAGGCGTTGAGCCTTGTAGAGGCGATAGATATGGCCTTTTATAGAAGTATGATATTGACAGAAATTTTGGGATTAGGGGATTTGGGGAATATACCTATTGACTGTCACATTGACAATAAATCCCTGTGGGAAAATGTGTACTCTACAAAAAGCGTCAATGAAAAGAGGTTGCGGATAGACATCGCAAGTATGAAGCAGATGTTGGACAGAGGGGAAATAACAAAAATTAAATGAACACAGGAGCTATCAACTGTTGAAAATGACTTTTACAAAAAGAGGGGCGAGTTCACAGAAACTTTTGGATATTGTTAATGAAGGGCGCTTGTTTCTGTGACTTTTTTTTTCTCGTCCAAACAAAAAAAAAGGGGGGGGAAATCATGTGTGTTTTTGAGTTTATTGAAATTTTGTTTTCACCTAATTATTTTTTTTCTCCAAGGAAGGGGAGACTGTTAAGTAATGGGTTAAGGGACATTGCAATTAGTTGTCTCATTTATGTTAAGTATCCATTGATTGACATTGATATGTAAAGGGGCTTCAGGTGGCCTCTGTCAGGTGATGGATGGTTAGAGTTTTGTGCAAAGGCTGTTGGAATGAAATAAATGTGTGTTTGTGAAAAAGGAACAGAACTTTAGACTCTTCATATCACAGCAACTAAAACATCTAACACTAGGGTCCCAGGTTGTTTGTGCGGGTAAAGCCCCGCGAGTTAAGAAGATGCTGCTGGAGTGGGGTCGGGAGGGGGCACATATGACTGTGGCCAGGATAGCAGATTTTTTGAAGGGGTGGAGGGTAGGTGTGGACGTTGCGCGGTGGACCCGCGAATCATGTCCACATGTTTTGGGCCTGCCCAAAGCTTTGGGGATTCTGGCGGGGGGGTCACCAACATTATGTCAGAGGCCCTGAGGGTGAAGGTGGTCCCGAGTCCAGAAGTGGCGATCTTTGGGGTGTCAGAAGACCCAGGAGTCCAGGGATTGAGAGAGGCCGATGTCTTGGCTTTTGCCTTCTTGGTAGCCTGGAGACGGATGTTATTGGAATGGGTGCTGTGGGGGGATGGGGGGGGGGGGGTAAAAAAAGGAGGTTGGGGAGCAGGAGGTGGGATGGTGGGGTGTTAGCTATTTATTTGTTTTGATTATTTGCATTCCTGTTTGCTTGCTTTTTTATGGTTGTTTGATGTGTGTATATATATATTTTTATATATATAAATGCCTCAACAAAACATTTTTCAAAAATAAAAGGTTAATATGCTGTGTCCTTTTATCCTAACGTTCTTTCCTATTTCCTCATACTTTTTCACATCTGCATTAGTTAATCTTATTCAGTTTGTCTGGAGACACTTCACAGTCCATAAAGTATTCTTGTAATATTTTTAAAACCGAAATCAAACATTTCTGTTTGATGCCAGGCATTAACATTTTGTTCCTTTGTCGTCTTGCCCTTAAATAATGTTTTATTTTCGCAAAAATAACCCACTAAATTGTGCTTGACTTTCCATTTAAGATTATAGTAATTCAGAAGTCTGACATCCCAAGTGCCATCAGAAAGAGTTAACTTTTCTGCAGAACCGAAAGGGCGGAGCAAAATATCCTTAGATCCATACGGTAGTGTAACTTTCCTCCCCTTACATGAACCTTCCAGCATCCACCCTGCTGCCATCTGCCTTAATCATTAGACTGCGTGTTTGTCCATGCAATGTCTTCTATACATTTCCATATCAGTTCATTTGTTGTGATTGCTCTTTTTCTAAATTGTTTTCTAAATTGGGTAGTCCTATTTTTCTTACTAACTTTTTTACATCCCGTCATGGAAGCATGATCAACTGAAGGAAAGGAAAACTTCAGACCGAAGCATTAGAAACAGTCCAACGCAAAAGTGTTATTCTTGGTTGCAGGAACTAGAATCTAATTATAGTACCCATTAGAATCCTCCCCCACTCCCAAAAATGCAGGATTCTGTGATGATATAGCTTTTCACACCTAATTTTAACTAATCTGAAGTAGCATTTGAACAGAGCTGTGAAATTGAGAAAACGTTACTTTTGCACAATTAAATCTAGCCGAAGTGTACTATTTGGGTTTCAAGTGGCAAGTTCTAAATTCGGAGGAACTGTCAGAGCTAGTAATAGGTATTTGCACACAGCTGCTACTGCCAGCTTAAAACTGTACACACATGCGGTCATCAGGTTGTAGGAGCATATCAAATCTCATTCACAATGAATAAGCTTGGGGGTTGGGAGGTGGTCTAGAGTGGCTATTGGATTTAAGTCTTTGTTGCAGCCTCCAAATCTGTATTAGAGTGCTGACTTGTTTCACAAAATAGATTGCATCGTTAAACCTTTGATCATGTTGAAAATGAGGGACAGCATGGTGAATGAAAAGGGAGACAAACACCCATAAAAAAATATTTGCTATTTAAATTTGTTTCACAATCTTGAAATAGCAACTGAAATAGTTGATTTACAGACTGTTGCTAACTTTGCATGAGTTCAATTGCTCTGTTTTATTACCTTTGCTCTTGAGTCGGCAGGTATCTATGATACCGCCACGTGGTTCAAGTCCGAGTAATGATCAATAATCCAATACACCGATTAGTAAGGTTTAAATCAAAGCACATTTATCATACACCGTAATCGCTACTCATGCACAAATTCTACGTCTAAGCTGCTTCTACAACTTACAAGCCTATACTTAACTTGGAACTGGCCCACCAGGTCAGGGAAACAAATGGCCTTTTGTTCGGGTTCTGAGCCTGCGGGATTCGAAGTTGGTACAGATTGGTAGCTAGGAGCGCCTATCTCGTAGCGAGCGTTGAATTAAGACTTACAGGTTCGATCTTCACTGCTCCGGTCACGGTCAATGTTGGTTCGTTGTTGCTGGGTGACCCGGGCAGGAAGAATAGCTGAAGAGCTGCTGAAGAGTGAAGAGCTGGAGAAGAGAGCAACTTGAACTTGGGGCTCACTTCTTGTAGTCCCCAGGGGCATCCCGCCTTTCGGGGCGGATCCTGTACCTGGTCCCAAGTGATTGGACTTTGTCATAGGCGGATCCTGTACCTGGTCCCAATCGCTTGGTTCGATTTTCTCCAATGCTGGAGCGGTTCCCTGATCGATGGGCGGTCTTGAGGTGCTCGTTCACCTCCTTTTGTGTAGGCTCCTGCTGGCGCCGAAGAGTCTGGTTTTGCTTTGTGTGTCTAAATGTTGTTTATTGCTCATTAGTATGCAGATGGCTGTTGTTTTGTTATGCTGATGGGTGCTGGTATCGATAGTGTCTGGCCTTTCCAGAGGTAAATACACAGCCAACCTGCAGCTGATCGTTTTTTTCTTGTTGGCTGACTTTCCCATCAGCCTTTGCCGTTCGTCATTTTGAATCGGGAGTTGGCCATTTTAAGTGGCTACAATCCCTCCTTGTGATCCTAACGCGAAGCGTGAAGGACCACATAACTATATTGCTTTCCATTCCCTGACCTGGGGGGGGGGACATTTCCTTCATGGCCTCTGCACTGACCATAGCTATGCAAAAATGTTTTAACTGACAATTCTAAGGGCGCTATGTCAAACAGGGACATGCATTACAAGACAATAAACTGGGAACCTCTAACTATTCTTAGTACACTGCGCTGACTTAAACATTTCATTATCCTAACTTCCTCAACCATACAAGAAAATCATAGCAGTTTATACACAGTCTTCCTGGCTTGGCAGTCAAGCTCAGGATTGTACAATTTGCTCATGAACAGTGCTTTACATTTCTTTATTTACAATAAAACCACAAAAGAATGCTCTTTATTATAGATCGCGGGGATCGGGGGTCTGGTCGTATCCGAAAATAGGGGATCTGATCCTATATACCGGGGTTCGAGCGCGGTAGGCTCTCCTCCATTTCCTTAGACGCATAGTCTGCACGATGCAGCAGAGTATCGCCAATACTAGTAAGGTTTCTATTACATATGACAGAGAGTACCAGGTTATAAACGTGGCACACCAAGATGGTGTGGTGTCGCTGGTGACTGGGCTCTGGGTACTGTGGGGAAGTGAAACATTAACGGCTGGGGGGGCTTGAAGTCATGGGGTTCGCGTTCAATCGGAACAAGTTATCTCAGTGCCAATAGTTGGTGTCTACTTGTGTGGGGACAGAATCAGGGTCGTCAGTGTAGTTCGGTGGTCGGTGGTGGGGTTTGTTCAGGAAAGTGATCATGAAGGGATCTCTCGGATCACAGTCGGAATCGCTGGGTGTGGGTCCTGTTGCATGGGGATAGTAGGGAGGCGTGCTGTGGCTATCGTCCGAGTCACAGTCGCTGTCTCTGCTGCTGCAGTGTGTGGGCGTTCGGGGCGGAGTGTATAATTCGGGGGTGGAGTCAAAGAACAAAGAACAAAGAAATGTACAGCACAGGAACAGGCCCTTCGGCCCTCCAAGCCCGTGCCGACCATACTGCCCGACTAAACTACAATCTTCTACACTTCCTGGGTCCGTATCCTTCTATTCCCATCCTATTCATATATTTGTCAAGATGCCCCTTAAATGTCCCTATCGTCCCTGCCTCCACTACCTCCTCCGGTAGTGAGTTCCAGGCACCCACTACCCTCTGCGTAAAAAACTTGCCTCGTACATCTACTCTAAACTTTGCCCCTCTCACCTTAAACCTATGCCCCCTAGTAATTGACCCCTCTACCCTGGGGAAAAGCCTCTGACTATCCACTCTGTCTATGCCCCTCATAATTTTGTATACCTCTATCAGGTCGCCCATCAACCTCCTTCGTTCCAGTGAGAACAAACCGAGTTTATTCAATCGCTCCTCATAGCTTATGCCCTCCATACCAGGCAACATTCTGGTAAATCTCTTCTGCACCCTCTCTAAAGCCTCCACATCCTTCTGGTAGTGTGGCGACCAGAATTGAACACTATACTCCAAGTGTGGCCTAACTAAGGTTCTATACAGCTGCAACATGACTTGCCAATTCTTATACTCAATGCCCCGGCCAATGAAGGCAAGCATGCCGTATGCCTTCTTGACTACCTTCTCCACCTGTGTTGCCCCTTTCAATGACCTGTGGACCTGTACTCCTAGATCTCTTTGACTTTCAATACTCTTGAGGGTTCTACCATTCACTGTATATTCCCTACCTGCATTAGCCCTTCCAAAATGCATTACCTCACATTTGTCCGGATTAAACTCCATCTGCCATCTCTCCGCCCAAGTCTCCAGACAATCTAAATCCTGCTGTATCCTCAGACAGTCCTCATCGCTATCCGCAATTCCACCAACCTTTGTGTCGTCTGCAAACTTACTAATCAGACCAGTTACATTTTCCTCCAAATCATTTATATATACTACAAAGAGCAAAGGTCCCAGCACTGATCCCTGTGGAACACCACTGGTCACAGCCCTCCAATTAGAAAAGCATCCCTCCATTGCTACCCTCAGCCTTCTATGGCCTAGCCAGTTCTGTATCCACCTTGCCAGTTCACCCCTGATCCCGTGTGACTTCAGTCGAGGTCGAGTCCGTGGCTGGGCTGGACGTGTTGGGGGATGGTAGGGTTACGTTGGTTGTGGGCGGGGCGTGGTGTGCTGCGTCGAGCATGACATGGTGTGCTGCGTCGAGCATGACATGGTGTGCGTGGTTAGACTGTGTTCCATATGCCTTCAGCTGGTTTATATGGAACCACACAGTCTTACCGTTGGGGTACTTTATTTTATATATGGAAGGGCTTACTTTATCCGCAATGGAGTACGGACCCAAGTATTTTGGTGACAGGAATATGCTGGGGTTATATACGGAGAGCATAACTTGCTGTCCTATACTGTACTCAGTCGCATGCACTGTCTTGTTGAAACAAGCCTTGCTCTGTTTCTTCCTTTTGCCCAATTGTACTGCGGCTACTAGCTGAGCCGTTTTAACATTTTCCATTAATTGTTCTGCTTTCTCGTGTGTGAGGGCCGTCACTTTGGGGCTGGTCAAGTCTAAACCTAACAAATATTCTGTGCCTTTCATGGGGCGTCCGGTCATGAGGGTGTGTGGGGTGTAACCTGTGGAAGTAGAAATTGTGTTCCGCAAAAAGGGAGGACTGAGTCCCAAGTGGTGGTGTTCTGCTGGACCATTTTTCTGAGGGTGGATTTTAGGGTCCGATTCATGCGCTCCACAATACCAGTCGATTGTGGGTGGTATGCTATGTGGAATTTTTGGGAGATGCCAAATATCGTGAGGACGCTCTGCATGACACGTCCCGTAAAATGGGAACCTTGGTCAGATTCAGTGCTGCGGGGGAGTCCCCATCTTGTAAAGATGTGGTGGGTCAAAATCTTGGCTGTGGTTTTTGCAGTGTTTGTGCGGGCTGGGAATGCTTCCACCCATTTCGTAAATATGTCAATTACCACGAGTACATATTTATAGCCATTCCTGCAAGGGGGCAATGGTCCTATAAAATCAATCTGGAGGTTAGTCCAGAGGCCATTAACGGGTCGGGTGTGACTGAGTTGAGCCTTTTTGGCATATCTGTCCGGATTATTCTGGGCACAGATAAGACCATGCTCGATGTAGTGGTTTACATTTTCCTTTAAATTCGGCCACCAACAAAGCTGCTTGAGATGGGCTGTAGTGGGATCGATTCCCTGATGTCCATGACAGTCATGGAACAAACAAATTAGTTGATTCCTGTCCTGTTCAGGAACCACATAAAGGGTGTGTCGTTTAACACCACACCGTCATGTGTGGTCAGTGCATTTTTAAATCTCTCATAGGGAGCTGGATATTTTCCTTTTACAATCTCCCTGAAATTGCTGTCCTGCTTCTGGGCCTCCACTAGATCCTCGATCTTTGTCTGTGAGACCTGAACTGCAATCACTGGTGCGCTTTCGGGGGGGTGTCCAAAAATGTCCACGTCTGTAACCTGCTTTGGCCAGTGCGTCGGCTTTCACATTTCCAGGGGGGGAGGAACGATGGTGACTGCGGACTTTGATTATCCCAAAAGTCCTGTTCTGGGCTCTCTCTAAAATATGACCGAGCGATGGGGCTGAGGGGAGGGGTTTTCCGTCTGCGGAAACAAATCCTCTTGCTTTCCACAGGGGCAGAACTTCCGTGAGGCTGTTGCAGACATAGAGGCTGTCCGGGTATATGTCTGCTGAGCTGGGGAAGGAATCTGGGTGTTCCACTATATATGCGACGGCCGCGAGCTCTGCTGCCTGCGCGCCTAAGTGGCCTGGAACCTTTAACGATATTTCCTCAAGGGCGCGTCCCTGCACGTCCTCGACATAGATACCGCAACCTGTTATGCACTTCCCATCCAAGACTGTGGAAGATCCATCCACATAAATCTTTAGGGGCTCTCACGTGTCTGTGTACTGGGGGCTCTGGTTTGAACTACCTATCTTTCTGGGGGGTGTTTTAGTGATAAAGGGGCCTGTGTTGTGGTGTGGAGAGATAATTTCATATTCATGGGGGGTTCCGGGGTACTGTAGGTTGTCGGCTAAAAAGGTGTGCGTCTTTGTCCGTTTAACAGTGATGTCCCGTCCCTGCAAGAGAAGGGTCCATCTCGCTGCTCTAATCTGGCTTACTGTACCGTCCTTGAGTCGTCCGTCCAGTAAAAGTTGGGTGGGGTTGTGTTCGGTGAGAATTGTGATGGGGTTCAGTCCGGTAATATACGAAAAATACTGGACTGCCCAAAATACTGCAAGCAGGTGCCTCTCACAGGCTGAAAATCCCTGCTCCACAGCATCTAAAATTCTAGAGACGTAAGCTACGGGCCTTAACTGGTCGGGCCGTTCCTGGAGGAGCACGGCCGAAAGTGTGCGGTCTGTGGTCGCTACCTCTGTGGCGTAAAGTGGGTCTGGAACTCGTAGTGCGGGGGCTGCTACGAGTGCCTGTTTTAAAGAGTCCACAGCATCCGTATGCTGCGGAAGCCATTCCCAGGGGGCTCATTTCTTTAGGAGGTCTGAGAGGGGTGCTGCCTTGCTGCCGAAACCATCAATGTGGTTTCGGCAGTAGCCAACCAGTCCTAAAAACGACCAGAGGGCTGAAACGTTCTGGGGAAGGGGCAATTTAGCAATCGAGTCAATCCTTTTATGCTCGATCTCGCGTTTACCATGTGTGATAATTATTCCCAAATATATCACCTTATCTTCCAAAATCTGGGCCTTTTTGGGGTTGACTTTACAACTGATTGAGTGTAAGAGTTCCAGGAGTTCGGACAGAAGCTCAATGTGCTCTGCCTTGGTGTCTGTCTGCAGTAGTAGGTCGTCTACGTACTAAGCGAGATATTCGGGGCGAGAGAATTTGGCTAAACCATTTGCCAGCTGTCGGTGGAAAATGGAGGGGGAGTTATGGAAGCCTTGTGGCAGGCATGTCCACGTGTACTGCTGTGCTTTAAAGGTGAAGGCAAATTTGTACTGGCATGCCTTTGCCAATGGAATGGACCAGAATCCATTACTGACATCCAAAACCGTAAAGAATCGGGAATTGAGTCTCTGCTTGAGCGTGGTCTCGGGACTTGTTGCTGCTGTGGGGGCTGCTGCGGGGGTGATTTTGTTGAGTTCCCGGTAATCGATGGTCAGTCGCCATGATCCATCGGGCTTTCTCACTGGCCAAATCGGGGCATTATTAGTGGAGGCTACTGATCTAAGTACGCCCTGCTCTAATAAGCTTTCTATTACCTTGGAGATTTCTCCCTCTGCCTCTTGGGGAAATCCATACTGTTTTGGGGGTCTAGGGTCAGGTCCTGTTATTTGTACGGAGCCAGTCATCCGTCCACAGTCGTGCTTTGCTGCCCTGTTCTTTTGCAGAACTGCCCTAACCTGCTTGTTCGTACTAAACGTGGTCGGGTTGAACCAGAATTCGCCTAGGGCGCTAATTTTATTTGCGTACTCTCCTATGTTGAGCGTTGCGGGAGCTCTTGCGGATTTTGCCATCTTCCGGACACACTGGTTGACTGGATCAAATGAAAGATTATGGGAATTCATGAAACTACGGGATGCTTGGTGGCGATGCTACCGATTTGAATGGGTACAGGGGCTGTGATGTGTCCCTGCTGTGAGTGGCCTGTAAAGCCGCTGAGGGTGATCGTGGCTGTAGTGGGCCACGTGTCTTTTAAAAAATATATATTTATTAAAGATTTTTAACAACACAATTTTTTCCCCTTACAAACAATACACCCCCCCCTCCCCGGTAACAGAATAACGCAAAATCGCACTGAGCAAGATATATACATGGCAAAATGGTATATTTACATAGCTTTATACACTGGCTCTCGCCCGCACGTGCCAGTTTCCCCCACCTTCCATGTTATCTCCCACTCATCCATCATCCCCTCAAACAATCTCTCGTTCTCTCCCCCCCCCGGGTTGCTGCTGCAGCTGCTGACCGACCTTCATCTAACGCTCCGCGAGGTAGTCTAGGAACGGTTGCCACCGCCTGTAGAACCCCTGTGCAGACCCTCTCAAGGCAAACTTAATCCTCTCCAGCTTTATGAACCCAGCCATGTCGTTTATCCAGGCCTCCAGGCTGGGGGGCTTCGCCTCCTTCCACAATAGCAAGATCCTTCGCCGGGTTACTAGGGACGCAAAGGCCAGAATTCCGGCCGCTTTCGCCTCCTGCACCCCCGGCTCATCCACTACTCCGAATATTGCTAGCCCCTAGCTTGGCTTGACCCGGACTTTCACCACCTGAGATACTGCTCCCGCCACTCCTCTCCAGAACCCCTCTAGTGCCGGGCATGACCAAAACATGTGGACATGGTTCGCCGGACTCCCTGAACACCTTCCACATCTGTCCTCTACCCCAAAGAACCTACTCAACCTCGCCCCTGTCAAGTGCGCTCTGTGAACCACCTTAAATTGTATCAAGCTGAGCCTGGCACATGAGGAGGAGGAATTAACCCTACCCAGGGCATCAGCCCACAAACCTTCCTCGATCTCCTCCCCCAGCTCCTCCTCCCATTTACCCTTCAACTCTCCTGCTAGGGCTTCCCCCTCTTCTTTCATCTCTTGGTGTATTGCCAAAACCTTGCCCTCCCCGACCCATACACCCGAGATCACCCTGTCTTGAATTTCTTGTGCCGGGAGCAACGGGAATTCCCTGACCTGTCGCCTCACAAAAGCCCTCACCTGCATATATCTAAATGCATTTCCCGGGGGTAACTCAAACTTCTCCTGCAGTGCCCCAAGGCTCGCAAATGTCCCGTCAATGAACAGGTCCCCCATTCTTCTAATCCCCGCCCGATGCCAGCCCTGGAACCCCACGTCCATCTTCCCCAGGACAAACCGGTGGTTACCCCTGATCGGGGACCACACCGAGGCTCCCACTGCACCGCTATGCCATCTCCACTGGCCCCAGATCCTTAACGTTGCCGCCACCATCGGGCTCGTGGTATACTTTGATGGCGAGAACGGCAGCGGTGCCGTCACCAACGCCCCCAAGCTCGTTCCTTTACAGGACGCCATCTCCATCCTCTTCCATTCCGCCCCCTCTCCCTCCATAACCCACTTGCAGATCATCGCCACATTTGCTGCCCAGTAGTAGCTCCCTAGGTTTGGCAGCGCCAGCCCTCCTCGGTCCCTACTGCGTTCCAGGAGCCCTCTCCTTACCCTCAGGGTCTTATTCGCCCACACAAACACCATAATACTCCTACCTACTCTCTTGAAAAAGCCCTTGGTGATCACGATGGGAAGGCACTGAAACACAAACAAAAACCTCGGAAGGACCACCATTTTGACCGATTGCACTCTACCCGCCAACGAGAGCGGCAACATGTCCCATCTTTTGAAGTCCACCTCCATTTGGTCCACCAACCTCGTCAGATTCAAGTTGTGTAGGGCCCCCCAACTTTTGGCTATCTGGATCCCCAGATACCGAAAACTCCCCACTGCCCTCCTCAGCGGTAGGTCCCCTATCCCTCTTTCTTGGTCCCCTGCCTGTAATACAAAAAGCTCACTCTTCCCTACATTGAGCTTATAGCCCGAGAACTCCCCAAACTCCCTCAGAGTCTGCATGACCTCCACCATCCCTTCCATTGGGTCCGCCACGTACAGCAGCAGGTCATCCGCGTATAGCGACACCCGATGCTCTTCTCCCCCGCGGACCACCCCCCTCCATTTATTAGACTCCCTCAGTGATATGACCAAGGGTTCGATCGCCAATGCAAACAACAGGGGGGACAGGGGGCACCCCTGCCTCGGGCCACGTGTCTTTTTGAAGACTGCTGCAAAGTGAATCCACAGGCATCCAGCAAATGCTGTGGGGTGCTCGTATTTCTTTTGCCTACATTTGTTGAGGCCATCTACGGGGTCACCCCGGTTATACCCGATCGCATCCAGGATCGCGGTATGCATTTCTGCAAGGGTGCCTCCTCCTACATTCTGTGGGTCGGGAAGGGCCGCTGCTACTGAAGGGTCTAAACTTAAAACTGTGAGCTTTACATGCTCTCGCTCATCCAGGCCGTACATGGTCGCATGATGCTTTACTGTGGCAAAGAAATGGTGGGGGTTGAGGTGGGGAGGAACGGTGTGATCTTATCGCACGCGTCCCGTAATTGGGTCACTGTTAAGGGGGTGGAGTATAGAAATTCCGTATCGTCCACTATGGCTGTGCGGCGGGTGGTTACTGGGTTCATTGGAGCGTGAACCATCTGCTCTGTGGGGGATTGGGGCGCTTTCCTCTTTTGTGGCTTTCCCTGCGCACATGTTCCCTGAACATGTTTCGTTCAATTCTTCCCAGTCAGGACCGTCTTCCTGATCTAATTTTTCTCCAAAGGTTTCCTGGAAACCTTTTTGAACTGAAAGCAGCGATTGCAGCTCTGCAATCTGCTTCCGGCACTTTGCGTGATCTAGCGTACTTTGTCTTTGTTCTGTGGTGGCAGCATGGAGTGCTCTTAATGCTGCCTTGAGGTCACTACACTGTCTCTGTAATGCTTCTACCTGTTTTTCCGTTTCTTCACGTACCAGGACTGCACGTTGCGTGTCCTGATAGGCCTTTTCATATTTAGACTGGAAGCTGCTTGGGTGCGCCAGACAAGACTGGTGTGCCCTTTTGGCATCCTCCACCTCTCCATCTTTTGCTGCCAACTTCCTTCTCAATTCCAAATTCTCCTTTTCTACCGCACTTACATCGACCTTACTCATTCGATGTATGCTCTCAACTTCTTTCCGGAGCATCCTAACGACCTCCTCTGTGCCTCGCAATTGTGCCAAGCAGGACACGATTGCCATCGGCTTGCGAGCTTCCCCTCAGCTCTTTTTGTGGATCTCGCTCAGGGTCTCCCACCAAGTATGTCCTATACTCCCGGGGCCTGATTCCTCGTTGTCACAGAATTCATTCCAAAGGGGTCATCCTTTCCCTTTGAGATATTTCCTGATCTCTTCCTCCCAAATGGGACATTGTCCCACTCTACTGCTGCTGGTCGCTGCGACCGCAAATTCCTCTGGGTTCATGAGGCGCTGCATTGCCATCTTTCCTATTCGAATGCTGCTCTTTAAATTTTGGGACAGGGGTATTAATCCGAATGCTGCTCTTCAAATTTGGGACAGGGGTATTAAGGCGGGGCTGTAAATACGGGTACGGCTTTCGCTACTTTCCGATATACAAACTTCCGACAGTTTTGTGGCAACAAAAAATCTATCAGTTTTACCTTATCACCCTGTTAGTTACGCATGCATACACACGCTTCCGAATTTATGAGTATTGATCAGAACTGCTTGAAAACTTGTGGTTTTCTGTTTCCAATTGGATCTCTAATTCAAATTCTGGGTTCTCCCGGAGTGGTTTTCCACTTCTAGATCGGGTCCCGTCAGGATGTCGCCAAATAATGTTGCTAACTTTGCCTTAGTTCAATTGCTCTGTGTTATTACCTTTGCTCTTGAGCCGCCAGGTATCTTTATGATACCGCCACGTGGTTCAAGTCCGAGTAATGATCAATAATCCAATACACCGATTAGTAAGGTTTAAATCAGAGCATATTTATTATACACCGTAATCGCTACTCATGCACAAATTCTACGTCTAAGCTACTTCTACAACTAACAGGCCTATACTTATCTTGAACTGGCCCACCAGGTCAGGGAAACAAATGGCCTTTCGTTCGGGTTCTGAGCCTGCGGGATTCGAAGTTGGTACAGATTGGTAGCTAGGAGCGCCTATCTCGTAGCGAGCGTTGAATTAAGACTTTCAGGTTCGACCTTCACTGCTCCGGTCACGGTCAATGTTGGTTCGTTGTTGCTGGGTGACCCGGGCAGGAAGAATAGCTGAAGAGGAGCTGCGGAAGAGTGAAGAGATGGAGAAGAGAGAAACTTGAACTTGGGGCTCAATTCTTATAGTCCCCAGGGCCTTCCTGCCTTTCGGGGCGGACCCTCTACCTGGTCCCAAGTGATTGGACTTTGTCCCAATCGCTTGGTTCAATTTTCTCCAATGCTGGAGTGGTTCTCTGATCGATGGGCGGTCTTGAGGTGCTCATTCACCTCCTTTTGTGTAGGCTAAATGTTGCTTATTGTTCACAGGGATTGCTCATTAGTATGCAGATGGCTGTTGCTTTGTTATGCTGATGGTCGCTGGTATCGATGTTGTCTGGTTTTTGCAGAGGTAAATACACAGCAAACCTGCAGCTGCTGGTTTTTGTCTTGTTGACTGACTTTCCCATCAGCCTTTGCCGTTCGCCATTTTGAATCGGGAGTTGGCCATTTTAAGTGGCTACAAGACCACTGAGAAAGGCATCATTTTGGTCAATATTTGTTTCAAGGCATTTGAATTTTATTTGATTGAAGTATTTCTTTAACTAACATATAGCAATAGGTACCCACTGATAAGAAGTCAAGGTATCAATCAATCCTATATTGTCAAATCGGGTAGTGCACAACCCTGAGATTGGTAATAACATTGTTCCAAATGGCCTCTAATTGTCTAAAGTTTTTTTTTCTTCTTTCAGGGATGAGCGAGTCACTGTTAAGGCCAGCATTTGTTCGGGGAATATTAAGAGAAGCTGTACAGGGCAGCATGGCAGCACAGTGGTTAGCACAGTTGCTTAACAGCTCCAGAGTCTCAGGTTCGATTCCCAGCTTAAGTCACTGTCTGTGCAGAGTCTACACATTCTCCCCCTGTCTCCGTGGGTTTCCTCCGGGTGCGCCGGTTTCCTCCCACCGTCCAAAGGTGTGCAGGTTAGGTGGATTGGCCATGATAAATTGCCCTTCATGTCCAAAAAGGTTAGGTGGGATTACTGGGTTACGGGGTTACCAGGATAGGGTGGAGGTATGGGCTTGAGTAGGGTGCTCTTTCCAAGAGCCGGTGCAGACTCGATGGGCCGAATGGCCTCCTTCTGCACTGTAAGTTCTATGAATCATTTTATGAGCCGGGTGGAGAAGGGGATATGGGACGTGTACTGGCTGGGTTGGACTTTCCAAGGTTGGAGGAAGAGAGGAGGCAGGCGTTGGAAGAGCGGCTGAGGGAGGTGATTGACCGCATTAGGGGGGTGATGTCGGAGAAGACCCGAGGGTCGGCCGGCTTTCCAACGGAGTTTTATAAGGCGTTTGCAGCAGAGTTGACACCGTATTTGTTGGGGATGGTTAGTGAGGCATTGGCGAAGGGGGAGCTGCCAGAGACACTGATGCAGGTGTCGATCACACTAATCCTGAAGAAGGGAATCATCCGTTGGAGTGTGGGTCAGAGAGGCCCATTTTGTTGTTGAACACAAGACGTGAAAGTGCTGGCTAAGTTGGTGGCGTGGCGGATGGAGGGATGTGTGCCAGGGTGGTCGCTGAGGAACAAACTAGTTTTGTAAAGGACAGGCAGCTCTCTTGTAACATCAGGAGGCTTCTAAATGTGGTTATGACTCCATCGTGGGGCAGGTGACGGACGTTCTTGTCCCTATGGATGCAGAGAAGGCTTTTGATTGGATGGAGTGGAAGTATTTTTTTGAGATGTTGGTTAGGTTTGGGTTTGGCCAGAAGTTGGCATGAGTACACCTGCTGTATGTAGACCACCCGGTGGCAAGTGCACGTACAAACGAGATGAGTTCAGAGTTTTGGACTGCACAGGGGAATGAGACAGGGGTGTCCACTGTCCCAGTTATTGTTCACGATGGCCCTTAGGGGCACTGCGGAATGGCAGGGGATTGTGAGGGGGAGCAGGGAGCACTGGGTGCCACTGTATGCGGGTGACCTGTTGTTTGTGTCGGATCCATTGGAGAGTATGTGTAGGTTCAGGAGAGTATTGGAGAGGTTTGGGGCCTTCTCTGGGCATAAGTTAAATGTCGGGAAAAGTGAGGTGTCTCTGGTGAATCTGTGGAACGGGGAGGCCAACTTGGGGGTGTTGCCATTCAAGATAGCTAGGGAAAGCTTCGGTTATTTGGAGCCGAGGGAATGGGCTATGATGCGCAGGTGGAATTTGACAACCTTAGTGGAGGAGATAGGGGGGATTTTAAGAGATGGGAAACAATACACCTGACACTGGCAGGGAGGGTGCAGGTGGTAAAGATGAATGTGATGCCAAGGTTCCGGTTTGTTTCCCAGACACGATCTTTCTCCCAAAGGCCTTGCGGAAATTGGAAACAGTGATTCGGAGTTTATATGGGTGGGAAGGTGCCGAGGGTAAAGAGGGCCCCGTTACAGAGGCAGAAAGGGGGGTTGGCGCTCCCGAACCTGCTGGACTATTATTGGACGGCGAACCTGCTGCACTATTATTGGGCGGCGCATGTGGAGAAGGTGAGGCGATGGTGGCGGTGGGGGGGAGGGCGGAGTGGATCAAGATGGAGGAGTCCTGTAGGGGTTCCAGTCTGACGGCTATGGTGACAGTTCAGCTCCACGGGGGAGTATATGGGGAGCCAGGTGGTACTGAGGATGGTTCATATAAGCTTGATTCAGTTCACGGTGGTAGTGCACAGGGTACATATGACCTGGGCGAGGATGAGTGGTTCTTCCAAGGGGTGCAAGAAGTGTGGACGAGGGCCGGCAAATCATGCGCATATGTTCTGCCGTTGCGAGAAGTTGGAGAGATACTGGGAAGCAGTGTTTGGGATGTTATCTAAAATTGTGTGAGTGGAAGTCAGGCCAGACTCAGATCTTTGTGGTATCACAAGTGTCAGAGCTGCTGGAAGGGAAGGGGGCGATGTTGTGGCCTTCGCCTCTTTAATTGGCCACCGAAGGATCTTCTAAATTCGAGTTCGGATATGCTGCCTGAGTTGAGGGGGTCAGCAGAGGGCTTCGAGACATGGTGGGAGTTGTTCATGACACTGTTCGTCGAGGGAGAGAGGGGAGGGGGTAAAAGGGGAAATATTGTGGGGGGGGGGGGGACTTACCAGGGGTACGCCATGGGGTACGGGCCTCTGGCACGGAGTCTGTCCCTGTTGCTCAGAGGGGAAGGGGGGAGAGGAGCAGAGCATTAGTAATTGGGGACTCGATAGTCAGGGGCACAGATAGGAGATTTTGTGGGAGCGTGAGAGACTCACGTTTGGTATGTTGCCTCCCAGGTGCAAGGGAACGTGATGTCTCGGATTGTGTTTTCCGGGTCCTTAAGGGGGAGAGGGAGCAGCCCCAAGTCGTGGTCCACATTGGCACTAACGACATAGGTAGGAAAGGGGACAAGGATGTCAGGCAGGCTTTCAGGGAGCGAGGATGGAAGCTCAGAACTAGAACAAACAGAGTTGTTATCTCTGGGTTGTTGCCCGTGCCACGTGATAATGAGATGAGGAATAGGGAGAGAGAGCAATTAAACACGTGGCTACAGGGATGGTGCAGGCGGGAGCGATTCAGATTTCTGGATAACTGGGGCTCTTTCTGGGGAAGGTGGGACCTCTACAGACAGGATGGTCTACATCTGAACCTGAGGGGCACAAATATCCTGGGGGGGAGATTTGTTAGTGCTCTCTGGGGGGTTTTAAACTAATGCAGCAGGGGCATGGGAACCTGGATTGTAGTTTTAGGGTATGGGAGAATGAGAGTATAGAGGTCAGGAGCACAGATTTGACGTCGCAGGAGGGGGCCAGTGTGCAGGTAGGTGGTTTGAAGTGTGTCTACTTCAATGCCAGGAGTATACGAAATAAGGTAGGGGAACTGGCAGCATGGGTTGGTACCTGGGACTTCGATGTTGTGCCCATTACGGAGACATGGATAGAGCAGGGACAGGAATGGATGTTGCAGGTTCTGGGGTTTAGGTGTTTTAGTAAGCTCAGAGAAGGAGGCAAAAGAGGGGGAGGTGTGGCGCTGCTAGTCAAGAGCAGTATTACGGTGGCGGAGAGGATGCTAGATGGGGACTTATCTTCCGAGGAAGTATGGGCTGAGGTTAGAAACAGGAAAGGAGAGGTCACCCTGTTGGGAGTTTTCTATAGGCCTCCTAATAGTTCTAGGGATGTAGAGGAAAGGATGGCGAGGATGATCCTGGATAAGAGCGAAAGTAACAGAGTAGTTATTATGGGAGACTTTAACTTCCCAAATATTGACTGGAAAAGATATAGTTCGAGTACATTAGATGGGTCGTTTTTTGTACAGTGTGTGCAGGAGGGTTTCCTGACACAATATGTTGACAGGCCAACAAGAGGCGAGGCCACGTTGGATTTGGTTTTGGGTAATGAACCTGGCCAGGTGTTGGATTTGGAGGTAGGAGAGCATTTTGGGGACAGTGACCACAATTCGGTGACGTTTACGCTAGTGATGGAAAGGGATAAGTATACACCGCAGGGTAAGAGTTATAGCTGGGGGAAGGGCAATTATGATGCCATTATTCGGGACTTGGGGGGGATAGGTTGGAGAAGTAGACCAAGTGTTGGGCACACTGGATAAGTGGAGCTTGTTCAAGGATCAGCTACTGCGTGTTCTTGATAAGTACGTACCGGTCAGGCAGGGAGGAAGGCTTAGAGCGAGGGAACCGTGGTTTACCAAAGAAGTGGAATCTCTTGTTAAGAGGAAGAAGGAGGCCTATGTGAAGATGAGGTGTGAAGTTTCAGTTGGGGCGCTTGATAGTTACAAGGTAGCGAGGAAGGATCTAAAGAGAGAGGTAAGACGAGCAAGGAGGGGACATGAGAAGTATTTGGCAGGTAGGATCAAGGAAACCCCAAAAGCTTTCTATAGGTATGTCAGGAATAAGCGAATGACTAGGGTAAGAGTAGGACCAGTCAAGGACAGGGATGATAAGCTGTGTGTGGAGTCTGAAGAGATAGGCGAGATACTAAATGAATATTTTTCATCAGTACTCACTCAGGAAAAAGATAATGTTGTGGAGGAGAATGCTGAGACCCAGACTATTAGAATAGATGGCATTGAGGTACTTAGGGAAGAGGTGTTGGCAATTCTGGACAGGCTGAAAGTAGATAAGTCCCTGGGGCCTGATGGGATTTATCCTAGGATTCTCTGGGAGGCCAGGGAAGAGATTGCTGGACCTTTGGCTTTGATTTTTATGTCATCATTGGCTACAGGAATAGTACCAGAGGACTGGAGGATAGCAAATGTGGTCCCTTTGTTCAAAAAGGGGAGCAGAGACAACCCCGGCAACTACAGACCGGTGAGCCTCACGTCTGTAGTGGGTAAAGTCTTGGAGGGGATTATAAGAGACACGATTTATAATCATCTAGATAGGAATAATATGATCAGGGATAGTCAGCATGGCTTTGTAAAGGGTAGGTCATGCCTCACAAACCTTATCGAGTTCTTTGAGAAGGTGACTGAACAGGTAGACGAGGGTAGAGCAGTTGATGTGGTGTATATGGATTTCAGTAAAGCGTTTGATAAGGTTCCCCACGGTAGGCTGTTGCAGAAAATACGGAGGCTGGAGATTGAGGGTGATTTAGAGATGTGGATCAGAAATTGGCTAGCTGAAAGAAGACAGAGGGTGGTGGTTGATGGGAAATGTTCAGAATGGAGTTCAGTTACAAGTGGCGTACCACAAGGATCTGTTCTGTTTGTCATTTTTATCAATGACCTAGACGAAGGCGCAGAAGGGTGGGTGAGTAAATTTGCAGACGACACTAAAGTCGTGGTGTTGTCGACAGTGAGGAAGGATGTAGCAGGTTACAGAGGGACATAGATAAGCTGCAGAGCTGGGCTGAGAGGTGGCAAATGGAGTTTAATGTAGAGAAGTGTGAGGTGATTCACTTTGGAAGGAATAACAGGAATGCGGAATATTTGGCTAATGGTAAAGTTCTTGGAAGTGTGGATGAGCAGAGGGATCTAGGTGTCCATGTACATAGATCCCTGAAAGTTGCCACCCAGGTTGATAGGGTTGTGAAGAAGGCCTATGGAGTGTTGGCCTTTATTGGTAGAGGGATTGAGTTCCGGAGTCAGGAGGTCATGTTGCAGCTGTACAAAACTCTGGTACGGCCGCATTTGGAGTATTGCGTACAGTTCTGGTCACCGCATTATAGGAAGGACGTGGAGGCTTTGGAGCGGGTGCAGAGGAGATTTACCAGGATGTTGCCTGGTATAGAGGGAAAATCTTATGAGGAAAGGCTGATGGACTTGAGGTTGTTTTCATTGGAGAGAAGAAGGTTAAGAGGAGACTTAATAGAGGCATACAAAATGATCAGGGGGTTAGATAGGGTGGACAGTGAGAGCCTTCTCCCGCGGATGGAAATGGCTGGCACGAGGGGACATAGCTTTAAACTGAGGGGTAATAGATATAGGACAGAGGTCAGAGGTGGGTTCTTTACGCAAAGAGTGGTGAGGCCATGGAATGCCCTACCGGCAACAGTAGTGAACTCACCAACATTGAGGGCATTTAAAAGTTTATTGGATAAGCATATGGGTGATAATGGCATAGTGTAGGTTAGATGGCTTTTGTTTCGGTGCAACATCATGGGCCGAAGGGCCTGTACTGCGCTGTATCGTTCTATGTTCTATTGTAAATATGTGGTTGTTTTTTACACCTATTTGGAATAAAATACATTTTGACAATGGCCAGCATTTGTTACCCATCCCCCAGTTGCCCTGAACTGATTGTCTTGCAAGGCCATTGCCGGGTCAGTTCAGAGTCAACCACATTGCTGTAGGTCTGGAATCGCATCTAGGCCAGACCAGGTTAAGGGTGGTAGATTTGCTTCCCTGAAGAACATTAGTGAATCAGATGTTTTTATAACAATCAATCATTGTCATGGTCACCATTCATTTTTGAAAACATATATTTTATTCCAAATTCAAACCAGGTTAAATTACGAAACACAACCACAAACACATTTATAAATAGTTTGTAACATTTTTCGCTTAGGGCAAACTTGATCTTTTCCAGGTTCAAATTCGTGTAGGTTCCCCACCCATGCCACCCCTGGCGGCGCTGCTGACCACCAGCTCAACAAAATACTTTGCCGAACAATGAGGGAGGCGAAGGCAACCACGTCGGCCCCTTTCACCTCCTAAAGCCCCACCAGCTCTGAAAGCCAAAAATCGCCACCAAGGGGCACGGCGTTGCCTTGAACCCCAATATCTCCCACAGAGCCTTGAACACCGCTTCCCAAAAGCCCTCCATCCCCCAGAACACATTTCTCAAAGATCTTCTCCCCGAGAGGAAACCGCCCCCCCGTGCCTCATCAGGGTCCCGTGTACTACCTTGAATTGAATCGAATCCTTGCACAGGAAGTCAGATTGATTTGACGCAAAACCTCACTCCAGATCCTCCACCCTAGCCTCTGATTCCTGCACAACAGGGCCAGTACTAACTCCTGCCCCAACTTAGTGCTTCCGCAGCTGATTCCGGATCTTTATCGCTGACACCACCACTGGGCTCGTAGTGTATTTTCCTGGGCAAACGAGAGCTGGGCCATAGCCCTTAAACCCATTGTCACCATTCCTGAGATAATCTTTATATCCCAGACTTAGTAATTGAATTGAAATTTCATCAGCTGCCGTGGCAGGATATGAATCCATGTACCCAGAGCATTAGATTGGGCTTCTGGATTACTAGTCCAATGATATTAACACTACACCATTGCCTCCCTCAAAGTGTGGCGTGTGGTAGCTTGATGGGGATGGTTTTTTCCCTACATTATTTTACAAATATTGGCAAAGCAAAGTTTGATGCTATGTACTTTGTCCCAAAATAATTAAAATAGAATTAATCACATTTTATACCAGTAACTGTCCTGGAAAGGGCAAACTAAATTTATATGAAATAAAATACCACCAGTTTACAGTTAAACATTGAGTTTTTTCTTAATTTGTATAAGATGATATTTTACGATTAAGGCTGTGGTTTTCCAAAGTGTGCACTAGATGTTTATCATTGACATTTCAGTAGCTTTTTATTTGGCAATCAGCAGAAATAATCACTGTCACTTCTAAGCCTTCTAAGGTTTATTTGAGAATATTACATTGCGACATCAAAGTCGAAATGTTTTTCTCTATACTGAACTTGAACGTGCTCGCTTTCTGCTAAATGTACATGTCATGCTTCCTCCTATCAAATAACGACCGGATAACTAAAGATGAGTTTTGTATAGTATTAAGCATCTTGCGATTCATTGAAGCATAATACTGCAGTGAGGAATGCAGGTAGAATCTGTTGGCTAGAGTTCAAGGTAAGCTCATTGTCTGTCCAAACAAAACCTTGGGGTGGATTTACACTTCCCGCCAGCGGGATTGAAGATGGGGAGGTTCATTCAATTTCACCGGGTGGTCCGTCCACCTGTGAGCCAATTTAGGCCTTTAAGTAAGCAATTAATGCCACCTTAAAGGCCTCCTCCTGCTGCCACCAGGATTTAACCAGTGGCAGGAGACGACCATGCCAGGCGCCTAGCCCAGAATGTTGCTCTGCGCAAGCCAGTAGTGGGCAGGGAGGTCCCTTCTTAACTAGGCCTCTGGGCCTATTGGAGGTCCCATCCACCAGCCACAAGAATTTATAACCACCTCAACCTTCACCAAGGTTGATCTTCCCCATTATCTCTCACATCCTAGCCCTCCAACCCCCTTGTTGGGCCAGCCAGCTTGACCCCGTACATACACCAAAATCCTGATTCAATGCCACACGTCTCTGTTACGAAGTACTGGAGAGTTGCTTGCCTTAATTAACCTGCAGTTCTCTGAGGCAGGACTAGTTCATCCAGAAGGATGGAATTTTTTTTGTTTAATTTTATTCCTTGATCCATCTCCTTGCTCCGCAAATCAATTCAAATTCTAATTGGATCCCATTCATCTTCCCCACAAAAGGGATATACTAGATCCAAACTGACAATAAAAGACAGTGCACCTGATATTGGGGCTTGAACTGATGCTTGATCTTAGCCAAAAGGCCAAGAAGCAATGGAAATCCCACCTCGAGCCTATTAATGGCCATTTGGCTATTAACTGGCTACATGGCAGATGGTGTTCCCTTTGGAAGGCTCCCAGCTTTTAGCTGGAGTACGGTGGGGTATCCCTCATCTAATTCAGTTCCTCATGTGCATGTTGTGGCCTTGCCTATGGTTAGCTGGAGGAGCTGTTTTAGCTGATTTTGTTGCATCAGGACAATGTTGGGAGAGGTTAGTCAAAAGATCGAATCTGTGGTTTAGATTTAGATTTAGTGTCATGTGTACTGAGGTGGAGAAAGTATTGTTCTGTGTACAGTCCAGGCAGATTGCTCCATACATAGAACATACGAACAAACGAGCTGGTTTAGCTCAGTGGGCTAGATAGCTGGTTTGTGATGCAAAACAAGGCCAGCAGCGCGGGTTCAATTTGCGTACCAGCTTACCCGAACAGGCACCGTAATGTGGCAACTAGGGGCTTTTCACAGTAACTTCATATTTGTGACAATAAAAGGTTATTATTAGGGGCTGGTTTAGCACAGTGGGCTAAATAGCTGGCTTGTAAAGCAGACCAAGGCCAGCAGTGCGGGGTCAATTCCCGTCCCAGCCTCCCCAAACAGGTGGCGGAATGTGGCGACTAGGGGCTTTTCATAGTAACTTTATTTGAAGCCTACTTGTGACAATAAGCGATTTTCATTTCATTTCAAATCCATGAGGATACATAATGAAAATGCAGAAACATAGCCAGTGAAGTATACGGTATATAGTGCTGCAACTGTAGAGAAGATGTGTATAAAATCAGTTCAGTGCATAAGAGGGCCATTCAGGAATTTGGTGACAGCAGGGAAAAAGATGTTTTTGAATCTATCAGTGCGTGTTCTCAAACTTTTGTATCTTCTGCCGGTTGGAAGAGGGACTAACCTGGGTGGGAGGAGTCTCTGATTATGCTGTCTGCTTTCCCAAGGCAGCAGAAGGTGCAGACCGAGTTAATGGATGGGAGGTGGGCCCGCGTGATGGACTGGGCTGTGTTCATGACTCTTTGTGGTTTCTTACAGTCTTGGGTCGAGCAGTTGCCGTACCAGACTGTGATACAGCCAGATAGGATGCTTTCTAGAAATTGGTAAGAGTCGTTGTGGACATGATGAATTTCCTTAATTTCCTGAGGAACTATAGGCGCTGTTGTGCTTTCTTGGTGTAGAGCCGACGTGGATGGACCAGCACAGATTGTTGATGATGTTTACACCTAGGATTTTGAAGCTGTCCACTATCTCCACCTCTGCATCATTCATACAGACGGGTATGGACGACACTCTATTCCTGAAGTCGATGACCAGCTCCTTAGTTTTGCTGACATTGAGGGAGATATTGTTGTCATTGCACCATGCCACTAAGTTCTCTATCTCCCTCCTGCACTCTGACATGTCGTTGTTTGAGATCCGGCTCACTACGTTCGTGCCACCAATAAACATGCAGATGCAGTTGCAGCCAAATTTTCCCACATGGTCATCTGTGTATAGGGAGTATAGTAGGGGGCTAAGTACGCAGCCTTGCGGGGCCCCAGTATTGGGGAGTATCGTGGAGGAAGTGTTGTTTATCCTTACAGATTGCGGTCTGTAGGTCAGGGGGTCAGGACGTCAGCGATCCAGTTGCAGAGGGAGGAGCTGAGTCCTAGGTTTTGGAGTTTGGATCTGAGCTTGGCTGAGGTTATGGTGTTGAAGGCAGAGCTGTATTCAACGAACGGGAATCTGACATAGGTGTCCTTGGTATCGAGATGCTTCAGGGATGAATGTAAGGCCAGGGAGATAGCATCTGCTGTGGACCGGTTCTGGCAGTAGGCGAATTGCAGAGGATTAAGGCAATCTGGAAGGCTGGAGCGGATGTGCCTCATGACTAACCTCTCGAAGCACTTCATAATGATTGACGTCAAGGCCACTGGACGGTAGTCATTGAGGCACGTTGCCTGGTTCTTCTTTGGCACCGCCTAACCTCTCGAAGCACTTCATAATGATTGACGTCAAGGCCACTGGACGGTAGTCATTGAGGCACGTTGCCTGGTTCTTCTTTGGCACCGCCTAACCTCTCGAAGCACTTCATAATGATTGACGTCAAGGCCACTGGACGGTAGTCATTGAGGCACGTTGCCTGGTTCTTCTTTGGCACCGCCGGTGTATGGTAGTGGTCTTCTTGAAGTAGGTGGAAACCTCGGAATGGAGTAGAGGGAGTTAAGATGTCTGCAAACAGACCCACCAGTTGGTCGGCGCAGGTTCGGAGTGCACAACCAGGGACTCCCATCAGGTCCCGTTGCTTTCCGTGGGTTCACTTTCGAGAAGGCTGTGATGGTAGGTATCGTGTGTCCGAGGCAATTGGGTGATTTGTAGCTTAGGACCACCATCAGCAGGAAGGCTGAATAAATAGCAGACAATAGCAATACCTCTAGGTTACTGTGTGTTTGTGGCTATCTGTATCGTTCACTTAAAAATGTTACACTTTGTCAGAGAAATAAAAACAGTTTAAAATACTCTTGAGCTGAAGGCCAAAACTCACCAAATTTTAGTCTACAAAGTTTTTGACTTAGAAACAATTTAAACTTTGATCTGGGTTGGTATCTCTTTGGATTTCCAATTACACGTATTATCTCTTCATTCTGTGACTCTTTTTGTTCAACAATAATGGGGGGAAAATCACAATCTTTCAGCAGCAAATTCCAGTACTATTTCGCAATTAAGTTGCTTAGATTTCACTTTCAGGCCCACAGGTTTCTACCAATGTTATTGTCATCCAGTTCAGCTCAAACTGCCAGAACTTTCTTCCCAATGTCAACTCACCTGAGCAATAATTTCTCTCTGGCTCTCTCTCACTCTCTCTCACGCTTTCTCACACTCAACCCTCACTCCTCCCACCCTCTTGTTCCATCCCATTCAACCAACTGTATTGTATTTATAACTGACGACTCCATGTCCCTTACATGGTCTCACAAGACTTTCCATTGGGTTTGCATTGCAAATTCCTGTGAATCAATTCAGCATGGCACCCTCTAAAGGAGGTATGAGACCTCTGTGAACTATGGAAGCAACTGTGTAGCTTCTAAACCAGTCAAATTGAAGAATTCATAAATATGTGCCCAATATCTGAACACCGAAATGTATGTGGACAAATAGTCATTGCAGTACAGACGAAAGCTATTTGGCCCAGCAAGTCTATGGTGGCTTTTTGCGGGAAAAATCGAGTCAGTCCCACTTACCCATTCTATGACAACTAATCATGTAAGTTTGTTTTCCTCAAGCGCCCAACCAATTTATTTTTGAAATCATTCACTATCTCATTGTCCATTAGCCTTGCAGGCATAGAGTTCCATGTCATTAACAGTCAATGCATATAAAAAGTTCTTCTCGCACCCATCCTTTCCCCAGCCTTCCACCTCCATTACCCCATATCTCTTGCTGAAAACCTTAAATATGTGTCCCCTAGTCCTTGCACCATCAGCTAATAGGAACAGGTTTCTTTGTCTACCTGACCTAAACCTGTCACAACCTTGTACACCTCTATAAATTCTCCCCACAATCTCCTTTCCTCCAAAGGAGAATATCCCCAACTTCTCCAGTCTAAGTTCCCTCATCCCTAGAACCATTCTGCATCTGAAGGGCCTTCAAGTCCTTCCGAAAGTGTGATGACCAGAACTGGGCAAAATACTCGCGTTGTAGCTTAACCAGACCTTCTTATAAAGATTCAGTATAACATCCTTGCATTTGTACGCAATGCCTCTATTTATGGACTGCAAGATCCCATATGTTTTGTTACCTACTTTCTCAATATGTCCTCCCACCTTCTAAGACCTGTGCACATGAGTCACCAAGTCTCTTTATCCCTGCACAGTCTTTAATGCCTCTTGCAAATCTAATTCTTAATTAACTCCAGCCTCTCCAAGTGTCTGTTAGTTTTTTTCCCCTGATTGTTGTTTCTGAAACCTTACCCACACTGGTGTTAAACTGTCTGACCTATAGTCACTGGGAATGTCCTTCCACCCTTTCTTTAAAATGGGTGTCAAGTTTGGAACTTTTCAATCTTTGGCACCTCCCCTGTAACTTAATAAGGTGGAAATTTATGACAAGCCCTTCCTCTATTTCCAACTCAACTTCCCTGAGCAACCTGGGATGCAAGACATCGAATTTCTACCTATATGGTCTCATTTGACGAACCTCAATATTATGACACCACATCCTCTTTTGCAACCTCCCCACACCCCTCTTGCCCGAAGAGGTGGTACAGTGGTTAGTACTGCTGTCTCACAGTGCCAGGGACCTGGGTTTGATTCTGGCCTTGGGGAACTGTCTCTGTAGAACTTGCACATTCTCCCTGTATCTGCAAGGGTTTCTTCCAGGTGCTCCGGTTTCCTCCCATAGTCCAAAGATGTGCGGATTAGGTGAATTGACCACGCTAAATTGCCCCATAGTGTCTGAGGATGTGCAGATTAGGTGGGGTTCTGTGGATAAAGCGGGGAAGTGGGCCTAGCTAGGGTGCCCCTTCGGAGGGTCAGTGCAGACTCTATGGAGACTTCTGCACTGTATGGATTCTATGCCCTGGAATATTGAGCTACCAGTTCTGCCCCTCCCTTGACCATGTCTGTGATGTTTACAAATTTAAAATGTACTAATTTTCTTAAAGTATGATCAATTAATGAAAAATGTAATATACACAAAAGCAACAAAATTGAGAGTTTGGAGACTTGATTGATAAAAGTTAGAAATTCCGTAGCATAATGAGTTAATAGAATAGATTTGCCAATGAGTGAGGTAGATAATGGTAGAAGAATGACATCAGATACTCATGTGACCGACTCTCAAGAGTGGGGGGAAGGAACACACTGTACTCAGGAGCATCATACTTACCCGAAGCTGTTTATATACAGTGTTAATAAAACTGTTTAAAGCAAGTACCCAGAGTAAGACTACAGTAGTAAGCAAGAACTAGGGCAAGAGTAGAGATTGTGGTAACTGTACAAAACACGATAGCAGCTGCGATAACATCAATCTAGCCAGAGATTGGTCCATTAACATAACTTCAGCAAGAGAATGAAGAAAAACTTGGTAGCAGCTCGTACTTACAACTCTACAGAAGGAGGAGACACAATGTCTGTACTCAGTGTGCAATCTTAGTCCCTCCCTGCCCGTTTGTCTCTCGGACGCACGGGTAGACCAGTTATGGGTGGAACTGCCTCCAATATCGAGCAGTATCGGGCCTTCATGCAAAGGAGCAGAAGCACCAAGTTAGTTCATTTGTTTATGCTGTGGGTTCAGTCATTCTCGTGAGGTGGGATGGAGGAGTCCATTGCGGACTTTGATTACCAATGTAGGTTGTGATTCATTGCCAGCAACACTACTTTTTATTGATTGATTGATTTATTGTCACATGTACTGAAATACTGTGAAAAGTATTTTTCTGCGGCCAAGGGAACGTATACAGTACGTGTAGTGATATGCATCGCTGTATATACACAAGGGGTTAAGGTAAATACATTACAACTAAGTAACCACTAGAGGGAGCACCAGAGATGTGTATATATGTACATAGACAAACAGGAAGTCAGTCTCTCTCTTCACAGGAACGGCAGCTGGTGAGCAGGACACGGACAGGCAGCTCAGATGTAACACAGTATAAGTGCTGGAGAGAGAACAAACTCCTAGAAATAAAGCATCTACTTCAACTGTAAAACTACGAGCTTTATTCAGGCACAAGGAATAATACATGGTACCAGGACCAGGGTGACTTCAGAACGCTTACTAGAAAAATTACACAAGATGCAGACAAAGCACGATCGAAAACAGATGAAAACTCGGACGTGGGGAGACTTCGCTGAGTCGACGCAACTCGTTGGAACTCCACCGCAGCTGAAAACAACCGGTAATTTAAGTCACAGATGGAAAATCTTTAAACAAACGTTCGAACTGTATATCGTAGCTAATGAGTTGAGCACGGCGTCAGAAGAAATGAAAATAGCACTTCTCCTAGCAGGACATGAAGCTAGCGAAATCTATAACTGCTTTAATTACTTGAAAGGTGAAGACAACACCAAATTAGAAGTAATACTTTAAAAAATTTGAAGATTACTGTAACACCAGGAACAATGCTGCTTTAAAATATTCAATGCTCAGAGACCAAATTGCACAGGGGATGAGTGATGCAAAACAATCATCAGAACAGAAAGGTTTAATGCTGGAAATCGCGATTGACAAGTGCAGATCGCAAGAGAAAAAAATTTTTAATAAGAAAAAACAGCAAAGAAGTTCGTTTCCACGGGTCTGAAGAAGTTAAAATGGCGTCTGAGCACATTTTAAACTCCCCAGCGAACAAAAGACATAAATCTGGGTCTGCGTATGCGCAGGAAACGGTACCCGTTTTCTTGCTTATATGATTTCAGGAGCATTAACTTCAGAGTACATCTCAGAATCTATACATCTCAGAATCTATACATCTCAAAATCTATACATCTCAGAATCTATACATCTCACGCTATGACCAAGAAAGCACAACAATGCTTCCTCAGGGAACTAAGAAAATTTGGCATGTCCACATTGACTCATACCAATTTTAACAGATGCACCATAGGAAGCATCCTCTACAGCTCCATCACAGCCTTACATGGCATCGTCGTATGGCAACTACTCGGCCCAAGACCATAACAAAGTACAGAGAATCATCAACACAGCCCAGTCCATCACGAGAACCCATCTCCCATCCATTGCCTGTCTACACATCTCACTGCGTTGGGAAAGTGGGCAGCATAATCAAAGACCCCTTCCACCCGGGTTATTCGCTCTTCCAACTTCTTCCATCGGGCAGGAGATAAAAAAGTCTGAGAATACCCACTAACAGATTCAAAAACAGCTTCCTGCTGTTACCAGACTCCTGAATGACCCTCTTATGGACTGAACTGATCTCTTCACACATCTTGTCCACTGAGTGGTACTACATTCTGTATGCTTCACCCAATGCCTGTGCCTATGTATTTACATTGTGTATTTATGAATGTCCTATGTTTTTCATGTATGGAACGATCTGTCTGGACTGCACACAGAACAATATTTTTCACTGTACATATGACAATAAATCCAATGAGAATATGTGCATCTCAGAATATGTATATCTCAGGATATGTGCATCTCAGAATATGTACTTTACAGTAAAAAAGTAAAGTTGCCATAATCCCAGATGACCATAGACTACTTTCCCCTTTGAAGGGGGAGCTGACTGGTGGTGATTTAACCTGAGGAACGTCACAGTGAAGAGGCAAGGCTGAGAAGGCGAGGCCTTCATGAATAACCTAAATTACAGTAGTATTAATATTGCTGTATGGGTAAATTATAATTTGCCTCAAAAATGTTTGTAAAGTATTGACTCATTTCCCATCTTTGCATTTTGTTGCAGTGGCTTTGGGTCGCAATCAACCCCTGAAAAAAGAAAAACCAAAATGGAAGAGTGATTACCCAATGACAGATGGACAGTTGCGCAGTAAGAGAGATGAATTCTGGGACACAGCACCTGCTTTTGAAGGTCGGAAGGAGATTTGGGATGCCCTCAAGGCTGCAGCACATGCTTTTGAAAGTAACGATCATGAACTTGCCCAGGCAATCATTGATGGTGCAAGTATTACATTACCACATGGTAGGTTACCTCATATGGTACATGTTACATTTATCTTACATGATTCTGGTTTGCAGTTGGTTCCCATCTGATTTACTGCTCAGGTTAGATTGTGTTATAATTGTACAAGTCGACCAGAAAATTGTTTATTATATCTTTGATCATCATTATGAAAGTATTGTGTGTTATGCCCACAAATGGCATTTTCTTTTTTTTAAATTCTTTTAAAGTACCCAATTATTTTTTTTCCAATTAAGGGCAATTTGGCGTGGCCAATCCACCCAACCCGCTCATCTTCGGTTTGCGGGGTCAAACCCACACAGACAAAGAGAATGTGCAAACTCCACACGGAAAGTGACCCGGGCTGGGATCGAACCCGGGTCCTCATTGCTAACCGCTGCGCCATCCTGCCGCCCCACATATGGCATTTTCTTTGTGGTTTAAAAATATACTAATCTGAATGGTGTAGACGACATGGCTTTGCAACAATAGTAACTAGTCATTTAAGAAGTTTTTTATTTTAATGAAAATGTATATTTATTGAGGATAAATGCACTAACATCATTATTAAAAAAACAGATAAAGTAATTTCACATTTCATTTGTTGCACAGTGAAATCTTAACACAAGAGAAGCCCTATAAGGTATCTTTGAGTGCTAAAATTTACATTGTGTGTATTCTGCCACGTTTGAATCTGTTATAATCCTGGCAAGTTTAGTGTGTTTCACACTTTGTGATGTGAATTCTCTGACAACTTGGGTATGTTCTGAGGGTGTACTGTGTTACAACTCTTATTGTTTGCTGTGAGTATAAAATCTATTCTTACATTAACTTAAAAATTGGTGTGACTGGTATTAAGTTATAAATGTAATACTTCAAATTATTTTAATCAGGAGACTAAAATCTTAGAATTCTGACTTTTCGCTATTGCCTTTATAGTCATAATTGGAGGCTTAGAGATTTAATAGTTAGAGGAGCTCCCCAGAAAACTAAAACCCACATTGCAACTCCAGCATTTAATAATTGTTAAACTTTCCCCATCCTCCCCCTACTTCAACCACCCTCTACAATATTGCCAAATCCAAGACCCCTTCCCCCATTGTTGACAAATAAAGTAACAGCCCAAATGCTGGTAGTGGAGATGGGGATAATGGGAGGTTCTTCAGGGGAGGGAATATTCTCTACTCACACTGTGATATTCAGTGAGACCTTGGTGTCTTCGTGCATCAGTCCCTGAAAGTAAGCACGCAGGTATAGCAGGCAGTAAAAAAGGCAGATATGTTGGCCGTCATAGCTAGAGGATTTGAGTATAGGAATAGAGATGTTTTACTGCGACTGCATAGGGCATTGGTAAGGCCATACCTGGAGTATCGTATGTAGTTTTGGTGTCCTTATCTGAGGATGTTCTTGCTATGGAGGGAGTGCAGCGAAGGTTTACCAGATTGATGCCTGGGATGGCGGGACTGTCAAATGAGGATTAAGTCGGTTAGGATTATGTTCATTGGAGCTTAGAAGAGTGAGAGAGGATTTTAGAAAATTCTAACCGGATTAGACGAGGTAGATTTAAACAGAATGTTATGGATGGTGGGGAGTCCAGACCTATGGCCACAGTTTAAGGATATGGACTGAGGTGAGGAGAAATGTCTTCACCCAGAGAGTGGTGAATCTGTGGAATTTGCTACTCCTGAAAGTAGTTGAGGCCATCGAGACCAAAACGTTGTGTAATTTCAAGAAGGAATTAGATATAACTCTTGGGGCTAAAGGGATCGAGGGATATGGGAGGAAGGCAGGATCAGGGATTGAACTTGATGATCATGATCATAATGATGGTGGAGCAGGCAAAATTCATGTAAACAAAACAAAAGTTATGAAGTAAATAACGGCACTAAAGACTGACAAATCCCCAGGATCAGATGGTTTCCTTTGCAGAATTTTAAAGGAAGTGAGGGCATTGTAGATGCCATACTATAAGCTTTAAAATTTCTCTCTATATGAGCATAGTTCCTTTAGGGTGGAAAATTGTGCTATATAATAATTGGAAAGAGAAGTAAACCAGGGAATCATATATTAGTTAGGCTAACATCTGTTGTCAGGAAATTACTAGAGTATATTATTAAGCATAGGGTGACTGAACACCTTAAAACATTTTCAGCAAATCCGAGATAGCCAGCATGAATTTGTAAAAGTCATGCTTGACCTCCTTGTCCATGGAATGCATTATTCAGATGTTCGATGGTCATCTGGTTGAATGGAACGTGCTCTTGAATTTGGCCAGCTCCTTCTCCTATTTGGAAATCGGTTCCTTAGATACTTCTTTTCAAACTCGTCCACCGTACAAGCCTTCATAATCACTTTCCGGTAATAGTTCCTGTCAATGGCCAGAGGTTTCGCAGAAAGCGATACCAACCTGCTAGAAAGAGAGTCGCTTCAGGTTTTCAAACATAGTTTTTTGACTGGGTGGGACCTGCTCGGCAAACACCAACCAGTCAACAGCTTTCATGGCAACCAGAATCTTACCAGAATTATACTTGAACTCCAAGGGTTACATTACGAGGAGAGATTACACAAACCAGGGTTGTATTCCCTGGAACGTAGAAGGTTAAGGGGTAATTTGATCAAAGTTTTTAAGATATGAAGGAAAACAGATTGAGTAGCAGAGTGAAACAATTTCTACTGGTTATCAAGTCTAGAACTAGGGGGCATAGTCAAAGAAAATTAGAGATTATCTTTTTGCAATGAAATTATAAAACACTTTTCTAGACGTAAATGGTGTCAGAATTTTGGAACTCTATTAAGGAATATGAAGGAATAATGTGTACATAGATTTCAGCCACAGATCAGTCATGATCTCATTAAATGGTGGAACAGGTTTGAGGGATTAAATGGCCCACTCTTGTTCCTGTGGAATTGGGCACTAACCATGGGGGCCGAGGCTTCTGACTGTCTCTTGCAACCCTTGCAACTAGCAGAAGGAGAATTTTTCACCCATTTAGCATGAGCTAGCTAACAACTCTATCTGGTCACAAACTAGCAAATGTTTTTCACAACTGCTTTTTCCTTTTGTCGATTGTTAATATTTCTACAAGTTCTCGGATCCATGAAGTTTACATCCTAGTTCTAACATGTGCATTGGCCTCTTGCTTTGATAATACTCCTAACTAATTCATCTCATTTTCAAATATAGGAGAGTAAGAGCAATGTATATGTACTGGTAGTTAATTTACAGTGTGAGTGAATGCGTAAATTAAATGGTTGAATTTTATTTAGATGTATATCAAATATACAGTTACGTATAATGCCTGTAAACCTGTTTCGTAACACTCATTTGAAAAATGTCGCTGAGCTTTTGTATACAAATCTTTATTACAAATTTGAAGCAGCACATTTCAAGTTACAGTAAATATCATTCTGGAGTTATGGTACAAGTACATGAAATCTGAATGCTCTATAAGTTGCTCAAAATATTTTGACCAGTTCCATAAATTAGATTGTTTAGAGCTGGCTGCATTGAGCAAGTCTGTCAAGCACCAAGGGAAATGTTTTATCATGGGAAATGTCTTGAGTATTTCTTTTGAAATCAATCCTGTGAAATTATTAATGATATTGGTAAATGCTGACCAAAGCCTGGGGACTCAGCCAACAAATTACATTGTTTCCATGTTTTTTTGGGGGGATGTTGCCTGATTGTCCTGCCATAGGAGGAGCTGGGAGAGTTTGCTCGCTGAATTTTTGATGGTCTTTCTGCCTCACTTTCCTATTATCTGGTCTTGTAGGCTTACCGTAACTGTGGCTGATCCCAGCAGCAACAGATAATTGAAAGTTGAGGAGGATGGGCGCTGGGTTAATACTCTGGTTCTGTAATGTTAACTCAAATTATTTTGGAATTTTGTATTCCCTTAAATATTTTGTTGAATGTGAAGTGAAAATCTTTATTTTTCTCTTTCTAAACCTTTTCTCTCCTCTCCCTCCCTCCTTCCTGCAATTGTTTATGACCTTGCCTTTTTCAGAAATGTCATGTTGTAAACTTTTTCTTTGCAATGTGAAACTTTCCCTTCTGTTTACTTGAGCAAACATTTTTATTTTAATGTTTCTTTGGATTACAGACTGATATTGTATTGATTATGAATTGAAGAAAATAAATCTATCCAAGGTATTTTAATGGGGGAATCAACGTGTGATTTTTGAATAATTAATTGTCAGATTCTTTAGGATAGCTTGAAATAATTCAACCTTATTTTGATAGTTTAGCACAGTGGGCTAAACAGCTGGCTTGTAATGCAGAACAAGGCCAGCAGCGTGGGTTCAATTCCCGTACCGACCTCCCCGAACAGGCGCCGGAATGTGGCAACGAGGGGCTTTTCACATTAACTTCATTGAAGCTTACTTATGACAATAAGTGATTTTTATTATTATTAAATGGAAGTGTCCCCATTCATGGTATTTTTTTTTAAATTGTATTCAATTTTAGCAAATTTTCAACAACCCCCTCCCCCCCCCCCCCCCCTACAGAAAAAAGAAAAGCATAAAACACACAGATCAACATCATACACTTATATCGCGAATTCCCCCAATGTACAATGCAACAATAATAAACACATACCCGAAACCCCCCCCCCCCGGGCTGCTGCTGCTGCTGACCACCTCCTAACGTTCCGCTAGAAAGTCTAGGAACGGTTACCACCGCCTGAAGAACCCTTGCACAGACCCTCGCAAGGCAAACTTTACCCTCTCCAATTTACTGAACCCTGCCATATCTCTGATCCAGGCTTCTACGCTTGGGGGCCTCGCATCCTTCCACTGTAGCAGAATCCTCCGCTGGGCTACCAGGGACGCAAAGGCCAGAATACAGGCCTCTTTCGCCTCCTGCACTCCCGGCTCGTCCGATACCCCAAATGATAACCCCCAGCTCGGCTTGACCCAGGTGTTCTCCACCTTATACACAGCCCTCACAAAGCCCCTCCAAAACCCATCCAGCGACGGACATGCCCAGAACATATGGGCGTGGTTTGCTGGGCTCCCCGAGCACCTCACACACCTGTCCTCTATCCCAAAAAACCTACTCAACCTCGCCCCTGTCATATGCGCTCTGTGAAGAACCTTAAATTGTATCAAGCTAAGCCTGGCACAAGAGGAGGAAGAATTAACCCTACCCAGGGCATCAGCCCACAGACCCTCAAATATCTCCTCCCCAAGCTCCTCCTCCCATTTACCCTTTAGCTCCTCCACCGAGGCCGCCTCCTCTTCCTGCATCTCCTGATAGACCGCCGAGACCGTGCCCTCTCCAACCCACACCCCCGAGAGCACACTATCTTGAATCTTACGTGCTGGAAGCAGCGGAAATTCCCTCACCTGCCGTTTCACGAACGCCCTCACCTGCATGTACCTGAAGGCGTTTCCGTGGGGCAGCCCAAATTTCTCCTCCAGCGCCCCAAGGCTCGCAAACATCCCATCTATAAACAGGTCCCCCATTCTTTTAATTCCTGCCCGATACCAGCTCAGAAACCCCCCATCCATTCTCCCTGGGACGAACCAATGGTTCTCTCGGATCGGGGACCAAACCGAGGCCTCTATCCCACCCCTGTGGCGCCTGCACCACAATTTTCAGAGTTGCCGCCACCACCGGACTCGTGGTGTACCTTGTCGGCGGGAGCGGCAGATGTGCTGTCACTAGCGCTCTCAGACTCGTGCCCACACAGGACGCCATCTCCAGCCTCTTCTACACCGCCCCCTCTCCCTCCATTACCCACTTATGGATCATTGCCATATTGGCAGCCCAGTAGTACCCACATAGATTGGGCAACACTAGCCCTCCTCTGTCCCTGCAATGCTCCGGAAACACCCTTTTTACCCTCGGGTTCTTATTCGCCAACACAAATCCCATGATGCTCCTGCTGACCCGTTTAAAAAAGGCCTTAGGATCAGAGTGGGAAGGCACTGGAACACAAAGAGGAACCTTGGAAGGACCGTCATTTTCACCGACTGCATTCTACCCGCCAACGACAGTGGCAACATATCCCCCTTTTAAACTCCTCCATCTGCTCCACCAGCCACGTCAAATTGACCTTGTGCAGGGCCTCCTAACCACCTGGATCCCCAGGTACCGAAAGCTCCTTTCCGCCCTCTTCAGCGGAAGCTCGTCTTTATCTCCCTTCCCTGGTCCCCTGGGTGTATCACAAAGAGCTCACTCTTCCCTACGTTAAGCTTATATCCGGAAAAGTCCCCAAACTCCCTGAGGATCCACATAACCTCCGGCATCCCCTCCACTGGGTCCGCCACATACAATAACAGGTCATCGGCATACAGCGACACCCGGTGTTCCTCTCCCCCCGAATCAGTCCCCTCCAGTTCCTGGACTCCCTCAGTGCCACATTCATGGTATTTTTAGATGACACATTGTAAACCCTACTGACTATTCTGAGACACCTTATCATGTGATATTAACAGTACACTACCTGCTTAAATCACACTTCAGTTTTCAGCTTTATAAATGTGAGTCTTTTTGAAGATAGGTAGATGATTTGCATTATGCCTGTATTGAAAGTGTGCAGCAACTAATAACAGCAATGCTTTTGAGTCACTTAGCTTTTAACCCTCATTATTTTCTAAATTGAGTTTTCTTCTTCCTTATTATTAAAGTTTACTTTTTTTTGATGTGCCTTTTAATGAAAAATGAAAATCGCTTATTGTCACAAGTAGACTTCAAATGAAGTTACTGTGAAAAGCACCTAGTCGCCACATTCCGGCACCTGTTCGGGGAGGCTGAATGGGAATTTAACCGTGCTGCTGGCCTGCCTTGGTCTGCCTTAAATGCCAGCTATTTAGTCCAGTGTGCTAAACAAGCCATCATTTTAGAATGATGTGCCCGTTAGAATGATATTTTTCCTTTTTATTTTATACAGATGTCCACTTAAAAAATCAAATTTCCAATCTGTGACGAGAAACGATCATAATATGTAATTGAGTTCTTTAAGAAAACTTATTTTCTTTCTGCTCCCACACACAGGAGTCCTGACAGAATGTTATGATGAGCTGGGAAATAGATATCAACTTCCAGTCTACTGCCTTGCACCTCCAATCAACATGATTGAAGAAAAAAGTGACTTAGAGACACTAGACATCCCAGAACCACCACCTAATTCTGGACAAGAATGTCAGCTCCGGCTGCGTCTCTCCACAGGCAAAGACCTGAAGCTTATTGTCCGCAGCACAGATACAGTTTATCATATGAAACGGCGTTTGCACACAACGGAGGGAGTAGAGCCCTCGAGCCAGAGATGGTTCTTTTCTGGCCGACCACTGACAGATAAAATGAAATTGGAAGAACTGAAAATCCCCAAGGACTATGTGGTGCAGGTCATCATCAGCCAACCTCTGCAGACCCCTACCCCTGTGGAAAACTGACTGGCCTTTTTTGAATCCCTTTATTAGGCTTTTACTCCTTTCTACACCAGAACATTCATTTAATGTCACCTGTGTGGTCCCATCTGTGATGATGACTTCCAGAATGTGTTTCTATAGATCCATTTAAGTGTAGAACATAGCAGTTTCTACCAAGAAAGCAACTCAGGAGAGGCTCCAGTTCAATCAGATCCCTTAAGGATTTTTTTTTACTGGAAGACTTTGTTTCGTGCATATCTGGCCTAAATAGATTTCTTTCAATAAAGGGGCAGTGTTATGTTCTTTAAAAAAGAAACTCAGTCATATAAGTGTGACTGTAATGTTATGCATTATTTAGTTGCAGTGCTGCAGTTTTCTGTTTTAAATCATACATGGCTATTTTTAAATGGTACATACTTATTGTCAATGTGTAAGATCATACACTATTGTGGTAATAGAAGGTTTTCCCTCAGGGATAATTTTCAATGAGACTGAATCAGTTAAAGTTATTCAGGTTTCCAATCACAGTTAGCAAATAAATGTTGTACTACGTTTTCAGCATGCATAAACTTAGGAAATCAATTTTTTGGCTCAATGGCATATTAACTTATTGAAAAATTATGAATATACTTTAATGCACAAGTTTCCACTGTTTTTCATAAGAAAGCAGTCTTGTCTTTGTGCTGACTATCCGATCTTGGGGTGGGAATCACTTTGGGGTGTTAAAATTGGCATTAGTACCTCCAGGTAAAGAGGGGTAAAGCCAGAATTCTCACTTTTGATTGTCAGTCACTGGCTCCTGCTAGAAAGTGCACCTATGGATGTTGGTGAGACATATTTGGACATGACAGTGATATCCCATATGGTCAAATAGTTTGTCTATCTCATGAAGAATTGGGTATAAGATAGTTGCCTATATCTGTCAAACTGCAGTCCAACATAAATTGATACGTTCAGAAAAACTGGAAGACAATTGGATTTTTAAAAAATCATCAATTAGCTACATGGAAAGTAATTAGTTGTTTCTATTTGATCAACTCATCAATAGCAATGTTACTTGTTAATTGGTATTTTGTTTTTAAAGCTAGTTATTATTTATGAGCACAATTCTTTTAAACAATGCAGAGGCTTCAGTATATAACTATATATAACGGTAATGACAGCTGACGCCCTAACTATGGATTTATTTAGTTCTACATAACCAGGGCTATTCTCTGAATGTTGCAAATCTTTACAATTACCATATTGTAAGAGGGAAGAATTAATTGAAAACAATGCTTTTTTTTACTTTTTTGAATCCCAAGATAGAAAGGAAAGCTATTCAATGGCTTCCGATATGTTAAATGGAATTTGCAAATCAATTAAAAGCAATTTTTGTTCTTTGATTTAATGCTTTCCCTGCAGAGTATGGTTAAGAGCATGGGATGACTAATATTGGCACATTTAAAATTACAGGGCTTATGCTCCACGATCTTTCTGCCATTGTTGGGAGAAGTATTCCTGTTAAATTCAATTAATTGGACTGGCACAAATTTGAAATTTTGAGAGGAACATTTGCTATGAGTGGATATTGTCATTTACAAAATAGAGTAGATGGGTGCCTTTGCTTCATGGCTGTGCTGGGATATGTGGAAATGGTCCGGGAGCTAGGATAGAAAGGGTCAGTTTTTCCAGAATTGTGCTCCTGTTATCAAGCATCATCCACCGGGTACACATATCAGAAAAACATCCGTCGGGTCAGTTCATTTTTGAATTTTGCAACCACAGATTTGTTCCTAAGCTGAGACAGCTAAGGAACTGCATGTCTGTTTACAGTCCTCTTTTTAGAGCACTGAAAAACACTTGCTCTAATGTGTACAAGAGAGCCTGGTAGGAAATGGGTGTTCCATGCCTTTTGTATCCATTTATCACTTCTCTTAAATTCCATATTTTTGGTCATGAATTGTTCCAGGGAAATTTATGAAGTGTGATGTAAATGACTGGTTGAAACACAAAAAAAGTACCAGAACAATATAAATTCCATGTAGAGCTTGTCGATTAATTCTCTATATGTACCATCTTAAATTATCTTGACCTATATTTAGCTGTTTTTGTGAGGCAGATGGTTGTTATTACTGGGTAAAACTGACAGTAACTTGTGGAATCTGCAGATGTGTCATTAAATGCAAAAATCTGGAAGTTGCTCTTACTGATACCCTGCTCCTCCACAGGATGCATTGTTGAAGATCTTTGCTGATGGAGTTTGCACATCGATCACTAATGGTGTGAGCTGAGGCTAATTACCTCCTCTTCTCACAGTAAAGTCAGATGAAAAGTTAGGGGTTGTACAATCATGAGTAACTGAGTTTTAACTACATAATAAATGATAAATATTGCTGCACAATCTTGTGGCCCTGAAAGGTTAATGTTACAAGGGAGGAGTCTGATTCTCTGAGAAAAAAATGTTGCAGCCTTTTAAAATTGTAGTTATTCCGTTTTTCTCTTTAATATCGCTCCCTTAATCCCCCTATGTATGTCTAAATATTTATTTTTCTTCTTGTACAATGATTAATGGTAATTTATATTTCCTGTATTTTGCTTCCTGCTTTGTAGTCTGTGTGCTTCAGTGAGAAATTCTTCAATGAGGATTTATCAATCTGGTGGAAGATCCATATTGCTGCTTCACCTGCTAATGGACAGCACAGATCTCCCAAAGAGTCTAATTTTGGATCTGAGGCACAAAAAACTAAACTCCCCTGACAAGTCAGCAAAATGTCTTTTAATGAATGCACGTTAAGTGTATGGTGAAAGCTTTTCCTTCACTGCTCACAACAAAATCTGAGCCCTCCACATTAAACTCAGTTGATTGTCTTGATTAATTCTCTGGGTCACTTGACTAGTTGTTAGTTTGTAACATTCTGATTAGGTTACTCAGTATGAGCAAATAACCTGTTAGTGGTTTTGACATGTAGTCTGGTTAACCTCAACAAAAATCAGTTGTCACTCAGTCTATTTGGATAAATGATTTTTCAGCATCAAATATTGATTTCTAAAACTCTAAAAATGAAGTTTTATTGAAAACCATTAGCAAAATTGGGTTAAATATATTTGAATTCTAAGAACACCTTTCATTTTGAATAATTAACATGATTGAATTGAAAACTAACCTGTACGTGCATTCATCAGACCTGTATCTGCACACTGAAAACAGAAAGTGGTAACATTGTTTTTCACCAAAGATTATTTTATTCTAAAACTGAAATGACTGAAGTGCTTTAAGAAAAACTCAATAATGGCATCGAGAAAAAGCAATGTTTTACTCCTGTTATAATGTAAATTTCAAATTGTTAATTTTACAATTTGATCTATTTCATGTCTGTTTCCTAAGTTTGAAAATCAAGCAGCCACTGAATTGCTTACATGGGAGCCTTAAGTACAATATTGTCCGTATGTGAATTCTGTAACTCCACTGAAGCATAAAAGGAATGATCATTTGGAACCAAATTCGAACCATGAACTCACATATGTGAATATAGGCCTATCTTGTGCCAGTGGCATGAGTTACTGTTTTAATATCAAAAGCTTTATATTTATTATCTTTTGTAAGAAAATTACAGAGATACTACTTTGTGCATTACTGTCTCGTCTTGAGATCTATTAATCTTTTAGCCCTCATGTTAAACTTGGAACTTTTTTTTTAAATTACTTTGTACTGGATCTATCCTTTATATCACATTGAAAAGGAATGCTATCAGACAAAAGATTGATCAACACTGAGTTGGCCTTCATTTAAGCATTATCGTTTAGCTATTAGAATCATTAAATATTCTGGATAAACTATTATCAATATCGAGAGTGCATTGAACAAATGTAAACTGTGTAATACTGGAGGATTGACTGGCATGCTTTTAGCAACAGGTCAGATATTGTTTTTGAAACCAATTATCTAAAAGATTCAGTCTCCCAAAAACTATTCCTAAAAACATTTGTGACATAATTTAAGGTTTTCTTTGCAGTATTTATTCCGTTAATGTTTCTATTTAGCATCACTTATTTGATGAACCAGAGAGAACACAACTATTACCCCTTAATAATAAAGCACAACATTTTACTGTTGTACATTGTGATGTTTTTAAATATTGAAATGTTTTAAGTATGTCATAATGGTACTGGGGCTTTTGAATTGGTTTTTACTGTAAATGCAAATTTGCAAAAGAAAAGTCTTAATAAAATAAGTTTTCAATCATGCTTTTAAACTGCCATACTGCAGGCTAACACTGTTCCCTCTTTTAAGGAACAGTAGTTTTTTATGTTTTGTAACTGTACATTTAAATTTTCACAGATGAAGTTGGGACAGTGTCCACTGATACTTTATACACTTTCCAATACAGTTTGTGCTCTTAATGTGCAGTGCTCTGTTGTAAGATCTATACATTGTAATAAATGATTATTTGTCATAAAAGACCAATGAATGTTTGGTAATGAATGCTTTATAATGAATGAGTAAATAAACCAAATTGTTGTAATTGCACCCCATCAATCACTTTTCTGAATTGCAGTTAAACTCCTGTCCCTTTTAATTATTTGATTATCCTAAAGAATGCTGTTACTATACATTTTCTCCTTTTTGGGGAAAGGTCAAGAGAACGGTTAACCCATGATAATAAACTATAACTTACCCTTCCACTAGTTTGTGTGTGTGTATGTGTGTTTTCAAGCCACTTCTAAGTTTTCACTTTCTGAACATTAATTTACATTGCCTGCTCACTGTATTTAAATGCAGTTACAACAGGAGGCCCTTCAGCCCATCAAGTCAGCAGCGACACATGAAAAACACTCGATCTATCTACCTGATCCCATTTACCAGCACTTGGCCCATAGCCTTATTATAATGGGCCAAGTGCTCACCCAGGTACTTTTTAAAGGATACGAGGCAACCCGCCTCTATCACCCTCCAAGGTAGTCCATTCCAGATAGTCATCACCCTTTGTTAAAAAGTATTTTCCTCACGTCCCCCCCAAACCTATTGCCCTTCACTTTGAACTTGCCTCTCAAAACTGACCCATCGACTAAGGGGAACAGTTACTCCCTATCCATCCTGTCCATGCCCCTCATAATCTTGTACACCTTGATCAGGTCATCCCTCAGTCTTTTCTGCTCCAACGAAAACAACCCAAGCCTATCCAACCTCTTTCCATAACTTGATTGTTCCATCCCAGGCAACATCCTGGTGTATCTCCTCTGCACCACCTCCAGTACACTCACTTCCTGTAATGTGGCACCAGAATTGCAAGCAGTACTTTGGCTGTGGCCTCACCAAAGTTCTATACAACACCCTGCTTTTGTACAAAAGCAAATTATTGGGGATGCTTGAATCTGAAACCAAAGAGAAAATGCTGGAAAATCTCAGCAGGTCTGGCAGCATCTATAGGGAGAGAAAAGATTCCAGATGACCCTTTGTCAAAGCTCAAACCTGCTGAGATTTTCACGCATTTTCTCTTTGGTGAGCTTTGACAAAGGGTCATCTGGACTCGAAACGTCAGCTCATTTCTCTCCCTACAGATGCTGCCAGACCTGCTGAGATTTTCCAGCATTTTCTCTTTGGCTCCCTGCTTTTGTAATCTATGCCTCGATTGATAACGTCAAGTGTCCCATATGCCTTTTTCACCATCCTATTAACCTGCCCGTCTGCCTTCAGAGATCTATGGACCATCACTCCAATGTCCCTTTGTTCCTCAGAACGTCCTAGCATCTTGCCATGAATACTTTGTTGTCAAATTACTCCTTCCAAAGTTCTACCTCACTCTTTTCAGGGTTAAATTCCACCTGCCCATTTGGCCATCCCATCTATATCTTCCCGTAACCAAGACACTCAACCTCACAGTTAACCACTCAGCCAATCTTTATGTCATCCGCAAACTTACTGATCCTAACCCCAACCCCCTCTCTCTCCTTAGTCATCTCTGTTGTTTCTATAAATAAGGGGTTTTCAAACTCAGGCAAGTTTCGGAAGGGTTGTAGCGCTCTCTTGTGGTGTTCCCTATCATGGGAGGAACGCACAACTGCCGTGACCGGCCTTTAAAAATGCCAGCCGGGACGAACTTTTGAGATTTCCAACCATCCCGCGCATGCGTGCTGGATCAAGCAGGAGCCCAACGGGGTGGACCATCTCCTCCTGTCAGCGCACTGTCCAGGGCCAGTTTTTTTCCGGAAACCCAGAGTCCTCCTGCCAAGAACGGCAGCAGAGAGCAGGTCACTCGCCCTGTGCGCTGACATCACGTGTTCGGAGCGCGCGAGAGATTCCTCAATCAGCAGTGGTTCACCTGGGCCTTTGGTGAACCAACCCATGAAAGAAGCTGAAAACAGGAACAAAGCAGCATAAAGATGATTACTTGAGGTATGGGTTATTAATTGTTCCACTGCAAATCAGGATTCAAAATTCATTGAGTTATATGCAGGGAAGCACTGGGAAATGAAAGTTTAAAACCCTCAAAACTTAAAAGATATTTGAAGACTAAACATGGCGATTTCGAGGACAAACCTATTTTTTAAAACGGTTGCAGTGAGACTTTAAATCATCAGCGGAAGACATCAGAATGTAGTACTGAATAACAAAGAAAGTGACATCATGAGTACCAAGCAGGCTCATCTGTCACAGGTGGGTTGCAAGGGTCAGCCATTGTGGGTCACAAAGGATGGCCGTTTGGCAAAAATGGGTCCCGGGTAAAAAAGTTTGAAAAACACTGATATAAATGATGAATATTAGGGGACCCAGCACAGATCCCTGTGGTATACCACTGGACACTGGCTTCCAGTCACTAAAGCAGCCTTCTGTCATCACCCTCTCTCCTATAACGAAGGCCATTTTGAATCCACCATATCAAATTACCCTGTATCCCATGTGCATTTATTTTCTTTATAAATCTCCCATGTGGGACCTTGTCAATGGCTTTGCTGAAATCCATACAAACGACATCAACTGTACTACCCTCATCTACACACCTGGTCACCTCAAAAAATTCAATCAAATAGCATAGCTTTGTCCGAGGTAGGTCCATGCTTAACGAACACTGATAAAACCTTTCCAAGTGGAAATAGATTCTCTCCTTCAGAATGTTTTCCAATAGTTTCCCTACTACTGACGTGAGACTCGGCCCCCTGTGGTTCCCTGACTTATTTCTATAACTCTTCTTAAATAGTGGAACCACATTAGCTATTCTCCAGTGCTCTTTTACTTCCCCAAGACCCTGCAATCTCTTCCCTTGCCTCCCACAGCAGCCTGGGACCCAATTCATCCGAACCTGCAAATTTGTCCACTTTTAAGCTTGCCAACACCTCCACTACTTTGTCATTCTCAAGTCAATTTCTCAAGAACCTCACAGTCTCTCTCCCTGAATTCCATACCTATATCCTCATTCTCTTGGGTGAAGACTGATGTGAAGTATTCATTCAACACGCTGCCATAATTCACTGGCTCCATCCACAGATTGCCTCCTTGGTCCCTTCTCTTCCCTTTGATATACTTATAGAATATCTTGCGATTTTCATACTTTTACCAGCCCGAACTTTCTCATATCCCCTTTTTGCTCTCCTAATTGCTTTCTGAAGCTCCACCCTGCACTTTCTGTACTCCACTCGTGCCTCCTGATTTTCTTTCCTTGCACCTGCTAAAAGCCTCTCTTTTCCTTCTCATCATATCCTGAATATCTCTGGTCATCCATGGTCCTCTGGGCTTGTTACTGATTCCTATCACCCTCCAGGGAACATGTTGGCCCTGTACCCTCCCCATTTCCTCGATTTCCCCAAAGTAGTTGTTCCCAGTCTACCTTGGCCATATTCTGCCTTATTTTACCAAAATCCGCTCTTCCCCCAATCCAAAACATTTTTTTGCAACTTGTCTATTTCTTTGGCCATTACAAACTTAGATTGTACCATGTTGTGGTCGCTATCACTAAAATGCTCCCTCACCACAACCTCGACCACCTGTCCGGTTCATTCCCCAGAATTGGGTCCAGCACTGCATTGTCCCTTGTTGGACCCTCTACATATCGACCTGACAAGTTCTCCTGCATACATTTTAAGAAATCTATTCCAGAAAAGCCTGTCTCTATCACTATCCCAATTAATGGTGGTTAAATTGAAATCAGCTAATATAATTATCCCTATTATTTTTACACACCTCTGCGAATTGTGCATGTGTTTGGTCCTCAGTTTCCTGCTGACTATCTGGGGGTCAAGAATAAACATCCAGTAATGTGCCTGCCCCTTTTTTATTCCTAAGCTCCAGCCACAAAGCTTCATTCAATGCCCCCTCCAAGATACCATCTATCCTTCATGTAGTAACTGACTCTTTAACTAAGCATGCAATGCCTCCTCTTTTACCCTCTCCCTGTCTCGCCTGAAGATTCTATATCTTTTTTTAAATATGAATTTAGAGTACCCAATACTTTTTTTTTCCAATTAAGGGGCAATTTAGCGTGACCAATCCACCTACCCTGCACATCTTTGGGTTGTGGAGGCGAAACCCACACAGACACTGGGAGAATGTGCAAACTCCACACGGACAGTGACCCATGGCTGGGATCGAACCTGGGACCTCAGTGACGTGAGGCAGCAGTGCTAACCACCAGCCCTTGAGATTCTATTTCTTAGAATATTGAGCAGCCTCAACCACGTCTCTGTGCTGGCTACGAGTTTACAATTCCATGTATCAATCAATTCTTGCTCTTAACTGTTATACTGACTGTGACAGGACACCATTCCCAGACTGCTTCACTGTGATACTGACAGTGACAGGATACCATTCCCAGACTGCTTCACTGTGATACTGACTGTGACAGGACACCATTCCCAGACTGTTCACTGTGATACTGACTGTGACAGGACACCATTCCCAGACTGTTCACTGTGATACTGACTGTGACAGGACACCATTCCCAGACTGTTCACTGTGATACTGACTGTGACAGGACACCGTTCCCAGACTGTTCACTGTGATACTGACTGTGACAGGCCACCATTCCCAGACTGTTCACTGTGATACTGACTGTGACAGGACGCCATTCCCAGACTGTTCACTGTGATACTGACTGCGGCAGGACACCATTCCCAGACTGTTCACTGTGATACTGACTGTGACAGGATACCATTCCCAGACTGTTCACTGTGATACTGACTGCGACAGGACACCGTTCCCACACTGTTTGTGGTAATACCAGGTATTGCAGTACCTGAGAGGTGGATGACCATTGGCTAGACCTAGGAGTCTACCATTGGCTAACGTACATAGCTCCGCCCTGAGAGGTGGGGTATAAGAACCCATGCCGTCCCAGCAGCCTTCACTTTCTGTATCAAAGCTGCTGGGTACAGTTCTAGCTGATGAAAGCCTATTAGTTATGATTCACCTTGTCTCGAGAGTAATTGATTGTGTATCAATTTAATCAGCTATTACTTCTGAAAGGATGGATCTCCGCATCAAGCTGGAGTGCCTTCAGCTTAGCCTCCACGCAGACAACTCCGCTGCTATTTTCAAGCATTGGCTGGCGTGTTTTAAGGGCTACCTCGACACGGCCGCCAACACCCCCACGGAAAGGCAGAAAATGCACCTTCTACGCTCGCGGGTCAGCCCTGTGATCTACCCTCTGATCGAAGAGGCGGCGAACTATGCTGCAGCTATGGAACTGCTAGAAGGACATTACATCCGTCCTCTGAACCAGGTCTACGCCCGTCACCTGCTGGCAACTAGAAGGCAGAGTCCAGAAGAAACACTGGAAGACTTCTATCGGGCACTACTAGTGCTGGGCCGAAACTGTGGCTGCCCAGCAGTAACGGGGAACGAGCACACGGAACTTTTAATTCGGGATGCTTTCGTGGCAGGTATGACTTCCCCCGACATCCGCAGAAGGCTCCTTGAAATGGACACACTGGGCCTCACTGAGGCACAGGCCCTGACAGGGTCCATGGCCGTTGCGTACAAAAACGCACTGGCTTTTGCTCCCGGACGTACAGCGCCCCCCTGGGCTGCGTGGCACCCCGTCGCGGCAGCCCCCAGACTTTCCCGCTAACCCCGCAGGCCTGCGCGGCTAGATGGCCCGTTTTCACCGCCGGCCAACGCTGCTTCTTCTGCCACCAGGCGAATCATCCCCGCGCGCGCTGCCCGGCCTGCACCACCACCTGCAAAGGGTGCGGCAAGAAAGGCCACTATGTCGCGGTCTGCCAGACCCGCCGTGGCAGCGGTCTCCAGCGACTATCAGCAGCCTTTTTTTCAGGTCCCGGCCGTCCAAGGTCCACCGCCGCCCTTCTATTCCCAGGCAACATGCGACCCACGTCCGCGGCCATTTTGCCCCCCGGCCACCACGCTGGATGGGATTTTGTCCCTCGCCGCCGCCATCTTTGGCATCCCCGGACTCCATGTGCGACCCGTGGCTGACGCCATCTTGGATGGGGCCTCAAACCCCCAGCACAGCCGACTCCATGCTGCCTAACCAGAACTCCCCCTTGCTGCAACTGGCCTCCGTTACCCTGGATGAGAGTCGGCCCCGGATGCTACCGAAAGCCACCACAACGATCGCCATCAACGGCCACGTGACGTCGTGCCTGATCGACTCCGGGAGCACGGAAAGCTTTGTCCACCCCGACACGGTAAGGCGCTGTTCTCTTGTCACCCATCCATAAACCAACAGATCTCCCTGGCCTCCGGGTCACACGCTGTGGAGACAAAGGGGTTCTGCCTAGCGAACTTTACTGTCTAAGGCAGGGAATTCCGCAATTTCCATCTGTACGTTCTGCCGCACCTCTGCACAGCCACCCTTCTTGGGCTGGATTTCCAGTGCCACCTACAAAGCCTGACCTTTAAATTTGGCGGCCCTATACCACCCCCCTTACTGTCTGCGGCCTCGTGACCCTTAGGTCGACCCGCCTTCCCTGTTTGCAAACCTCACCCCGGATTGCAAACCCGTTGCCACCAGGAGCAGACGGTACAGTGCCCAGGACCGGACCTTCATCAGGTCCGAGGTCCAAAGGCTGCTGAAGGAAGGGGTCATTGAAGCAAGCAACAGCCCCTGGAGGGCTCAAGTAGTGGTGGTAAAGACCGGGGAGAAACATAGGATGGTCATCGACTATAGCCAGACCATCAACAGGTTTACGCAACTGGACGCGTTCCCTCTTCCCCCGTATACCCGACCTGGTAAACAGGATTGCGCAGTACAAGGTTTTCTCCACGGTGGATCTCAAGTCTGCCTACCACCAGCTACCCCTCCGTAATAGTGACCGCAAGTACACTGCCTTCAAAGCAGATGGGTGGCTCTATCACTTTTTAAGGGTTCCCTTCGGTGTCACGAACGGGGTCTCGGTCTTCCAACGTGAGATGGACCGAATGGTTGACCGGTACGGCTTACACGCAACGTTCCCGTATCTTGATAACGTCACCATCTGCGGCCATGACCAGCAGGACCACGACACCAACCTCCCAAAATTTCTCCAGACCGCGAATATCCTTAATCTGACCTACAATAAGGATAAATGCGTGTTTAGCACCGACCGTCTAGCCATCCTAGGCTACGTAGTGCGAAATGGAGTCATAGGCCCCGACCCTGAACGCATGCGCCCCCTCATGGAGTTCCCCCTCCCTCACTGCCCCAAGGCCCTAAAGCACTGCCTCGGCTTCTTTAGCTATTATGCACAATGGGTCCCTTATTACGCAGACAAGGCTCCACCCCTGATCCAGTCCACAACCTTCCCCCTGTCGACAGGCCTTCTGCCGCATCAAAGCGGACATCGCAAAAGCCACGATGCGCGCCATCGACGAGTCCCTCCGCTTCCATGTCGAGAGCGACGCGTCCGACGTAGCTCTGGCGGCCACCCTCAACCAAGCAGGCAGGCCCGTGGCTTTCTTCTCCCGCACTCTCCATGCTTCCGAGATTCGCCACTCCTCGGTCAAAAAAGAGGCCCAGGCCATAGTAGAAGCTGTGCGACACTGGAGGCATTACCTGGCCGGCAGGAGATTCACTCTCCTCACGGACCAACGGTCGGTGGCCTTCATGTTCGATAATGCACAGCGGGGCAAGATTAAGAACGACAAGATCTTGCGGTGGAGGATAGAACTCTCCACCTACAATTACGAGATCTTGTACCGTCCTGGGAAGCTGATCGAGCCTCCTGATGCCCTGTCCCGCGGCACTTGTGCCACCGCGCAAGTGGACCGCCTCCGAGCCCTCCACGAGGACCTCTGCCACCCGGGGGTCACTCGTTTCTTTCATTTCATTGAGACCCTCAACCTGCCCTACTCCATCGAGGAGGTCAGGACAGTCACCAGGGACTGCCGAATCTGCGCGGAGTGCAAACCGCACTTTTACCGGCCAGAGAGAGCGCATCTGATAGGCTTCCCGTCCCTTTGAACGCCTCAGTATGGATTTTAAAGGCCCCCTCCCCTCCACCGACCGCAACACGTACTTCCTGAACGTGATTGACGAATACTCTCGGTTCCCATTCGCCATCCCCTGCCCGGACATGACCACGACCACTGTCATCAAGGCCCTCCAGGGTATTTTTACACTGTTCGGTTTCCCCGCATACATACACAGTGATAGGGGGTCCTCCTTTATGAGCGACGAACTGCGTCAATTCCTGCTCAGCAAATGCATCGCCTCCAGCAGGACGACCAGTTACAACCCCCGGGGAAACGGGCAGGTAGAAAGGGAGAATGGAACGGTCTGGAAGACCGTCCTGCTGGCCCTTCAGTCCAGGAATCTCCCAGTCTCCCGATGGCAAGAGGTCCTCCCAGTGGCCCTTCACTCCATTCGGTCCCCGCTATGTACTACCACAAACCAGGCACCTCACAAACGTCTCCTTGTTTTCACCAGGACATCCTCCTCCGGTACCTCGCTCCCAACCTGGCTAGCGACACCCGGACCCGTCCTGCTACGGAAACATGCGAGGGCGCACAAGTCGGACCCGTTGGTCGAGAGGGTCCACCTGCTGCATGCCAACCCCCAGTACACCTACGTAGCATTCCCCGACGGCCACCAAGACACGGTCTCCCTTCGGGACCTGGCGCCCGCAGGAGCCCCACGCACACCCGCACCATTGCCCCCACCCCCACCCTCCGCGCAGCACCTGACCGGAGGGTCAGTACTGCCGCCGCCCCTACCCAGCGCCAAACAGGTACCGTACTACCCCTAATACATACCACCACACCTGTCACAGTCAGTATCACAGTGAACAGTCTGGGAATAGTGGCCTGTCACAGTCAGTATCACAGTGAACAGTCTGGGAATGGTATCCTGTCACAGTCAGTATCACAGTGAACAGTCTGGGAATGGTATCCTGTCACAGTCAGTATCACAGTGAACAGTCTGGGGATGGTGGCCTGTCACAGTCAGTATCACAGTGAACAGTCTGGGAATGGTGTCCTGTCACAGTCAGTATCACAGTGAACAGTCTGGGAATGGTGTCCTGTCACAGTCAGTATCACAGTGAACAGTCTGGGAATGGTGTCCTGTCGCAGTCAGTATCACAGTGAACAGTCTGGGAATGGTGTCCTGTCGCAGTCAGTATCACAGTGAACAGTCTGGGAATGGTGACCTGTCGCAGTCAGTATCACAGTGAACAGTCTGGGAATGGTGTCCTGTCGCAGTCAGTATCACAGTGAACAGTCTGGGAATGGTGTCCTGTCGCAGTCAGTATCACAGTGAACAGTCTGGGAATGGTATCCTGTCACAGTCAGTATCACAGTGAACAGTCTGGGGATGGTGGCCTGTCACAGTCAGTATCACAGTGAACAGTCTGGGAATGGTGTCCTGTCACAGTCAGTATCACAGTGAACAGTCTGGGAATGGTGTCCTGTCACAGTCAGTATCACAGTGAACAGTCTGGGAATGGTGTCCTGTCGCAGTCAGTATCACAGTGAACAGTCTGGGAATGGTGTCCTGTCGCAGTCAGTATCACAGTGAACAGTCTGGGAATGGTGACCTGTCGCAGTCAGTATCACAGTGAACAGTCTGGGAATGGTGTCCTGTCGCAGTCAGTATCACAGTGAACAGTCTGGGAATGGTGTCCTGTCGCAGTCAGTATCACAGTGAACAGTCTGGGAATGGTGTCCTGCCGCAGTCAGTACCACAGTGAACAGTCTGGGAATGGTGGCCTGTCACAGTCAGTGTCACAGTGAACAGTCTGGGAATGGTGTCCTGTCACAGTCAGTATCACAGTGAACAGTCTGGGAATGGTGTCCTGTCACAGTCAGTATCACAGTGAACAGTCTGGGAATGGTGTCCTGTCACAGTCAGTATCACAGTGAACAGTCTGGGAATGGTGTCCTGTCACAGTCAGTACCACAGTGAACAGTCTGGGAATGGTGTCCTGTCACAGTCAGTATCACAGTGAACAGTCTGGGAATGGTGTCCTGTCACAGTCAGTGTCACAGTGAACAGTCTGGGAATGGTGTCCTGTCAATGTCAGTATCACAGTGAACAGTCTGGGAATGGTGTCCTGTCTCAGTCAGTGTCACAGTGAACAGTCTGGGAATGGTGTCCTGTCACAGTCAGTATCACAGTGAACAGTCTGGGAATGGTGTCCTGTCACAGTCAGTATCACAGTGAAGCAGTCTGGGAATGGTGTCCTGTCACAGTCAGTATCACAGTGAACAGTCTGGGAATGGTGTCCTGTCACAGTCAGTATCACAGTGAAGCAGTCTGGGAATGGTGTCCTGTCACAGTCAGTATCACAGTGCACAGTCTGGGAATGGTGACCTGTCACAGTCAGTATCACAGTGAACAGTCTGGGAATGGTGTCCTGTCACAGTCAGTATCACAGTGAACAGTCTGGGAATGGTGTCCTGTCACAGTCAGTATCACAGTGAACAGTCTGGGAATGGTGTCCTGTCACAGTCAGTATCACAGTGAACAGTCTGGGAATGGTGTCCTGTCACAGTCAGTATCACAGTGAACAGTCTGGGAATGGTGTCCTGCCGCAGTCAGTATCACAGTGAACAGTCTGGGAATGGTGTCCTGTCACAGTCAGTATCACAGTGAACAGTCTGGGAATGGTGTCCTGTCACAGTCAGTATCACAGTGAACAGTCTGGGAATGGTGTCCTGTCACAGTCAGTATCACAGTGAACAGTCTGGGAATGGTGGCCTGTCACAGTCAGTATCACAGTGAACAGTCTGGGAATGGTGTCCTGTCACAGTCAGTATCACAGTGAACAGTCTGGGAATGGTGTCCTGTCACAGTCAGTATCACAGTGAACAGTCTGGGAATGGTGTCCTGTCACAGTCAGTATCACAGTGAACAGTCTGGGAATGGTGACCTGTCACAGTCAGTATTACAGTGAACAGTCTGGGAATGGTGTCCTGTCACAGTCAGTATCACAGTGAACAGTCTGGGAATGGTGTCCTGTCACAGTCAGTATCACAGTGAAGCAGTCTGGGAATGGTGGCCTGTCACAGTCAGTATCACAGTGAACAGTCTGGGAATGGTGTCCTGTCACAGTCAGTATAACAGTGAACAGTCTGGGAATGGTGTCCTGTCACAGTCAGTATCACAGTGAAGCAGTCTGGGAATGGTGGCCTGTCACAGTCAGTATCACAGTGAACAGTCTGGGAATGGTGTCCTGTCACAGTCAGTATCACAGTGAACAGTCTGGGAATGGTGTCCTGCCGCAGTCAGTATCACAGTGAACAGTCTGGGAATGGTGTCCTGTCACAGTCAGTATCACAGTGAACAGTCTGGGAATGGTGTCCTGTCACAGTCAGTATCACAGTGAACAGTCTGGGAATGGTGTCCTGTCACAGTCAGTATCACAGTGAACAGTCTGGGAATGGTGGCCTGTCACAGTCAGTATCACAGTGAACAGTCTGGGAATGGTGTCCTGTCACAGTCAGTATCACAGTGAACAGTCTGGGAATGGTGTCCTGTCACAGTCAGTATCACAGTGAACAGTCTGGGAATGGTGTCCTGTCACAGTCAGTATCACAGTGAACAGTCTGGGAATGGTGACCTGTCACAGTCAGTATTACAGTGAACAGTCTGGGAATGGTGTCCTGTCACAGTCAGTATCACAGTGAACAGTCTGGCAATGGTGTCCTGTCACAGTCAGTATCACAGTGAAGCAGTCTGGGAATGGTGGCCTGTCACAGTCAGTATCACAGTGAACAGTCTGTGAATGGTGTCCTGTCACAGTCAGTATAACAGTGAACAGTCTGGGAATGGTGGCCTGTCACAGTCAGTATCACAGTGAACAGTCTGGGAATGGTGTCCTGTCACAGTCAGTATCACAGTGAACAGTCTGGGAATGGTGACCTGTCACAGTCAGTATTACAGTGAACAGTCTGGGAATGGTGTCCTGTCACAGTCAGTATCACAGTGAACAGTCTGGGAATGGTGTCCTGTCACTGTCAGTATCACAGTGAAGCAGTCTGGGAATGGTGGCCTGTCACAGTCAGTATCACAGTGAACAGTCTGGGAATGGTGTCCTGCCACAGTCAGTATAACAGTGAACAGTCTGGGAATGGTGTCCTGTCACAGTCAGTATCACAGTGAAGCAGTCTGGGAATGGTGGCCTGTCACAGTCAGTATCACAGTGAACAGTCTGGGAATGGTGTCCTGTCACAGTCAGTATAACAGTGAACAGTCTGGGAATGGTGTCCTGTCACAGTCAGTATCACAGTGAACAGTCTGGGAATGGTGTCCTGTCGCAGTCAGTATAATAGTGAACAGTCTGGGAATGGTGTCCTGTCACAGTCAGTATCACAGTGAACAGTCTGGGAATGGTGTCCTGTCACAGTCAGTTTCACAGTGAACAGTCTGGGAATGGTGTCCTCTCACAGCCAGTATCACAGTGAACAGTCTGGGAATGGTGTCCTGTCACAGTCACTATCACAGTGAACAGTCTGGGAATGGTGTCCTGCCACAGTCAGTATCACAGTGAACAGCCTGGGAATGGTGTCCTGTCACAGTCAGTATCACAGTGAACAGTCGGGGAATGGTGGCCTGTCGCAGTCAGTATCACAGTGAACAGTCTGGGAATGGTGTCATGTCACAGTCAGTATCACAGTGAACAGTCTGGGAATGGTGTCCTGTCACAGTCAGTATCACAGTGAACAGTCTGGGAATGGTGTCCTGCCACAGTCAGTATCACAGTGAACAGTCTGGGAATGGTGTCCTGCCACAGTCAGTATCACAGTGAACAGTCTGGGAATGGTGTCCTGTCACAGTCAGTATCACAGTGAACAGTCTGGGAATGGTGTCCTGTCACAGTCAGTATCACAGTGAACAGTCTGGGAATGGTGTCCTGTCACAGTCAGTATTACAGTGAACAGTCTGGGAATGGTGTCCTGTCACAGTCAGTATCACAGTGAACAGTCTGGGAATGGTGTCCTGTCACAGTCAGTATTACAGTGAACAGTCTGGGAATGGTGTCCTGTCACAGTCAGTATCACAGTGAACAGTCTGGGAATGGTGTCCTGTCACAGTCAGTATCACAGTGAACAGTCTGGGAATGGTGTCCTGTCACAGTCAGTATTACAGTGAACAGTCTGGGAATGGTGTCCTGTCACAGTCAGTATCACAGTGAACAGTCTGGGAATGGTGTTCTGTCACAGTCAGTATCACAGTGAGCAGTCTGGGAATGGTGTCCTGTCACAGTCAGTATCACAGTGAACAGTCTGGGAATGGTGTCCTGTCACAGTCAGTATCACAGAGAACAGTCTGGGAATGGTGTCCTGTCACAGTCAGTATCACAGTGAACAGTCTGGGAATGGTGTCCTGTCACAGTCAGTATCACAGTGAACAGTCTGGGAATGGTGTCCTGTCACAGTCAGTATCACAGTGAACAGTCTGGGAATGGTGTCCTGTCACAGTCAGTATCACAGTGAACAGTCTGTGAATGGTGTCCTGTCACAGTCAGTATCACAGTGAACAGTCTGGGAATGGTGTCCTGTCACAGTCAGTATCACAGTGAGCAGTCTGGGAATGGTGTCCTGTCACAGTCATTATCACAGTGAACAGTCTGGGAATGGTGTCCTGTCACAGTCAGTATCACAGTGAACAGTCTGGGAATGGTGTCCTGTCACAGTCAGTATCACAGTGAACAGTCTGGGAATGGTGTCCTGTCACAGTCAGTATCACAGTGAACAGTCTGGGAATGGTGTCCTGTCACAGTCAGTATCACAGTGAACAGTCTGGGAATGGTATCCTGTCACAGTCAGTATCACAGTGAACAGTCTGGGAATGGTATCCTGTCACAGTCAGTATCACAGTGAACAGTCTGGGAATGGTGTCCTGTCGCAGTCAGTATCACAGTGAACAGTCTGGGAATGGTGTCCTGCCGCAGTCAGTATCACAGTGAACAGTCTGGGAATGGTGTCCTGTCGCAGTCCGTATCACAGTGAACAGTCTGGGAATGGTGTCCTGTCACAGTCAGTATCACAGTGAACAGTCTGGGAATGGTGTCCTGTCACAGTCAGTATCACAGTGGACAGTCTGGGAATGGTGTCCTGTCACAGTCAGTATCACAGTGAACAGTCTGGGAATGGTGACCTGTCACAGTCAGTATCACAGTGAACAGTCTGGGAATGATGTCCTGTCACAGTCAGTATCACAGTGAACAGTCTGGGAATGGTGGCCTGTCACAGTCAGTATCACAGTGAACAGTCTGGGAATGGTGTCCTGTCACAGTCAGTATCACAGTGAACAGTCTGGGAATGGTGTCCTGTCCCAGTCAGTATCACAGTGAACAGTCTGGGAATGGTGTCCTGTCACAGTCAGTATCACAGTGAACAGTCTGGGAATGGTGGCCTGTCACAGTCAGTATCACAGTGAACAGTCTGGGAATGGTGTCCTGTCACAGTCAGTATCACAGTGAACAGTCTGGGAATGGTGTCCTGTCACAGTCAGTATCACAGTGAACAGTCTGGGAATGGTGTCCTGTCACAGTCAGTATCACAGTGAACAGTCTGGGAATGGTGTCCTGTCACAGTCTGTATCACAGTGAACAGTCTGGGAATGGTGACCTGTCACAGTCAGTATCACAGTGAACAGTCTGGGAATGGTGTCCTGTCACAGTCAGTATCACAGTGAACAGTCTGGGAATGGTGGCCTGTCACAGTCAGTATCACAGTGAAGCAGTCTGGGAATGGTGTCCTGTCACAGTCAGTATAACAGTGAACAGTCTGGGAATGGTGTCCTGTCACAGTCAGTATCACAGTGAAGCAGTCTGGGAATGGTGGCCTGTCACAGTCAGTATCACAGTGAACAGTCTGGGAATGGTGGCCTGTCACAGTCAGTATAACAGTGAACAGTCTGGGAATGGTGTCCTGTCACAGTCAGTTTCACAGTGAACAGTCTGGGAATGGTGGCCTGTCACAGTCAGTATCACAGTGAACAGTCTGGGAATGGTGTCCTGTCACAGTCAGTATCACAGTGAACAGTCTGGGAATGGTGTCCTGTCACAGTCAGTATCACAGTGAACAGTCTGGGAATGGTGTCCTGTCACAGTCAGTATCACAGTGAACAGTCTGGGAATGGTGTCCTGTCACAGTCAGTATCACAGTGAACAGTCTGGGAATGGTGTCCTGTCACAGTCAGTATCACAGTGAAGCAGTCTGGGAATGGTGGCCTGTCACAGTCAGTATCACAGTGAACAGTCTGGGAATGGTGTCCTGTCACAGTCAGTATAACAGTGAACAGTCTGGGAATGGTGTCCTGTCACAGTCAGTATCACAGTGAAGCAGTCTGGGAATGGTGGCCTGTCACAGTCAGTATCACAGTGAACAGTCTGGGAATGGTGTCCTGTCACAGTCAGTTTCACAGTGAACAGTCTGGGAATGGTGTCCTCTCACAGTCAGTATCACAGTGAACAGTCTGGGAATGGTGTCCTGTCACAGTCAGTATCACAGTGAACAGTCTGGGAATGGTGTCCTGTCACAGTCAGTATCACAGTGAACAGTCTGGGAATGGTGTCCTGTCACAGTCAGTATCACAGTGAACAGTCTGGGAATGGTGTCCTGTCGCAGTCAGTATAATAGTGAACAGTCTGGGAATGGTGTCCTGTCACAGTCAGTATCACAGTGAACAGTCTGGGAATGGTGTCCTGTCACAGTCAGTTTCACAGTGAACAGTCTGGGAATGGTGTCCTCTCACAGTCAGTATCACAGTGAACAGTCTGGGAATGGTGTCCTGTCACAGTCAGTATCACAGTGAACAGTCTGGGAATGGTGTCCTGTCACAGTCAGTATCACAGTGAACAGTCTGGTAATGGTTTCCTGTCACAGTCAGTATCACAGTGAACAGTCTGGGAATGGTGTCCTGTCTCAGTCAGTATCACAGTGAACAGTCTGGGAATGGTGACCTGCCACAGTCAGTATCACAGTGAACAGTCTGGGAATGGTGTCCTGTCACAGTCAGTATCACAGTGAACAGTCTGGGAATGGTGTCCTGTCGCAGTCAGTATCAGAGTGAACAGTCTGGGAATGGTGTCATGTCACAGTCAGTATCACAGTGAACAGTCTGGGAATGGTGTCCTGTCTCAGTCAGTATCACAGTGAACAGTCTGGGAATGGTGACCTGCCACAGTCAGTATCACAGTGAACAGTCTGGGAATGGTGTCCTGTCACAGTCAGTATCACAGTGAACAGTCTGGGAATGGTGTCCTGCCGCAGTCAGTACCACAGTGAACAGTCTGGGAATGGTGGCCTGTCACAGTCAGTGTCACAGTGAACAGTCTGGGAATGGTGTCCTGTCACAGTCAGTATCACAGTGAACAGTCTGGGAATGGTGTCCTGTCACAGTCAGTATCACAGTGAACAGTCTGGGAATGGTGTCCTGTCACAGTCAGTATCACAGTGAACAGTCTGGGAATGGTGTACTGTCACAGTCAGTACCACAGTGAACAGTCTGGGAATGGTGTCCTGTCACAGTCAGTATCACAGTGAACAGTCTGGGAATGGTGTCCTGTCACAGTCACTGTCACAGTGAACAGTCTGGGAATGGTGTCCTGTCAATGTCAGTATCACAGTGAACAGTCTGGGAATGGTGTCCTGTCTCAGTCAGTGTCACAGTGAACAGTCTGGGAATGGTGTCCTGTCACAGTCAGTATCACAGTGAACAGTCTGCGAATGGTGTCCTGTCACAGTCAGTATCACAGTGAAGCAGTCTGGGAATGGTGTCCTGTCACAGTCAGTATCACAGTGAACAGTCTGGGAATGGTGTCCTGTCACAGCCAGTATCACAGTGAAGCAGTCTGGGAATGGTGTCCTGTCACAGTCAGTATCACAGTGAACAGTCTGGGAATGGTGACCTGTCACAGTCAGTATCACAGTGAACAGTCTGGGAATGGTGTCCTGTCACAGTCAGTATCACAGTGAACAGTCTGGGAATGGTGTCCTGTCACAGTCAGTATCACAGTGAACAGTCTGGGAATGGTGTCCTGTCACAGTCAGTATCACAGTGAACAGTCTGGGAATGGTGTCCTGTCACAGTCAGTATCACAGTGAACAGTCTGGGAATGGTGTCCTGCCGCAGTCAGTATCACAGTGAACAGTCTGGGAATGGTGTCCTGTCACAGTCAGTATCACAGTGAACAGTCTGGGAATGGTGTCCTGTCACAGTCAGTATCACAGTGAACAGTCTGGGAATGGTGTCCTGTCACAGTCAGTATCACAGTGAACAGTCTGGGAATGGTGGCCTGTCACAGTCAGTATCACAGTGAACAGTCTGGGAATGGTGTCCTGTCACAGTCAGTATCACAGTGAACAGTCTGGGAATGGTGTCCTGTCACAGTCAGTATCACAGTGAACAGTCTGGGAATGGTGTCCTGTCACAGTCAGTATCACAGTGAACAGTCTGGGAATGGTGACCTGTCACAGTCAGTATCACAGTGAACAGTCTGGGAATGGTGTCCTGTCACAGTCAGTATCACAGTGAACAGTCTGGGAATGGTGTCCTGTCACAGTCAGTATCACAGTGAAGCAGTCTGGGAATGGTGGCCTGTCACAGTCAGTATCACAGTGAACAGTCTGGGAATGGTGTCCTGTCACAGTCAGTATAACAGTGAACAGTCTGGGAATGGTGTCCTGTCACAGTCAGTATCACAGTGAAGCAGTCTGGGAATGGTGGCCTGTCACAGTCAGTATCACAGTGAACAGTCTGGGAATGGTGTCCTGTCACAGTCAGTATCACAGTGAACAGTCTGGGAATGGTGTCCTGTCTCAGTCAGTATCACAGTGAACAGTCTGGGAATGGTGACCTGCCACAGTCAGTATCACAGTGAACAGTCTGGGAATGGTGTCCTGTCACAGTCAGTATCACAGTGAACAGTCTGGGAATGGTGTCCTGTCGCAGTCAGTATCAGAGTGAACAGTCTGGGAATGGTGTCATGTCACAGTCAGTATCACAGTGAACAGTCTGGGAATGGTGTCCTGTCTCAGTCAGTATCACAGTGAACAGTCTGGGAATGGTGTCCTGTCACAGTCAGTATCACAGTGAAGCAGTCTGGGAATGGTGTCCTGTCACAGTCAGTATCACAGTGAACAGTCTGGGAATGGTGACCTGTCACAGTCAGTATCACAGTGAACAGTCTGGGAATGGTGTCCTGTCACAGTCAGTATCACAGTGAACAGTCTGGGAATGGTGTCCTGTCACAGTCAGTATCACAGTGAACAGTCTGGGAATGGTGTCCTGTCACAGTCAGTATCACAGTGAATAGTCTGGGAATGGTGTCCTGTCACAGTCAGTATCACAGTGAACAGTCTGGGAATGGTGTCCTGTCACAGTCAGTATCACAGTGAACAGTCTGGGAATGGTGTCCTGTCACAGTCAGTATCACAGTGAACAGTCTGGGAATGGTGACCTGTCACAGTCAGTATCACAGTGAACAGTCTGGGAATGGTGTCCTGTCACAGTCAGTATCACAGTGAACAGTCTGGGAATGGTGTCCTGTCACAGTCAGTATCACAGTGAAGCAGTCTGGGAATGGTGGCCTGTCACAGTCAGTATCACAGTGAACAGTCTGGGAATGGTGTCCTGTCACAGTCAGTATAACAGTGAACAGTCTGGGAATGGTGTCCTGTCACAGTCAGTATCACAGTGAAGCAGTCTGGGAATGGTGGCCTGTCACAGTCAGTATCACAGTGAACAGTCTGGGAATGGTGTCCTGTCACAGTCAGTATCACAGTGAACAGTCTGGGAATGGTGTCCTGTCTCAGTCAGTATCACAGTGAACAGTCTGGGAATGGTGACCTGCCACAGTCAGTATCACAGTGAACAGTCTGGGAATGGTGTCCTGTCACAGTCAGTATCACAGTGAACAGTCTGGGAATGGTGTCCTGTCGCAGTCAGTATCAGAGTGAACAGTCTGGGAATGGTGTCATGTCACAGTCAGTATCACAGTGAACAGTCTGGGAATGGTGTCCTGTCTCAGTCAGTATCACAGTGAACAGTCTGGGAATGGTGACCTGCCACAGTCAGTATCACAGTGAACAGTCTGGGAATGGTGTCCTGTCACAGTCAGTATCACAGTGAACAGTCTGGGAATGGTGTCCTGCTGCAGTCAGTACCACAGTGAACAGTCTGGGAATGGTGGCCTGTCACAGTCAGTGTCACAGTGAACAGTCTGGGAATGGTGTCCTGTCACAGTCAGTATCACAGTGAACAGTCTGGGAATGGTGTCCTGTCACAGTCAGTATCACAGTGAACAGTCTGGGAATGGTGTCCTGTCACAGTCAGTATCACAGTGAACAGTCTGGGAATGGTGTCCTGTCACAGTCAGTACCACAGTGAACAGTCTGGGAATGGTGTCCTGTCACAGTCAGTATCACAGTGAACAGTCTGGGAATGGTGTCCTGTCACAGTTACTGTCACAGTGAACAGTCTGGGAATGGTGTCCTGTCAATGTCAGTATCACAGTGAACAGTCTGGGAATGGTGTCCTGTCTCAGTCAGTGTCACAGTGAACAGTCTGGGAATGGTGTCCTGTCACAGTCAGTATCACAGTGAACAGTCTGCGAATGGTGTCCTGTCACAGTCAGTATCACAGTGAAGCAGTCTGGGAATGGTGTCCTGTCACAGTCAGTATCACAGTGAACAGTCTGGGAATGGTGTCCTGTCACAGTCAGTATCACAGTGAAGCAGTCTGGGAATGGTGTCCTGTCACAGTCAGTATCACAGTGAACAGTCTGGGAATGGTGACCTGTCACAGTCAGTATCACAGTGAACAGTCTGGGAATGGTGTCCTGTCACAGTCAGTATCACAGTGAACAGTCTGGGAATGGTGTCCTGTCACAGTCAGTATCACAGTGAACAGTCTGGGAATGGTGTCCTGTCACAGTCAGTATCACAGTGAACAGTCTGGGAATGGTGTCCTGTCACAGTCAGTATCACAGTGAACAGTCTGGGAATGGTGTCCTGCCGCAGTCAGTATCACAGTGAACAGTCTGGGAATGGTGTCCTGTCACAGTCAGTATCACAGTGAACAGTCTGGGAATGGTGTCCTGTCACAGTCAGTATCACAGTGAACAGTCTGGGAATGGTGTCCTGTCACAGTCAGTATCACAGTGAACAGTCTGGGAATGGTGGCCTGTCACAGTCAGTATCACAGTGAACAGTCTGGGAATGGTGTCCTGTCACAGTCAGTATCACAGTGAACAGTCTGGGAATGGTGTCCTGTCACAGTCAGTATCACAGTGAACAGTCTGGGAATGGTGTCCTGTCACAGTCAGTATCACAGTGAACAGTCTGGGAATGGTGACCTGTCACAGTCAGTATTACAGTGAACAGTCTGGGAATGGTGTCCTGTCACAGTCAGTATCACAGTGAACAGTCTGGGAATGGTGTCCTGTCACAGTCAGTATCACAGTGAAGCAGTCTGGGAATGGTGGCCTGTCACAGTCAGTATCACAGTGAACAGTCTGGGAATGGTGTCCTGTCACAGTCAGTATAACAGTGAACAGTCTGGGAATGGTGTCCTGTCACAGTCAGTATCACAGTGAAGCAGTCTGGGAATGGTGGCCTGTCACAGTCAGTATCACAGTGAACAGTCTGGGAATGGTGTCCTGTCACAGTCAGTATAACAGTGAACAGTCTGGGAATGGTGTCCTGTCACAGTCAGTTTCACAGTGAACAGTCTGGGAATGGTGTCATGTCACAGTCAGTATCACAGTGAACAGTCTGGGAATGGTGTCCTGTCTCAGTCAGTATCACAGTGAACAGTCTGGGAATGGTGTCCTGTCACAGTCAGTATCACAGTGAACAGTCTGGGAATGGTGACCTGTCACAGTCAGTATCACAGTGAACAGTCTGGGAATGGTGTCCTGTCACAGTCAGTATCACAGTGAAGCAGTCTGGGAATGGTGTCCTGTCACAGTCAGTATCACAGTGAACAGTCTGGGAATGGTGTCCTGTCACAGTCAGTATCACAGTGAACAGTCTGGGAATGGTGTCCTGTCACAGTCAGTATCACAGTGAACAGTCTGGGAATGGTGTCCTGCCGCAGTCAGTATCACAGTGAACAGTCTGGGAATGGTGTCCTGTCACAGTCAGTATCACAGTGAACAGTCTGGGAATGGTGTCCTGTCACAGTCAGTATCACAGTGAACAGTCTGGGAATGGTGTCCTGTCACAGTCAGTATCACAGTGAACAATCTGGGAATGGTGGCCTGTCACAGTCAGTATCACAGTGAACAGTCTGGGAATGGTGTCCTGTCACAGTCAGTATCACAGTGAACAGTCTGGGAATGGTGTCCTGTCACAGTCAGTATCACAGTGAACAGTCTGGGAATGGTGTCCTGTCACAGTCAGTATCACAGTGAACAGTCTGGGAATGGTGACCTGTCACAGTCAGTATTACAGTGAACAGTCTGGGAATGGTGTCCTGTCACAGTCAGTATCACAGTGAACAGTCTGGGAATGGTGTCCTGTCACTGTCAGTATCACAGTGAAGCAGTCTGGAAATGGTGGCCTGTCACAGTCAGTATCACAGTGAACAGTCTGGGAATGGTGTCCTGTCACAGTCAGTATAACAGTGAACAGTCTGGGAATGGTGTCCTGTCACAGTCAGTATCACAGTGAAGCAGTCTGGGAATGGTGGCCTGTCACAGTCAGTATCACAGTGAACAGTCTGGGAATGGTGTCCTGTCACAGTCAGTATAACAGTGAACAGTCTGGGAATGGTGTCCTGTCACAGTCAGTATCACAGTGAACAGTCTGGGAATGGTGTCCTGTCGCAGTCAGTATAATAGTGAACAGTCTGGGAATGGTGTCCTGTCACAGTCAGTATCACAGTGAACAGTCTGGGAATGGTGTCCTGTCACAGTCAGTTTCACAGTGAACAGTCTGGGAATGGTGTCCTCTCACAGCCAGTATCACAGTGAACAGTCTGGGAATGGTGTCCTGTCACAGTCACTATCACAGTGAACAGTCTGGGAATGGTGTCCTGCCACAGTCAGTATCGCAGTGAACAGCCTGGGAATGGTGTCCTGTCACAGTCAGTATCACAGTGAACAGTCTGGGAATGGTGGCCTGTCGCAGTCAGTATCACAGTGAACAGTCTGGGAATGGTGTCATGTCACAGTCAGTATCACAGTGAACAGTCTGGGAATGGTGTCCTGTCACAGTCAGTATCACAGTGAACAGTCTGGGAATGGTGTCCTGCCACAGTCAGTATCACAGTGAACAGTCTGGGAATGGTGTCCTGTCACAGTCAGTATCACAGTGAGCAGTCTGGGAATGGTGTCCTGTCACAGTCAGTATCACAGTGAACAGTCTGGGAATGGTGTCCTGTCACAGTCAGTATTACAGTGAACAGTCTGGGAATGGTGTCCTGTCACAGTCAGTATCACAGTGAACAGTCTGGGAATGGTGTCCTGTCACAGTCAGTATCACAGTGAACAGTCTGGGAATGGTGTCATGTCACAGTCAGTATCACAGTGAACAGTCTGGGAATGGTGTCCTGTCTCAGTCAGTATCACAGTGAACAGTCTGGGAATGGTGACCTGCCACAGTCAGTATCACAGTGAACAGTCTGGGAATGGTGTCCTGTCACAGTCAGTATCACAGTGAACAGTCTGGGAATGGTGTCCTGCCGCAGTCAGTACCACAGTGAACAGTCTGGGAATGGTGGCCTGTCACAGTCAGTGTCACAGTGAACAGTCTGGGAATGGTGTCCTGTCACAGTCAGTATCACAGTGAACAGTCTGGGAATGGTGTCCTGTCACAGTCAGTATCACAGTGAACAGTCTGGGAATGGTGTCCTGTCACAGTCAGTATCACAGTGAACAGTCTGGGAATGGTGTCCTGTCACAGTCAGTACCACAGTGAACAGTCTGGGAATGGTGTCCTGTCACAGTCAGTATCACAGTGAACAGTCTGGGAATGGTGTCCTGTCACAGTCACTGTCACAGTGAACAGTCTGGGAATGGTGTCCTGTCAATGTCAGTATCACAGTGAACAGTCTGGGAATGGTGTCCTGTCTCAGTCAGTGTCACAGTGAACAGTCTGGGAATGGTGTCCTGTCACAGTCAGTATCACAGTGAACAGTCTGGGAATGGTGTCCTGTCACAGTCAGTATCACAGTGAAGCAGTCTGGGAATGGTGTCCTGTCACAGTCAGTATCACAGTGAACAGTCTGGGAATGGTGTCCTGTCACAGTCAGTATCACAGTGAAGCAGTCTGGGAATGGTGTCCTGTCACAGTCAGTATCACAGTGAACAGTCTGGGAATGGTGACCTGTCACAGTCAGTATCACAGTGAACAGTCTGGGAATGGTGTCCTGTCACAGTCAGTATCACAGTGAACAGTCTGGGAATGGTGTCCTGTCACAGTCAGTATCACAGTGAACAGTCTGGGAATGGTGTCCTGTCACAGTCAGTATCACAGTGAACAGTCTGGGAATGGTGTCCTGTCACAGTCAGTATCACAGTGAACAGTCTGGGAATGGTGTCCTGCCGCAGTCAGTATCACAGTGAACAGTCTGGGAATGGTGTCCTGTCACAGTCAGTATCACAGTGAACAGTCTGGGAATGGTGTCCTGTCACAGTCAGTATCACAGTGAACAGTCTGGGAATGGTGTCCTGTCACAGTCAGTATCACAGTGAACAGTCTGGGAATGGTGGCCTGTCACAGTCAGTATCACAGTGAACAGTCTGGGAATGGTGTCCTGTCACAGTCAGTATCACAGTGAACAGTCTGGGAATGGTGTCCTGTCACAGTCAGTATCACAGTGAACAGTCTGGGAATGGTGTCCTGTCACAGTCAGTATCACAGTGAACAGTCTGGGAATGGTGACCTGTCACAGTCAGTATTACAGTGAACAGTCTGGGAATGGTGTCCTGTCACAGTCAGTATCACAGTGAACAGTCTGGGAATGGTGTCCTGTCACAGTCAGTATCACAGTGAAGCAGTCTGGGAATGGTGGCCTGTCACAGTCAGTATCACAGTGAACAGTCTGGGAATGGTGTCCTGTCACAGTCAGTATCACAGTGAACAGTCTGGGAATGGTGTCCTGTCACAGTCAGTATCACAGTGAACAGTCTGGGAATGGTGACCTGTCACAGTCAGTATTACAGTGAACAGTCTGGGAATGGTGTCCTGTCACAGTCAGTATCACAGTGAACAGTCTGGGAATGGTGTCCTGTCACAGTCAGTATCACAGTGAAGCAGTCTGGGAATGGTGGCCTGTCACAGTCAGTATCACAGTGAACAGTCTGGGAATGGTGTCCTGTCACAGTCAGTATAACAGTGAACAGTCTGGGAATGGTGTCCTGTCACAGTCAGTATCACAGTGAAGCAGTCTGGGAATGGTGGCCTGTCACAGTCAGTATCACAGTGAACAGTCTGGGAATGGTGTCCTGTCACAGTCAGTATAACAGTGAACAGTCTGGGAATGGTGTCCTGTCACAGTCAGTTTCACAGTGAACAGTCTGGGAATGGTGTCATGTCACAGTCAGTATCACAGTGAACAGTCTGGGAATGGTGTCCTGTCTCAGTCAGTATCACAGTGAACAGTCTGGGAATGGTGTCCTGTCACAGTCAGTATCACAGTGAACAGTCTGGGAATGGTGACCTGTCACAGTCAGTATCACAGTGAACAGTCTGGGAATGGTGTCCTGTCACAGTCAGTATCACAGTGAAGCAGTCTGGGAATGGTGTCCTGTCACAGTCAGTATCACAGTGAACAGTCTGGGAATGGTGTCCTGTCACAGTCAGTATCACAGTGAACAGTCTGGGAATGGTGTCCTGTCACAGTCAGTATCACAGTGAACAGTCTGGGAATGGTGTCCTGCCGCAGTCAGTATCACAGTGAACAGTCTGGGAATGGTGTCCTGTCACAGTCAGTATCACAGTGAACAGTCTGGGAATGGTGTCCTGTCACAGTCAGTATCACAGTGAACAGTCTGGGAATGGTGTCCTGTCACAGTCAGTATCACAGTGAACAATCTGGGAATGGTGGCCTGTCACAGTCAGTATTACAGTGAACAGTCTGGGAATGGTGTCCTGTCACAGTCAGTATCACAGTGAACAGTCTGGGAATGGTGTCCTGTCACAGTCAGTATCACAGTGAACAGTCTGGGAATGGTGTCCTGTCACAGTCAGTATCACAGTGAGCAGTCTGGGAATGGTGTCCTGTCACAGTCAGTATCACAGTGAACAGTCTGGGAATGGTGTCCTGTCACAGTCAGTATCACAGTGAACAGTCTGGGAATGGTGTCCTGTCACAGTCAGTATCACAGTGAACAGTCTGGGAATGGTGTCCTGTCACAGTCAGTATCACAGTGAACAGTCTGGGAATGGTGTCCTGTCACAGTCAGTATCACAGTGAACAGTCTGTGAATGGTGTCCTGTCACAGTCAGTATCACAGTGAACAGTCTGGGAATGGTGTCCTGTCACAGTCAGTATCACAGTGAGCAGTCTGGGAATGGTGTCCTGTCACAGTCATTATCACAGTGAACAGTCTGGGAATGGTGTCCTGTCACAGTCAGTATCACAGTGAACAGTCTGGGAATGGTGTCCTGTCACAGTCAGTATCACAGTGAACAGTCTGGGAATGGTGTCCTGTCACAGTCAGTATCACAGTGAACAGTCTGGGAATGGTGTCCTGTCACAGTCAGTATCACAGTGAACAGTCTGGGAATGGTATCCTGTCACAGTCAGTATCACAGTGAACAGTCTGGGAATGGTATCCTGTCACAGTCAGTATCACAGTGAACAGTCTGGGAATGGTGTCCTGTCGCAGTCAGTATCACAGTGAACAGTCTGGGAATGGTGTCCTGCCGCAGTCAGTATCACAGTGAACAGTCTGGGAATGGTGTCCTGTCACAGTCCGTATCACAGTGAACAGTCTGGGAATGGTGTCCTGTCACAGTCAGTATCACAGTGAACAGTCTGGGAATGGTGTCCTGTCACAGTCAGTATCACAGTGGACAGTCTGGGAATGGTGTCCTGTCACAGTCAGTATCACAGTGAACAGTCTGGGAATGGTGTCCTGTCACAGTCAGTATCACAGTGAACAGTCTGGGAATGGTGACCTGTCACAGTCAGTATCACAGTGAACAGTCTGGGAATGATGTCCTGTCACAGTCAGTATCACAGTGAAGCAGTCTGGGAATGGTGTCCTGTCACAGTCAGTATCACAGTGAACAGTCTGGGAATGGTGTCCTGTCACAGTCAGTATCACAGTGAACAGTCTGGGAATGGTGTCCTGTCACAGTCAGTATCACAGTGAAAAGTCTGGGAATGGTGTCCTGTCTCAGTCAGTATCACAATGAACAGTCTGGGAATGGTGTCCTGTCACAGTCAGTATCACAGTGAACAGTCTGGGAATGGTGTCCTGTCACAGTCAGTATCACAGTGAACAGTCTGGGAATGGTGACCTGTCACAGTCAGTATCACAGTGAACAGTCTGGGAATGGTGTCCTGTCACAGTCAGTATCACAGTGAACAGTCTGGGAATGGTGGCCTGTCACAGTCAGTATCACAGTGAACAGTCTGGGAATGGTGTCCTGTCACAGTCAGTATCACAGTGAACAGTCTGGGAATGGTGTCCTGTCACAGTCAGTATCACAGTGAACAGTCTGGGAATGGTGTCCTGTCACAGTCACTATCACAGTGAACAGTCTGGGAATGGTGTCCTGTCACAGTCAGTATCACAGTCAATAGTCTGGGAATGGTGTCCTGTCACAGTCAGTATAACAGTGAAGCAGTCTGGGAATGGTGTCCTGTCTCAGTCAGTATCATAGTGAACAGTCTGGAAATGGTGTCCTGTCACAGTCAGTATCACAGTGAACAGTCTGGGAATGGTGTCCTGTCACAGTCAGTATCACAGAGAACAGTCTGGGAATCGTGTCCTGTCACAGTCAGTATCACAGTGAACAGTCTGGGAATGGTGTCCTGTCACAGTCAGTATCACAGTGAACAGTCTGGGAATGGTGTCCTGTCACAGTCAGTACCACAGTGAACAGTCTGGGAATGGTGTCCTGTCACAGTCAGTATCACAGTGAACAGTCTGGGAATGGTGTCCTGTCACAGTCAGTATCACAGTGAACAGTCTGGGAATGGTGTCCTGTCACAGTCAGTATCACAGTGAACAGTCTGGGAATGGTGTCCTGTCTCAGTCAGTATCACAGTGAACAGTCTGGGAATGGTGTCCTGTCACAGTCAGTATCACAGTGAACAGTCTGGGAATGGTGTCCTGTCACAGTCAGTATCACAGTGAAGCAGTCTGGGAATGGTGTCCTGTCACAGTCAGTATCACAGTGAACAGTCTGGGAATGGTGACCTGTCACAGTCAGTATCACAGTGAACAGTCTGGGAATGGTGTCCTGCCTCAGTCAGTATCACAGTCAATAGTCTGGGAATGGTGTCCTGTCACAGTCAGTATAACAGTGAAGCAGTCTGGGAATGGTGTCCTGTCTCAGTCAGTATCACAGTGAACAGTCTGGAAATGGTGTCCTGTCACAGTCAGTATCACAGTGAACAGTCTGGGAATGGTGTCCTGTCACAGTCAGTATCACAGAGAACAGTCTGGGAATGGTGTCCTGTCACAGTCAGTATCACAGTGAACAGTCTGGGAATGGTGTCCTGTCACAGTCAGTATCACAGTGAACAGTCTGGGAATGGTGTCCTGTCACAGTCAGTACCACAGTGAACAGTCTGGGAATGGTGTCCTGTCACAGTCAGTATCACAGTGAACAGTCTGGGAATGGTGTCCTGTCACAGTCAGTATCACAGTGAACAGTCTGGGAATGGTGTCCTGTCACAGTCAGTATCACAGTGAACAGTCTGGGAATGGTGTCCTGTCTCAGTCAGTATCACAGTGAACAGTCTGGGAATGGTGTCCTGTCACAGTCAGTATCACAGTGAACAGTCTGGGAATGGTGTCCTGTCACAGTCAGTATCACAGTGAAGCAGTCTGGGAATGGTGTCCTGTCACAGTCAGTATCACAGTGAACAGTCTGGGAATGGTGACCTGTCACAGTCAGTATCACAGTGAACAGTCTGGGAATGGTGTCCTGTCACAGTCAGTATCACAGTGAACAGTCTGGGAATGGTGTCCTGTCACAGTCAGTATCACAGTGAACAGTCTGGGAATGGTGTCCTGTCACAGTCAGTATCACAGTGAACAGTCTGGGAATGGTGTCCTGTCGCAGTCAGTATCACAGTGAACAGTCTGGGATTGGTGACCTGTCACAGTCAGTATCACAGTGAACAGTCTGGGAATGGTGTCCTGTCACAGTCAGTATCACAGTGAACAGTCTGGGAATGGTGGCCTGTCACAGTCAGTATCACAGTGAAGCAGTCTGGGAATGGTGTCCTGTCACAGTCAGTATAACAGTGAACAGTCTGGGAATGGTGTCCTGTCACAGTCAGTTTCGCAGTGAACAGTCTGGGAATGGTGGCCTGTCACAGTCAGTATCACAGTGAACAGTCTGGGAATGGTGTCCTGTCACAGTCAGTATCACAGTGAACAGTCTGGGAATGGTTTCCTGTCACAGTCAGTATCACAGTGAACAGTCTGGGAATGGTGTCCTCTCACAGTCAGTATCACAGTGAACAGTCTGGGAATGGTGTCCTGTCACAGTCAGTATCACAGTGAACAGTCTGGGAATGGTGTCCTGTCACAGTCAGTATCACAGTGAAGCAGTCTGGGAATGGTGGCCTGTCACAGTCAGTATCACAGTGAACAGTCTGGGAATGGTGTCCTGTCACAGTCAGTATAACAGTGAACAGTCTGGGAATGGTGTCCTGTCACAGGCAGTATCACAGTGAAGCAGTCTGGGAATGGTGGCCTGTCACAGTCAGTATCACAGTGAACAGTCTGGGAATGGTGTCCTGTCACAGTCAGTATAACAGTGAACAGTCTGGGAATGGTGTCCTGTCACAGTCAGTATCACAGTGAACAGTCTGGGAATGGTGTCCTGTCGCAGTCAGTATAATAGTGAACAGTCTGGGAATGGTGTCCTGTCACAGTCAGTATCACAGTGAACAGTCTGGGAATGGTGTCCTGTCACAGTCAGTTTCACAGTGAACAGTCTGGGAATGGTGTCCTCTCACAGTCAGTATCACAGTGAACAGTCTGGGAATGGTGTCCTGTCACAGTCAGTATCACAGTGAACAGTCGGGTAATGGTTTCCTGTCACAGTCAGTATCACAGTGAACAGTCTGGGAATGGTGTCCTGTCTCAGTCAGTATCACAGTGAACAGTCTGGGAATGGTGACCTGCCACAGTCAGTATCACAGTGAACAGTCTGGGAATGGTGTCCTGTCACAGTCAGTATCACAGTGAACAGTCTGGGAATGGTGTCCTGTCGCAGTCAGTATCAGAGTGAACAGTCTGGGAATGGTGTCATGTCACAGTCAGTATCACAGTGAACAGTCTGGGAATGGTGTCCTGTCACAGTCAGTATCACAGTGAACAGTCTGGGAATGGTGTCCTGTCACAGTCAGTATCACAGTGAACAGTCTGGGAATGGTGTCCTGTCACAGTCAGTATCACAGTGAGCAGTCTGGGAATGGTGTCCTGTCACAGTCAGTATCACAGTGAACAGTCTGGGAATGGTGTCCTGTCACAGTCAGTATTACAGTGAACAGTCTGGGAATGGTGTCCTGTCACAGTCAGTATCACAGTGAACAGTCTGGGAATGGTGTCCTGTCACAGCCAGTATCACAGTGAACAGTCTGGGAATGGTGTCCTGTCACAGTCAGTATCACAGTGAGCAGTCTGGGAATGGTGTCCTGTCACAGTCAGTATCACAGTGAACAGTCTGGGAATGGTGTCCTGTCACAGTCAGTATCACAGTGAACAGTCTGGGAATGGTGTCCTGTCACAGTCAGTATCACAGTGAACAGTCTGGGAATGGTGTCCTGTCACAGTCAGTATCACAGTGAACAGTCTGGGAATGGTGTCCTGTCACAGTCAGTATCACAGTGAGCAGTCTGGGAATGGTGTCCTGTCACAGTCATTATCACAGTGAACAGTCTGGGAATGGTGTCCTGTCACAGTCAGTATCACAGTGAACAGTCTGGGAATGGTGTCCTGTCACAGTCAGTATCACAGTGAACAGTCTGGGAATGGTGTCCTGTCACAGTCAGTATCACAGTGAACAGTCTGGGAATGGTGTCCTGTCACAGCCAGTATCACAGTGAACAGTCTGGGAATGGTGTGCTGTCACAGTCAGTATCACAGTGAACAGTCTGGGAATGGTGTCCTGTCACAGTCAGTATCACAGTGAACAGTCTGGGAATGGTGTCCTGTCACAGTCAGTATCACAGTGAACAGTCTGGGAATGGTGTCCTGTCACAGTCAGTATCACAGTGAACAGTCTGGGAATGGTGTCATGTCACAGTCAGTATCACAGTGAACAGTCTAGGAATGGTGTCCTGTCACAGTCAGTATCACAGTGAACAGTCTGGGAATGGTGTCCTGCCTCAGTCAGTATCACAGTGAACAGTCTGGGAATGGTGTCCTGTCACAGTCAGTATCACAGTGAGCAGTCTGGGAATGGTGTCCTGTCACAGTCAGTATCACAGTGAACAGTCTGGGAATGGTGTCCTGTCACAGTCAGTATTACAGTGAACAGTCTGGGAATGGTGTCCTGTCACAGTCAGTATCACAGTGAACAGTCTGGGAATGGTGTCCTGTCACAGTCAGTATCACAGTGAACAGTCTGGGAATGGTGTCCTGTCACAGTCAGTATCACAGTGAGCAGTCTGGGAATGGTGTCCTGTCACAGTCAGTATCACAGTGAACAGTGTGGGAATGGTGTCCTGTCACAGTCAGTATCACAGTGAACAGTCTGGGAATGGTGTCCTGTCACAGTCAGTATCACAGTGAACAGTCTGGGAATGGTGTCCTGTCACAGTCAGTATCACAGTGAACAGTCTGGGAATGGTGTCCTGTCACAGTCAGTATCACAGTGAGCAGTCTGGGAATGGTGTCCTGTCACAGTCATTATCACAGTGAACAGTCTGGGAATGGTGTCCTGTCACAGTCAGTATCACAGTGAACAGTCTGGGAATGGTGTCCTGTCACAGTCAGTATCACAGTGAACAGTCTGGGAATGGTGTCCTGTCACAGTCAGTATCACAGTGAACAGTCTGGGAATGGTGTCCTGTCACAGTCAGTATCACAGTGAACAGTCTGGGAATGGTATCCTGTCGCAGTCAGTATCACAGTGAACAGTCTGGGAATGGTGTCCTGTCGCAGTCAGTATCACAGTGAACAGTCTGGGAATGGTGTGCTGTCACAGTCAGTATCACAGTGAACAGTCTGGGAATGGTGTCCTGTCACAGTCAGTATCACAGTGAACAGTCTGGGAATGGTGTCCTGTCACAGTCAGTATCACAGTGAACAGTCTGGGAATGGTGTCCTGTCGCAGTCAGTATCACAGTGAACAGTCTGGGAATGGTGTCCTGTCGCAGTCAGTATCACAGTGAACAGTCTGGGAATGGTGTGCTGTCACAGTCAGTATCACAGTGAACAGTCTGGGAATGGTGTCCTGTCACAGTCAGTATCACAGTGAAGCAGTCTGGGAATGGTGTCCTGTCACAGTCACTATCACAGTGAACAGTCTGGGAATGGTGTCCTGTCACAGTCAGTATCACAGTCAATAGTCTGGGAATGGTGTCCTGTCACAGTCAGTATAACAGTGAAGCAGTCTGGGAATGGTGTCCTGTCTCAGTCAGTATCACAGTGAATAGCCTGGGAATGGTGTCCTGTCACAGTCAGTATCACAGTGAACAGTCTGGGAATGGTGTCCTGTCACAGTCAGTATCACAGTGAACAGTCTGGGAATGGTGTCCTGTCATAGTCAGTATCACAGTGAACAGTCTGGGAATGGTGTCCTGTCACAGTCAGTATCACAGTGAACAGTCTGGGAATGGTGTCCTGTCACAGTCAGTATCACAGTGAAGCAGTCTGGGAATGGTGTCCTATCACAGTCAGTATCACAGTGAACAGTCTGGGAATGGTGTCCTGTCACAGTCAGTATCACAGTGAAGCAGTCTGGGAATGGTGTCCTGTCACAGTCAGTACCACAGTGAACAGTCTGGGAATGGTGTCCTATCACAGTCAGTATCACAGTGAACAGTCTGGGAATGGTGTCCTGTCACAGTCAGTATCACAGTGAACAGTCTGGGAATGGTGTCCTGTCACAGTCAGTATCACAGTGAACAGTCTGGGAATGGTGTCCTGTCACAGTCAGTATCACAGTGAGCCTTGTCGATCGCCTCAGCCCCGGTGGTGGTGCAGGTGCTGGCTCGGGCACTGTTGTCTCTGGGAGCGTTGCGCTGTTCGTCCCTGGTTCTTTACTCCTGGGCGGGCACGGGAGGAGGGCCGATCCACCCGGGAAGGGAGCGGTCATTGGGTGCGCCGGTGCGAGGGATGGGGTGATTGGTGTTGGGGGTGTGTGTGTGTTTCCGGCGGGCGCCAGGTCCCGCAGGGAGACCGTGTCCTGTCGGCCGTCGGGGTACGCCACGTAGGCGTACTGAGGGTTTACGTGGAGAAGGTGAACCCTCTCGACCAACGGGTCCGATTTGTGCGCCCGCACATGCTTTCGGAGCAAGATGGGTCCTGGGGCTGCCAGTCAGGTCGGCAGCGACGTTCCGGAGGAGGACCTCCTAGGGAAGACAAGGAGGCGCTCGTGAGGTGTTTGATTAGTGGTGGTACACAGCAACGACCGGATGGAGTGGAGGGCAACCGGGAGGACTTCCTGCCAATGGGAAACAGGCTCAATTGCCAGCGCGAACAGCAAAGTGGACAGGGGACACCCCTGTCTCGTCCCCCGGTACAATCTGAAATATTCCGATCTCCGCCGGTTCGTAGACACGCTCGCCACCGGGGCCCTGTATAACAACCTGACCCACCCTATGAACCCTTCCCCGAACCCAAACCTGCTAAGCACTTCCCATAGGTACTCCCACACCACCCGATCAAAGGCCTTCTCCGCGTCCATAGCCGCCACCACCGAGGGCATCATAATCACGTTCAGGAGCCTCCGCACATTCGGATTTAACTGCCTGCCCCTCACAAACCCTGTCTGGTCCTCATGTATCACTCCCGGGACACACTCCTCAATCCTCGTAGCGAGGACCTTCGCCAGCAACTTGACATCTACGTTACGGAGTGAGATCGGCCTATACGAACCGCACTGCAGTGGGTCCTTGTCCCGCTTGAGAATCAGCGAGATCAGCGCCTGAGACATTGTCAGGGGCAGAGTCCCTTCCTCCCTCGCCTCATTGAAGGTTCTCACCAGCAACGGGCCCAACAGATCCACATACTTCCTATAAATTTCAACCGGGAACCTATCCGGTCCCGGGGCCTTGCCTGCCTGCATGCTCCCCAATCCCTTAACCAGCTTCTCCAGCCCCATCAGGGCCCCCAGGCCAGCCACCTGCTCCTCCTCCACCCTCGGGAATCTAAGTTGATCTAAGAACCGCCGCATCCCCTCTCCCCCCTGACTTGTACAGGTCCCCATAGAAATCCCTAAATACCTCATTTATTTTAACCGCACGCCGCACCGTATCCCCTCCCTATCCCTGATTCCTCCAATCTCCCTCGCCACCTCCCTCTTACGTAGCTGACGCACCAGCATCCCACTCGCCTTCTCCCCATACTCATATACTGCCCCCTATCTTCCCCATGGTCAATAAATCAAATACCATTTGGAGGTTCCGTCGCTCCCTCAGCAGCCCCTCTTCGGGGGCCTCTGCATAGCTCCTGTCCAACCTTACTATCTCCCCCACCAACCTCTCCCTCTCCACCCTCTCTCTCTTCTCCCTGTGAGCCCTAACTGAAATTAGCTCTCCCCTAACCACCGCCTTCAGAGCCTCCCAAACCACATCCACCTGCACCTCCCCATTATCATTGGCCTCTATGTTTCTCTGAATGCACCCCCGGACCCACTCACAAACCTCCTCATCCGCCAACGGTCCCACATCCAGGAGCCACAGCGGGCGCTGGTCCCTCTCCTCCCCCAACTCCAACTCCACCCAGCGCGGGGCGTGGTCCGAAATCGCTATAGCCGAATATTCCGTTCCCTCCACTCTTGGGATCAGTGCCCTACTCATCACAAAGAAGTCTATGTACATGGGAGAAAAAAGAGAACTCTCTGGCCACCGGCCTGGCAAACCTCCACGGATCCACTCCCCCCATCTGGTCCATAAACCCCCTTAGCACCTTGACCGCAGCTAGTCTCTTACCCGTCCTTGACCTGGATCGGTCCAATGCTGGGTCCAGTACCGTATTAAAGTCGCCCCCCCCATTATCAAGTTCCCCGCTTCCAGATCCGGGATCCGATTCAACATGCGCTTCATAAACCCTGCATCGTCCCAATTCGGGGCATACACATTCACCAGTACCACCCGGGTCCCCTGCAACCTACCGCTCACCATCACATATCGACCCCCATTATCCGCCACAATACACGTCGCCTCAAATGACACCCGCTTCCCCACCAGTATTGCAACCCCTCTGTTCTTCGCATCCAGCCCTGAATGAAAGACCTGCCCTACCCATCCCTTTCTCAGCCTGATCTGATCTGCCACCTTCAAATGTGTCTCCTGAAGCATGACCACGTCTGCCTTCAGTCCCTTTAAGTGCGTGAACACCCGGGCCCTCTTGACCGGCCCGTTCAGGCCCCTCACATTCCATGTTATCAGCTGGATCAAGGGGCTACTCGCGCCCCCCCCCCCACCCTGCCGACTAGCCATCCCCTTTCTTAGGCCAGCCACGTGCCTGTACCTCCCACACACTCCAATCCCCCAGGCGGCGAACCATTGCCCCGACTCTCCCTTTTACTTCCAGCTCCCCTTCGGTCAGTACAGCAGCAACCCAGTCCCCCCCACTCCCCCCCAGCTAGACCACCCCCCTTGCTCCCCCCATTGCACTCCCGTAAGTCAGCTGACTCCTGCTGACCCCGGCCACTCCCGCCTTTGCCGATGACCCCCCTTGTGGAATCCCCATCCCATCCCCCCTTCACGCCGATGTGAGCACCTCTCCAGCACCGCCCCTCCCCTCAGGCCCCCCCCCCCTTCCTCAGCTCGGAAAAAGCCCGTGTTTTCCACCTGGGCCGGCCCCGGCCCCTATGGCGCAGTTTCTTTCTCCTACAACCTCACCCCAGTTCCCCACGATCCAGGGCCTCCTGCCACCCCCCCCCCCCCCCGCTTCGCTCACGGAGACCAGCCCCTGCAAAACAGTACCGATGCCTACAAAACCCACATACCCCATCCACTCACCCCTTCCCACTCCCTAGCTTTCCCACACAAAAACGAAAAAACAAACCCAACCCCACATCAGAGGTGCAGACCTGATGGGCTGTAAGAATTCTATGGCAAAAATTGTTCTGGTCGCTATATATATATATCATTTTTAAAATATACCTAGAGTACCCAATAATTTTTTTTTCAAATTAAGGGACAATTTAGCATGGCAAAACCACCTAACCTGCACATCTTTGGGTTGTGGGGGCGAAACCCACAGAAACACGGGGAGAATGTGCAAACTCCACACAGACATTGAGCCAGGGCCGGGATCGAACCTGGGACCTCAGTGCCAACGGCAGCAATGCTAACCAATGCGCCGCCATGCCGGCCTGCTATATATATGTGTATGTATGTCATAAACTGTTGTTTTGGAATACATTCACACTGATTAAACATAGTGATTAAAGCAGTACTTCCCCCAATACATTTAACTTTAACTGAGCCTTATTATGAAGTTCTGTGAATAGACCATTCTTTGATCAGGTTTATCAGTAATTTGAAAAATTATGATGCCTGTAGAGAGTGTAAAACATCTTTGAAGTAAAATGATCAATGCCGTTCTGAAACTTGTGTGCAGGGTGAGAGTGGGAGGAGAATTATTGTACAGTTGTTTAAGAGGTGTCCTGTCAATGGCAAGTTAACAAATCTGATAATGAAATGAAATGAAAATCGCTTATTGTCACAAGTAGGCGTCAAATGAAGTTACTGTGAAAAGCCCCTAGTCGCCACATTCCGGTGCCTGTTCGGGGAGGCTGGGACGGGAATTGAATCGTGCTGCTGGCCTGCTTTGGTCTGCTTTAAAAGCCAGCTCTTTAGCCCTGTGCTAAACTAGCCCCGAATGGTCTCCTATAATGCCTAATATCAAAAGAGCACTTGTTCTTTTTGAATCGTGGGAGAACATTTTTATTGCTAACATCTCTCTTATCAGGGCCGGGATTCTCCCCTACCCGGCGGGGCGGGGGGTCCCGGCGTAATGGAGTGGCGGGAACCACTCCGGCGTCGGGCCGCCCCAAAGGTGCGGAATTCTCCGCACCTTTAGGGACCAAGCCCTCACCTTGAGGGGCTATGCCTGCGCCGGAGTGATTTCCACCCCGCCGGCTGGCGGGAAAGGCCTTTGGCGCCACGCCAGCCGACGCCGAAAGGTCTTCGCTGGGCGCGCATGCGCGGGAGCGTCACCGGATGCTCACGGCATCCCCGCGCATGCGCAGTGGAGGGGTTCTCTTCCGCCTCCGCCATAGTGGAGACCATGGCGAAGGCGGAAGAAAAAGAGTGCCCCCACGGCACAGGCCCGCCCGCCGATCGGTGGGTCCCGATCACGGGCCAGGCCACTGTGGGGGCACCCCCCCCGGGGCCAGATCGCCCCGTGCCCCCCCCAGGAGCCCGGAGCCCTCCCGTGCCGTCTGCCCCCGCCGGTAAGGTAGGTGGTTCAATCCACGCCGGCTGGCGAGGGTTGACAGCGGCGGGACTTCGGCCCATCGCGGGCTGGAGAATCGCCGGGGGGAGCCCGCCGACCGGTGCGGCGCGATTCCTGCCCCCGCCGATTCTCTGGTGGCGGAGAATTCGGGACACGGCGGGGGCGAGATTCACGCCAGCCCCCAGCGATTCTCCGACCCGGCGGGGTGTCGGAGAATCGCGCCCCCTATCTACAATAATGTGGTCTGTAATCTAGCCACCAAGAGAAAACAGTTTTAGCAATATAAACACATTCAGCCGATGCTTAAGTGACGCCCTCCCATAATTCAAATTTATACACGTTTCAATGTAAAAATGCCTGAGGATTACACCAATGAGCAAATAAATTACTTTGCTATTTGCTATTTGAAAAATAATCTGTGAAACTAACATGAATGTATTCTATACAATTGCCTTAAATAGCTTTTGATGGCCACTTTACTGGATGCTAATTGATTATTGTCCTGTTTAGGACCAATGCTGAGTGGGAGGCCACCTATTCATGAGGATTTATTTTAAATATCCAGATGAAGAGCTAAACACTCCTGATGTCACCGCAGTTGAAGGGAAACGGGATAAAAAAGTTACTTATCTGACAGATTATTTTGCAATTTTTATGCTGGTTATGGCCTCAGCGCTCTTATCTCTCAATATCTGGCTTCATACCATCAACACTGAAATATGATACTAGTGCAGGTGTCAGCAGTAAACAGTAAAAACCTTGCTAAAGTTGTATTATAGCTCACATAGAGTCATTGCAGGGCAATACTTGTCGGTTCATTCAGTTCATGCTGGCTCTCTGTAGAGCCATCCAGTCAATTCAATTTCCCTGCTCTATCCCCAATTGCTGACAAGTTTATTTCCCTCAAGTGCCCATACAATTTCCTTTCAAAATCATTGATAATTTCCTCTTCCACCAGCAAATTCCAAGTCATTGCCACTTACTGCATGATTTAAAAGATTGTTCTTTCTCACATCCCCACTGTATCTCCAAAATCATAAAAGTGTGTCCCCTAGTCCTGGTACCATCAGCTAATGGGAACAGCCTTCTTTGTCTACCTTGTCTAAACTTGTCATAATCTCACACACCTCTATCAAATCTCCCCTCAACCTCCGTTGCTCCAAGGAGAAACACCACAGTTTTTTCAACCTAACTTTGTCATTAAAATACCTAACCTCTGTAACCCCTGCACCCTCAAGGACCCGGGACGACCGATTCTGGCACCCACAGGGGGCCAGCACGACGTTGGAGCAGTTCACACCGCTCCAGCCTCCTTTCCCGGCGCCAAATGGGCGCCGCGCCAACCTGCGCATGCACGGGGGACTTCTTTAGCGCGCCGGCCCCGACTCAACATGGCGTCGGTGTTCAGGGCCGGCCGCACCAGAAAGTAGGCCCGGGGGGGAGAGGCCGGCCCGCCGATTGGTGGGCCCCGATCGCGGGCCAGAGCCCATCGGAGGGCCCCCCCCCCCCCCCCCCCCCCCGGTGAGGGAGGCCCCCTCCCTCCCCCCCCCCCCCCCAGGCCGCCCCCCCCCCCCCCCGACCGTTCGCGCAGAGTATCCGCCGGCAGCGACTAGGGGTGAACGGCGCCAGCAGGACTCTGTCAGATTCGCGCGGCCGCTCGGCCCATCCGGGCCGGAGAATCGGCCCGATTCCAGCGGCCCGCGGCCGGCACCGCGCCAAACGCGCCGGCGCAAATGGCGCCGATTCTCAGCACCTCGGAGAATCACGCGCCGGCGTTGGGGCGTCATGGTGTGGTTGCGGCGACTCTCCAGCCCGGCGCAGGGCCTCGGAGAATCACCCCCTTTATCTGTTATGTCTTGTTTTGCTCCCATTCCCATGTTGCTTACCTCAGCCAGTTCCTGCCCACTTTGGGTGTTCGTAAGAGTGCAGGATGTTGAAGTTGGTTCCTCTTTACACCATGGATTGTCTGAGACAGGATGTTGGGGCCACTGATAAGAACTGCTTCTGAGCTGACTGTGTTATTGCTGACCACACTATTTCTGGCTGAGTCCGTTTGTCTTAAAAACATGGGCAGGTTAGCTAGCTTAAATCCCATCATGCATTGTGGCCACTGCTTTTAGCAAGAGTTTAAATGTTTGTTACTGCTATGTTCTATGATTACATGTTTAATGGTTCATAATGAACACTGGGTAAACTTTCTATAATTAGTCTCAATCCTCAATAAACTAACTTACGTAGAACTATTCTAGTGTTATCCTAGCTATCCGATTGTAAGGGGTCTCATCTCAGAACACTCTTCACCACTCTGCAGCCCTTTGTCAAAAACGCTCTTGAAATTCTTATCGACGGGGGCAACATGTGGCACAGTGGTTAGCACTGCTGCCTGCAACGCTGAGGACCCGGGTTCGAATCCCGGCCCTGGGTCACTGTCCGTGTGGACTTTGCACATTCTCCTCTTGTCTGCGTCGGTTTCACCCTCACAACCCTAAGATGTGCAGGTTAGGTGGGTTGGCCACGCTATATTGCCCCTTAAAAAAAGAAATTCTTATCTACAACATCCACTGCATTCTTCTCATCAATATTCTCTGCTAATTCAGCGAAAAAATTGATTAGATTAGTCAAGCATGATCTGTCTTGTACAATTCATTGCTGGCTCTCCCTAATTAACTCGAACCTCTCCAAGTGGCTGTTAATTTTTCCCTGATTATTGTTTCTAAAACCTCATCCATTGCTGATGTTAAACTGACTGGCTTTTAGTTAACAGGAATGTCCTTGCACGCTTTCTTGAATACGAATATCACATTTGTCACTTTCCAATTCTCTTGACATCTCTATCATATCTAGGGAAGATTGAAGGATTGCGGTATCTCTTCCCACAATTACTTCAATACTAGCTTATTGATAGAAACTGGGCGGCATGGGCAAGCTGGGCCGAAGGGTCTGTTTCCATGCTGTAAACCTTTATGACTCTATAACCTGGTATGCAACCCATCTGGACCAGGCGACTTACACTGTCCATCCTGTTATTTCTGCCTAACAATCTTCAACTCTTCCATCATCTCTGCCATCACCAATTCTACTGATATTTTGACAGCATCCTCTTCCTCCGTAAACACTGTTACAAAGTATTCATGAACTATTCTAGCCTTGCCCTGCCCCTCGAAGCACATATAACTCTTTTCTCCCCTAATAGGTCCCATCCCACCTCTTACTACCCATTTCCTCTCGACATGTGGATGATTTGGGGGTTCTTTTTTATTTTACCCTATTCTATTCTCATATTCTCTCTTTGGCAGTCTTATTTTCTTAATCACTTGTCCTCAACTTGTTGCATTTGGCCTGTTCTCACGTAAAGAATTCACCTGACATACATCGTACGCTTTTTTTTGATTAAGTATATTCTCCAGCTCCTTTAACCAAAGAGCCCTGGTGTTGGTTTCCCTACCTTTCCCTCTTATTAGAATGAACACAGCCTGTACTGGAGACTTCTCCTTAAATATCACCCAATGTTCTTTACATGTTTTTCCAGTCAGTCTTTTGTTCCACTTTACATTGGCTAATTTAGAACTTCTGTATTAGTTTGTTCCTTGCTCTACTCCATTAGTAATCTAGACCTTATGATGTGATAAATACTCTTACCCAAGTGTTCCTCCCAGCTCATCCCAAGTACCAGATCCAGCAAAGCTTCCTCCCTCGGACGGAGAGCATACTGGTCAAGGATGTTCTCCTGAACACATTTCACAAATCCCTTTTACCTCATTCTTTAATATTATCCTGATTGATGATTGGGCAATTAAAGCCTACCAATATATAGTTCTTTATATCTTCGATAGTTCTTGTACATCTCTGATTTCCCTGCAGATTTGCTCCTCTTTCTCTTACTATTTGGAGTCCCACAAAAGACCTTGTGGGATACGGCATTGTACTTTGTTTACCTGCTCCCTTTCTCTTTTGGAAATCGATAAAATATATTTAAAAAATACCCTGTAGCAACTTCTTGACTCTAACCAAATCAATTCCGTTTTGCATCCGCAAGGCCATCTCCTCTTTTCAATGCTACAATGTCATCTCTTTTTTAAAAAAATATATTTTATTAAAGTTTTCAAACAGAATTTTTCCGCTTTACAAATCAACATAAAAATAGCACAATAACTGATAAGTAACATTATTTAAATAAAATAGTGAACTAACAAAGTAACAAAAAATAGTGCTCCCCCCCTTCCCCCCCCCCCGCCCCCCGGGCTGCTGCTGCTGACGATCTATTTTCCCTTAACGTTCCGCGAGATAGTCAAGGAACGGTTGCCACCGCCTGGAGTACCCCTGAGTCGATCCTCTCAGCGCAAATTTCATTCGTTCTAGTTTTATGAACCCTGCCATATCGTTTACCCAGGCCTCCACGCCGGGGGGTTTCGCTTCCTTCCACATGAGTAAGATCCTTCGCCGGGCTATCAGGGACGCAAAGGCCAGAATATCGGCCTCTTTCGCCTCCTGCACTCCCGGCTCTTCCGCTACCCCAAATATAGCTAACCCCCAGCCTGGCTTGACCCGGACCTTCACCACCTTTGAGATCACCTTTGCCACTCCCCTCCAGTACTCATCCAGTGCCGGACACGACCAGGACATGTGTGTGTGGTTCGCCGGGCTTCCCAAGCACCTCCCGCACCTATCCTCCACTCCAAAGAACCTTCTCAGTCTTGCTCCCGTCATATGTGCTCTGTGTAGAACCTTAAATTGTATCAGGCTAAGCCTTGCACACGAGGACGAGGAATTTACCCTACTTAGGGCATCAGCCCACAGCCCCTCCTCAATCTCCTCCCCCAGCTCTTCTTCCCATTTTCCCTCCAGCTCCTCTACCAGCGCCTCCCCCTCGTCTCTCATCTCCTGACATATTTCGGACACTTTGCCCTCCCCGACCCATACCCTGGAAATCACTCTATCTTGGATTCCCTGTGTCAGGAGCAGCGGAAATTCCCTCACCTGTTGGCTCGTAAACGCCCTCACTTGCATGTATCTAAAATTATTCCCCGGGGGCAGCTCATACTTTTCCTCCAGCGCTCCCAGGCTCGCGAACGTCCCGTCAATAAACAAATCTCTCAATCTCCTAATTCCTGCCTGTTGCCAGCTCTGGAACCCTCCTTCCATCCTTCCTGGGACAAACCTATGGTTGTTCCTGATCAGGGACCACACCGAGGCACCCATCACCCCCCTGTGTCGCCTCCACTGCCCCCAGATCCTTAAGGTTGCCACCACCACTGGGTTTGTGGTATACCTTTTCGGGGAGAGCGGCAGGGGCGCCGTCACCAGCGCCTTTAGGCTCGTTCCCTTACAGGATGCCATCTCCAGCCTCTTCCACGCTGCCCCCTCTCCCTCCCTCATCCACTTGCAAACCATCGCCACATTGGCGGCCCAGTAGTAGTCATCCAGGTTCGGCAACGCCAGTCCCCCTCTGTCCCTGCTACGCTGCAGGAACCCCCTCCTTACCCTCGGGGTCTTCCCTGCCCACACAAAACTCATAACGCTCCTGTCTATTCTCTTGAAAAAGGCCTTCGTGATCAGCATGGGGAGACATTGAAACACGAAAAGAAACCTTGGGAGAACCATCATTTTTACCGCCTGCACTCTGCCCGCCAGTGAGAGCGGCAGCATATCCCACCTCTTGAAATCCTCCTCCATCTGCTCCACCAGCCGCGTCAGATTGAGTTTGTGTAGAGTTCCCCAGCTCCTAGCTACCTGAATCCCCAAATATCGGAAGCTCCTTTCCGCTCTCCTTAACGGCAGGGCGTCTATTCCTCTTCCCTGGTCCCCAGGGTGTATTACGAAAAGTTCACTCTTCCCCATATTTAGCCTGTATCCCGAAAAATCTCCAAACTCCCTCAATATCTGCATAACCTCTGTCATCCCCTCTACAGGATCCGCCACATATAGCAGTAGGTCATCTGCGTAGAGTGACACTCGATGTTCCTCTCCCCCTCTCCCTTTCTTTGCCCTCTTGTTTCTCTTTGTAAGCTCTAATGGAGATCAACTCTCCCCTAACCACCGCCTTCAGCGCTTCCCATACTACCCCCACCTGGACCTCACCATCGCCATTGGCCTCCAGGTACCTCTCAATACATCCCCGCACCCTTCCACAGACCCCCTCATCCGCCAATAGTCCCACATCCAGTCGCCAGAGTGGGCGCTACTCCCTCTCCTCTCCTAATTCCAGATCCACCCAGTACGGGGCATGGTCTGAAACGGCTATGCCCGAATACTCCGTTCCTGCCACCTTCGAAATCAATGCCCTGCTCAAAACAAAGAAATCTATTCGGGAGTATACCTTGTGGACATGGGAGAAAAAGGACAACTCTTTGGCCAACGGCCTAGCAAATCTCCACGGATCCACTCCCCCCATTTGCTCCATGAACCCCCTAAGCACCTTGGCCGCTGCCGGCCTTCTTCTGGTCCTGGGTCTAGACTGGTCTAGCCCTGGATCCAGCACAGTATTGAAATCCCCCCCCCCCCCATTACCAGGCTTCCCACCTCCAGGTCCGGGATACGTCCCAGCATCCGCTTCATAAATCCCGCGTCATCCCAGTTCGGGGCATATACATTTACCAGCACGACCTCCTTTCCCTGCAATCTACCACTCACCATCACGTATCTACCCCCGTTATCCACCACTATATTCCTAGCCTCGAACGACACCCATTTCCCCACCAATATCGCCACCCGCTATTTTTCGCGTCCAACCCTGAGTGGAACACCTGTCCCACCCATCCTTTCCTTAACCTAACCTGATCCGCCACCTTCAGATGCGTCTGCTGAAGCATAACTACATCTGCCTTCAGTCTTTTTAAGTGCGCGAACACACGGGCCCTCTTAATCGGCCCATTCAGGCCTCTCACATTCCACGTGATCAGCCGGATTGGGGGGCCACGGGGCCACCCCCCAACTAGCCATCCCCTGTTCTAGGCCAGCCCCCCGTCTGGGTCCCGCGCACCCACCCATCCCCCAGGCGGCGCCTTCCCGTCCCGACAACCTCTTCTCTTGCCAGCTCCCTCTCGCTCTCAGCAGCAGCAACCCAGTTGATCCCCCCCCGCTAGATCCCCATCTAGCATGGTTACTCCCCCCATGATGCTTCCGAAAGTCAGCTAACTCTAAATGACCCTGGCTTCCCCCTTTCTCTCCTTGACCCCGCTGTGCGTGGAACTCCCTTCCTGCGCCTATCTTCACGCCATCATCTCCATAGCGCGGGAAAAACCCCGCACTTTCCTATCGGCCCCGCCCCCTATGGCGCAGCTCCCCCATTCCCCATCCCCCCTCTCAGTCCCTTTTTCCACCGGCGCCCACATTTCTCCGTGTCCCCCCATCAAGAGGAGAAAAATTCCCCGTCTATCGTCTCGATACTATAAACCTCCCATTCCCCAATTTACACTTCTGTACATCAACCTCGTTGTCTCCCCACCATCATCAGTCCCTCAGTTCTAATCCAGTTTCTCTTCTTGGATGAAGGTCCATGCCTCATCCGCTGTTTCGAAGTAGTAGTGCTTGCCCTGGTGCGTGACCCACAATCGCACCGGCTGCAGCATCCCGAATTTTATTTTCTTCCTGCGAAGCACCGCCTTGGCCCGATTAAAGCTCGCCCTCCTTCTCGCCACCTCCGCGCTCCAGTCCTGATACACTCGTATAACCGCATTCTCCCACCTGCTACTCCGTACCTTCTTAGCCCAGCTCAAGACAGCCCCTCTGTCCGTGAAGCGGTGAAATCTCACCACTATCGACCTTGGTAGTTCTCCAGCCTTTGGTCTTCTCACAAGGACCCGGTGAGCCCCTTCCACCTCCAGGGGGCCCGAGGGGGCCTCAGCTCCCGTTAGCGTATGGAGCATCGTGCTCACATAAGCCCCAACGTCAGCTCCCTCCATTCCTTCGGGGAGACTTAGAATCCGGAGGTTCTTCTTCCTCGAGCTGTTCTCCAGGGCTTCGAGCCTTTCGATACACCTCTTATGTAGCGCCTCATGCGTCTCCATTTTTACCACAAGGCCCTGTATCTCATCCTCGTTTTCGGCTGCCTTTGCCTTCACCCCACGGAGCTCCATCGATTGCCAATAACATCGGCGCCAGCACCTCCTTCTTTAGTTCCTCCACACACCGTCGGAGGAATTCCTGCTGGTCCATCCGCCGCCAACTTGCTTCTTCCTTCTCTTCTCTGCCACTGCTCCAAAGGATCCATCGCAATCTGGCCACTACCACCGATCCTTTCCATACACACCCGGGTCCTGGTTGGCTGTTAACCTCTAGCTCCGCCCTGAAGGCGGAGTATAAGAACCTGGAGTTCTCCCCCGCAGGTCAGTCAGCTACTGAACTGCGGGGAACTAAGTCACGCTTAATAAAGCCTCATCGACTTCATCTCTATTCGTCTCTCGTGAGTCTTTGTGCGCTACAATTTATTAAGCGTGCTTAAAAGAACTATGGAGCTCAGGATCATCCCGGAATGCCTGAGGATCAGCCCCAACGCAGTGAACTCAGCAGCAGTTTTCAAACACTGGCAGACTTGTTTCGAGGCCTACCTCAGAACGGCCCCCGGCCGGGTCACAGAAGACCAGAAACTACAGGTCCTGCACTCGAGGGTAAGCCCCGAAATTTTCCCTCTCATCGAAGACGCAGAGGATTACCAGACGGCGTTCGCAGCACCAAAAAGCATCTATGTTCGCCCAGTGAACCAGATCTACGCACGCTACCAACTCGCAACGAGACGGCAAAGTCCCGGAGAATCGATAGATGATTTCTACGCCGTGCTACTAATTTTGGGACGGGCCTGCGGCTGCCCGCCGGTAAACGCGATGGAACACACGGACATGTTGATGCGTGATGCTTTTGTGGCTGGTATGAACTCTTCCCAAATCCGCCAAAGACTTTTAGAAAAAGAGTCGCTAGGACTCTCAGAGGCACGGGCCCTTGCAGCCTCACTAGATGTGGCCGCGCGAAACGCCCGCGCCTACGGCCCCGACCGCGCGGCAGCCCCTTGTCGCGACAAACCCCCCCCTCCCCCCCACCCCACAGGCTTGCGTGGTTCAGACGCCAAGTCGTCCCGGGGGAGCCCGCTGCTATTTCTGCGGCCAGGCGAAACACCCACGGCAGCGCTGCCCGGCCCGCGCAGCGACTTGTAAGAGCTGCGGGAAAAAGGGCCATTTTGCGGCTGTGTGCCGGTCCCAGGAGGTCGCCGCGGTCCCCGGCGAACAAGGATTCCTGCGCGCTTATAACGCTCCCCAACCCCCCCCCAGCGCCCCATGTACGACCCGCAGGAGCAACCAGTTTGGGTCCCGGCCACCGCTGTCCAGCGCCCCATGTACGACCCGCAGGCGCAGCCAGTTTGGGTCCCGACTACCGCTGTCCCCGGAGAACAAGGCGAGCTGCGCGTTTCTGACGCTCCCCAACCCCCCCAGCGCCCCATGTGCGACCCGCAGGCGCCGCCATTTTGGGTCCCGGCCACCACGAGGGGAGGAGGGGCACCGCCATCTTGGGATCCCCAGACCTGTGCGACGCAGGGGGACGGCCATTTTGTCCACCCCCGCCGCCATCTTGTGATCCCCCAGCCATGTGCGATGCATGGGGGCGGCCATATTGTTCACCCCCGCCGCCATCTTGGACGGCAACAACGGACCCCAGTGTCGACGGCTCCACGGGGTTCGAGGAAGAAGCTCAAACACTACAATCACGTCTGGCCTCAATGATGCTGGACCAAGCACGGCCCCGGACGCTCCAGACGACGACAACAACGATGCTGATAAACGGGCACGAGACACCATGCCTAGTCGACTCTGGGAGCACGGAAAGCTTCATCCACCCCGACACGGTAAGACGCTGTTCTTTGACCATCCGTCCCAGTGCGCAAAAGATTTCCCTAGCTGCAGGATCCCACTCCGTACAGATTAAAGGTTTCTGCATAGTGACCCTAACGGTGCAAGGGAGGGAGTTTAAAAACTACAGGCTCTACGTCCTTCCCCAACTCTGCGCGCCCACATTACTGGGATTAGATTTCCAGTGCAACCTGCAGAGCCTAACGTTTCAATTCGGCGGCCCAATACCCCCACTCACTATCTGCGGCCTCGCAACCCTCAATGTTGAGCCCCCATCCTTGTTTGCAAACCTCACCCCGGATTGCAAACCCGTCGCCACTAGGAGCAGACGGTACAGCGCCCAGGACCGGACATTCATTCGGTCCGAAGTCCAGCGGCTACTGAAGGAAGGCATAATCCAGGCCAGCAACAGTCCCTGGAGAGCACAGGTGGTAGTAGTCAAGACAGGGGAGAAGCAAAGGATGGTCATAGACTATAGCCAGACCATCAACAGGTACACACAACTAGATGCGTACCCTCTCCCCCGCATATCCGACATGGTCAATCGGATTGCCCAATATAAGGTCTTCTCCACCGTGGACCTCAAGTCCGCCTACCATCAGCTCCCCATCCGCCCAAGTGACCGCAAGTACACAGCCTTCGAGGCCGACGGGCGATTGTACCACTTCCTAAGGGTCCCATTTGGCGTCACAAACGGGGTCTCGGTCTTCCAACGAGAGATGGACCGAATGGTTGATCAACACGGGTTGCAGGCCACATTCCCGTACCTCGACAACGTGACCATCTGCGGCCACGATCAGCAGGACCACGACGCCAACCTCCAAAAATTCCTCCAGACCGCTAAAGCCTTGAACCTCACATACAACGAGGACAAGTGCGTGTTTAGCACAAACCGGCTAGCCATCTTGGGATATGTAGTGCGCAATGGGATAAGAGGCCCCGACCCCGAACACATGCGCACCCTCATGGAATTTCCCCTCCCACACTGTTCAAAAGCCCTAAAATGCTGCCTGGGGTTTTTTTCATATTACGCCCAGTGGGTCCTCCAGTACGCAGACAAGGCCCGCCCCCTAATACAGACCACGACCTTCCCCCTGTCGACAGAGGCTTGCCAGGCCTTCAGCCACATCAAAGCGGATATCGCAAAGGCCACGATGCGCGCCATCGACGAGTCCCTCCCCTTCCAGGTCGAGAGCGACGCCTCCGATGTAGCTCTAGTGGCCACCCTTAACCAAGCGGGCAGGCCCGTGGCCTTTTTCTCCCGAACCCTCCACGCTTCAGAAATCCGCCACTCCTCAGTGGAAAAGGAAGCCCAAGCCATAGTGGAAGCTGTGCGACATTGGAGGCATTACCTGGCCAGCATGAGATTCACTCTCCTCACGGACCAACGGTCGGTAGGCTACATGTTCGATAATGCACAGCGGGGCAAAATTAAGAACGACAAGATCTTAAGGTGGAGGATCGAGCTCTCCACCTTCAACTATGAGATCATGTATCGTCCCGGAAAGCTGAACGAGCCGTCCGACGCCCTATCCCGCGGCACATGTGCCAATGCACAAATTGACCGCCTCCAAACCATCCACGAGAACCTCTGCCACCCGGGGGTCACTCGGTTCTACCACTTTATAAAGTCCCGCAACCTCCCCTACTCTGTGGAGGAGGTCCGTACAGTCACAAGGAACTGCCACATCTGCGCAGAGTGCAAACCGCACTTTTTCAGGCCGGATGGTGCGCACCTGATCAAGGCTTCTCGTCCTTTTGAACGCCTTGGTCTGGACTTCAAAGGGCCCCTCCCCTCCACCGACCGCAACGCATACTTCCTGAACGTGGTGGACGAGTACTCCCGTTTCCCCTTCGCCATCCCCTGCCCTGACATGACAGCGGCCACAGTCATTAAAGCCCTTAACACCATATTCACACTGTTCGGTTGCCCCGCATACGTCCACAGCGACAGGGGGTCCTCCTTTATGAGTGACGAGCTGCGCCAGTTCCTGCTCAGCAACGGTATAGCCTCGAGCAGGACGACCAGCTACAACCCCCGGGGGAACGGGCAATTAGAGAGGGAGAACGGCACGGTCTGGAAGACCGTCCTACTGGCCCTACGGTCCAGGGACCTCCCAGTTTCCCGGTGGCAGGAGGTCCTCCCGGACGCTCTCCACTCCATCCGGTTGCTACTGTGTACTAGCACTAACCAAACGCCTCATGAGCGCCTCCTTGTCTTCCCCAGGAAGTCCTCCTCTGGAACGTCGCTGCCGACCTGGCTGGCGGTCCCAGGACCCATCCTGCTCCGAAAACATGTGCGGGCGCACAAGTCGGACCCGTTGGTCGAGAGGGTTCGCCTCCTCCACGCGAACCCGCAGTACGCTTACGTGGAGTACCCCGACGGCCGACAGGACACGGTCTCCCTGCGAGATCTGGCGCCCGCCGGCAACACACACACCCCCCCGACACCAATCACCCCCTCCCTGCCACCGGCGCACCCTGCGAGCGCCCCCTTCCCGGGGGGATCGGTCCTCCTCCCATGTCCGACCAGAAGTGAAGCGGAAGCAGAAACCGTAAGGCTCCCGGGGACGACAACACGGGAACAAGCACCACCACCGGGGCCGAGGCGATCGACGAGGACGACCAGACCGCCCGACCGACTTGTGGCATCAATGTAACATTACTATATTGTGGACTGTAACGAGAACGTTTTCCTTTTCCCCCTTTTACTGTAAATAGTTCAAAACACAAAAAAAAACCCTCTGTACATGCAAAAGTTTTCCTCCCAGGACCAGCCTTGTAAACCCTTACCACCATACGAAGCACCACCCCGCCGGGTTCATTTTTAACAAGGGGTGAATGTGGTAGTATGCATTAGGGATCATGTGGGACTGTGAAGCCGTGATGTCATTGGCTGACAGATCCCGGGTCCTGGTTGGCTGTTAACCTCTAGCTCCGCCCTGAAGGTGGAGTATAAGAACCTGGAGTTCTCCCCCACAGGCCAGTCAGCTACTGAACTGCGGGGAACTAAGTCACGCTTAATAAAACCTCATCGACTTCATCTCTATTCGTCTCGCGTGAGTCTTTGTGCGCTACACCTATCTTTTCTGAACACTTTTCATATCCGTTAAACGTAAACACTCAGCCTTCCTTTTTAAGCCACGTTTCCATTATTGCTACTATATCATATTCCCACATAGCTATTTATGCTTGCAGCTCACCAAACTTATTCACCCAACCCTGTCTTTATTTTCCTCAGTCTTTCTTAGTCTGCTCCTATCTAATATGGCACTTGCGAATGTAGGGAAAAGCGAGGTATTCCCAGTGAATGAGCTGGCACAACGGCTAATTTAGGGGGGATGCCATTTACGGTAGCGAGAGATAGGTTTAGGTATTTGAGGATTCAGATAGCGAGGGAATGGATGAGGCTCCATAAGTGGAACTTAACAAAGCAAGTGGAGGAGACTAGGGAGGATCTTAAGAGGTGGGATACACTGTGCGGTAGTATGCATTAGGGGTCATGTGGGACTGTGAAGCCGTGATGCCATTGGCTGACATATCCCGGGTCCTGGTTGGCTGTTGATCTCTAGCTCCGCCCTGAAGGCGGAGTATAAGAACCAGGAGTTCTCCCCGCAGCTCCAGTCTGTTGCTGAACTGCGGGGAACAAGTCACGCTTAATAAAGCCTCATCGACTTCATCTCTATTCGTCTCTCGTAAGTCATTGTGCGCTACAATTTATTAAGCGTGCTTAAAGGACTATGGAGCTCAGGATCGCCCCGGAATGCCTGCGGATCAGCCCCCACGCAGTGAACTCAGCAGCAGTTTTTAAACACTGGCAAGCTTGTTTCGAAGGCTACCTCCGAACGGCCCCCGGCCGGATCACAGAAGACCAGAAACTGCAGGTCCTGCATTCGAGGGTAAGCCCGGAAATTTACCCTCTCATAGAAGACGCAGAGGATTTCCCGACGGCGCTCGCAGCACTAAAGAGCGTCTACGTTCGCCCAGTGAACCAGGTCTACGCACGCTACCAACTCGCAACGAGACGGCAAAGTCCCGGAGAATCGCTAGACGAATTCTACGCCGCGCTGCTAATTTTGGGACGGGCCTGCAGCTGCCCGCCGGTAAACACGGCTGAACACACGGACATGTAAATTCACGATGCGTTTGGGGCAGGTATGAACTCTCCCCATATCCACCAAAGACTGTTAGAAAAAGAGTCGCTAGGACTCTCAGAGGCACGGGCCATTGCAGCTTCCCTAGATGTGGCCGCGCAAAACGCCCGCGCGTACGGCCCCGACCGCGCGGCAGCCCCTTGGGCTCCGTGGACCCCCGTCGCGACAAACCCCCCCCCCCACCCCTCACAGGCTTGCGTGGTTCAGACGCCAGGTAATCCCGGGGGGGCCCGCTGCTATTTCTGCGGGCAGGCGAAACACCCCCGGCAGCGCTGCCCGGCCCGCGCAGCGATTTGCAAGAGCTGCGGCAAAAAGGGCCATTTCGCGGCTGTGTGCCGGTCCCGGGGGTTCGCCGCTGTCCCCGGAGAAGAAAGAGTCCAGCGCATCCCAAACGCTCCCCAACCCCCCCCAGCGCCCCATGTGCGACCCGCAGGCGCCGCCATTTTGGGTCCCGGCCACCACGAGGAGAGGATGGGCGCCGCCATCTTGTGACCCCCCAGCCATGTGCGATGCATGGGGGCGGCCATTTTGTCCACCCCCGCCGCCATCTTGGGACCCCCCAGCCATGTGCGATGCATGGGGGCGGCCATTTTGTCCACCCGCCGCCATCTTAGATGACAACAAAGGACCCCAGCATCGACGGCTCCACGGGGTTCGAAGAAGACGCTGAGACACTGCGACCACATCTGGCCTCTGTGACGCTGGACCAAGCACGGCCCCGGACACTCCAGACGACGACAACAACGGTGCTGATCAACGGACACGAGACACCATGCCTGATCGACTCCGGGAGCACCGAAAGTTTCATCCACCCCGACACGGTAAGACGCTGTTTCTTGACCATCCGCCCAAGTATGCAAAAGATTTCCCTAGCTGCAGGATCCCACTCCGTACAGATCAAAGGGTTCTACATAGTGACCCTAACGGTGCAAGGGAGGGAGTTTAAAAACTACAGGCTCTACATCCTTCCCCAACTCTGCGCGCCCACATTACTGGGATTAGACTTCCAGTGCAACCTGCAGAGCCTAACATTCCAATTCGGCGGCCCAATACCCCCCCTCACTATCTGCAGCCTCGCAACCCTCAAAGTTGAACCCCCATCCTTGTTTGCAAACCTCACCCTGGATTGCAAGCCCGTCGCCACTAGGAGCAGACGGTACAGCGTCCAGGACCGGACATTTATTCGGTCCGAAGTCCAGCGGTTGCTGAAGGAAGGCATAATCCAGGCCAGCAATAGTCCCTGGAGAGCACAGGTGGTAGTAGTAAAGACAGGGGAGAAGCAAAGGATGGTCATAGACTATAGCCAGACCATCAACAGGTACACACAACTAGATGCGTACCCTCTCCCCCGCATATCCGACATGGTCAATCGGATTGCCCAATATAAGGTCTTCTCCACCGTGGACCTCAAGTCCGCCTACCATCAGCTCCCCATCCGCCCAAGTGACCGCAAGTACACAGCCTTCGAGGCCGACGGGCGATTGTACCACTTCCTAAGGGTCCCATTTGGCGTCACAAACGGGGTCTCGGTCTTCCAACGAGAGATGGACCGAATGGTTGATCAACACGGGTTGCAGGCCACATTCCCGTACCTCGACAACGTGACCATCTGCGGCCACGATCAGCAGGACCACGACGCCAACCTCCAAAAATTCCTCCAGACCGCTAAAGCCTTGAACCTCACATACAACGAGGACAAGTGCGTGTTTAGCACAAACCGGCTAGCCATCTTGGGATATGTAGTGCGCAATGGGATAAGAGGCCCCGACCCCGAACACATGCGCACCCTCATGGAATTTCCCCTCCCACACTGTTCAAAAGCCCTAAAATGCTGCCTGGGGTTTTTTTCATATTACGCCCAGTGGGTCCTCCAGTACGCAGACAAGGCCCGCCCCCTAATACAGACCACGACCTTCCCCCTGTCGACAGAGGCTTGCCAGGCCTTCAGCCACATCAAAGCGGATATCGCAAAGGCCACGATGCGCGCCATCGACGAGTCCCTCCCCTTCCAGGTCGAGAGCGACGCCTCCGATGTAGCTCTAGTGGCCACCCTTAACCAAGCGGGCAGGCCCGTGGCCTTTTTCTCCCGAACCCTCCACGCTTCAGAAATCCGCCACTCCTCAGTGGAAAAGGAAGCCCAAGCCATAGTGGAAGCTGTGCGACATTGGAGGCATTACCTGGCCAGCATGAGATTCACTCTCCTCACGGACCAACGGTCGGTAGGCTACATGTTCGATAATGCACAGCGGGGCAAAATTAAGAACGACAAGATCTTAAGGTGGAGGATCGAGCTCTCCACCTTCAACTATGAGATCATGTATCGTCCCGGAAAGCTGAACGAGCCGTCCGACGCCCTATCCCGCGGCACATGTGCCAATGCACAAATTGACCGCCTCCAAACCATCCACGAGAACCTCTGCCACCCGGGGGTCACTCGGTTCTACCACTTTATAAAGTCCCGCAACCTCCCCTACTCTGTGGAGGAGGTCCGTACAGTCACAAGGAACTGCCACATCTGCGCAGAGTGCAAACCGCACTTTTTCAGGCCGGATGGTGCGCACCTGATCAAGGCTTCTCGTCCTTTTGAACGCCTTGGTCTGGACTTCAAAGGGCCCCTCCCCTCCACCGACCGCAACGCATACTTCCTGAACGTGGTGGACGAGTACTCCCGTTTCCCCTTCGCCATCCCCTGCCCTGACATGACAGCGGCCACAGTCATTAAAGCCCTTAACACCATATTCACACTGTTCGGTTGCCCCGCATACGTCCACAGCGACAGGGGGTCCTCCTTTATGAGTGACGAGCTGCGCCAGTTCCTGCTCAGCAACGGTATAGCCTCGAGCAGGACGACCAGCTACAACCCCCGGGGGAACGGGCAATTAGAGAGGGAGAACGGCACGGTCTGGAAGACCGTCCTACTGGCCCTACGGTCCAGGGACCTCCCAGTTTCCCGGTGGCAGGAGGTCCTCCCGGACGCTCTCCACTCCATCCGGTTGCTACTGTGTACTAGCACTAACCAAACGCCTCATGAGCGCCTCCTTGTCTTCCCCAGGAAGTCCTCCTCTGGAACGTCGCTGCCGACCTGGCTGGCGGTCCCAGGAACCATCCTGCTCCGAAAACATGTGCGGGCGCACAAGTCGGACCCGTTGGTCGAGAGGGTTCGCCTCCTCCACGCGAACCCGCAGTACGCTTACGTGGAGTACCCCGACGGCCGACAGGACACGGTCTCCCTGCGAGATCTGGCGCCCGCCGGCAACACACACACCCCCCCGACACCAATCACCCCCTCCCTGCCACCGGCGCACCCTGCGAGCGCCCCCTTCCCGGGGGGATCGGTCCTCCTCCCATGTCCGACCAGAAGTGAAGCGGAAGCAGAAACCGTAAGGCTCCCGGGGACGACAACACGGGAACAAGCACCACCACCGGGGCCGAGGCGATCGACGAGGACGACCAGACCGCCCGACCGACTTGTGGCATCAATGTAACATTACTATATTGTGGACTGTAACGAGAACGTTTTCCTTTTCCCCCTTTTACTGTAAATAGTTCAAAACACAAAAAAAAAACCTCTGTACATGCAAAAGTTTTCCTCCCAGGACCAGCCTTGTAAACCCTTACCACCATACGAAGCACCACCCCGCCGGGTTCATTTTTAACAAGGGGTGAATGTGGTAGTATGCATTAGGGATCATGTGGGACTGTGAAGCCGTGATGTCATTGGCTGACAGATCCCGGGTCCTGGTTGGCTGTTAACCTCTAGCTCCGCCCTGAAGGTGGAGTATAAGAACCTGGAGTTCTCCCCCACAGGCCAGTCAGCTACTGAACTGCGGGGAACTAAGTCACGCTTAATAAAACCTCATCGACTTCATCTCTATTCGTCTCGCGTGAGTCTTTGTGCGCTACACCTATCTTTTCTGAACACTTTTCATATCCGTTAAACGTAAACACTCAGCCTTCCTTTTTAAGCCACGTTTCCATTATTGCTACTATATCATATTCCCACATAGCTATTTATGCTTGCAGCTCACCAAACTTATTCACCCAACCCTGTCTTTATTTTCCTCAGTCTTTCTTAGTCTGCTCCTATCTAATATGGCACTTGCGAATGTAGGGAAAAGCGAGGTATTCCCAGTGAATGAGCTGGCACAACGGCTAATTTAGGGGGGATGCCATTTACGGTAGCGAGAGATAGGTTTAGGTATTTGAGGATTCAGATAGCGAGGGAATGGATGAGGCTCCATAAGTGGAACTTAACAAAGCAAGTGGAGGAGACTAGGGAGGATCTTAAGAGGTGGGATACACTGTGCGGTAGTATGCATTAGGGGTCATGTGGGACTGTGAAGCCGTGATGCCATTGGCTGACATATCCCGGGTCCTGGTTGGCTGTTGATCTCTAGCTCCGCCCTGAAGGCGGAGTATAAGAACCAGGAGTTCTCCCCGCAGCTCCAGTCTGTTGCTGAACTGCGGGGAACAAGTCACGCTTAATAAAGCCTCATCGACTTCATCTCTATTCGTCTCTCGTAAGTCATTGTGCGCTACAATTTATTAAGCGTGCTTAAAGGACTATGGAGCTCAGGATCGCCCCGGAATGCCTGCGGATCAGCCCCCACGCAGTGAACTCAGCAGCAGTTTTTAAACACTGGCAAGCTTGTTTCGAAGGCTACCTCCGAACGGCCCCCGGCCGGATCACAGAAGACCAGAAACTGCAGGTCCTGCATTCGAGGGTAAGCCCGGAAATTTACCCTCTCATAGAAGACGCAGAGGATTTCCCGACGGCGCTCGCAGCACTAAAGAGCGTCTACGTTCGCCCAGTGAACCAGGTCTACGCACGCTACCAACTCGCAACGAGACGGCAAAGTCCCGGAGAATCGCTAGACGAATTCTACGCCGCGCTGCTAATTTTGGGACGGGCCTGCAGCTGCCCGCCGGTAAACACGGCTGAACACACGGACATGTAAATTCACGATGCGTTTGGGGCAGGTATGAACTCTCCCCATATCCACCAAAGACTGTTAGAAAAAGAGTCGCTAGGACTCTCAGAGGCACGGGCCATTGCAGCTTCCCTAGATGTGGCCGCGCAAAACGCCCGCGCGTACGGCCCCGACCGCGCGGCAGCCCCTTGGGCTCCGTGGACCCCCGTCGCGACAAACCCCCCCCCCCCACCCCTCACAGGCTTGCGTGGTTCAGACGCCAGGTAATCCCGGGGGGGCCCGCTGCTATTTCTGCGGGCAGGCGAAACACCCCCGGCAGCGCTGCCCGGCCCGCGCAGCGATTTGCAAGAGCTGCGGCAAAAAGGGCCATTTCGCGGCTGTGTGCCGGTCCCGGGGGTTCGCCGCTGTCCCCGGAGAAGAAAGAGTCCAGCGCATCCCAAACGCTCCCCAACCCCCCCAGCGCCCCATGTGCGACCCGCAGGCGCCGCCATTTTGGGTCCCGGCCACCACGAGGAGAGGATGGGCGCCGCCATCTTGTGACCCCCCAGCCATGTGCGATGCATGGGGGCGGCCATTTTGTCCACCCCCGCCGCCATCTTGGGACCCCCCAGCCATGTGCGATGCATGGGGGCGGCCATTTTGTCCACCCGCCGCCATCTTAGATGACAACAAAGGACCCCAGCATCGACGGCTCCACGGGGTTCGAAGAAGACGCTGAGACACTGCGACCACATCTGGCCTCTGTGACGCTGGACCAAGCACGGCCCCGGACACTCCAGACGACGACAACAACGGTGCTGATCAACGGACACGAGACACCATGCCTGATCGACTCCGGGAGCACCGAAAGTTTCATCCACCCCGACACGGTAAGACGCTGTTTCTTGACCATCCGCCCAAGTATGCAAAAGATTTCCCTAGCTGCAGGATCCCACTCCGTACAGATCAAAGGGTTCTGCATAGTGACCCTAACGGTGCAAGGGAGGGAGTTTAAAAACTACAGGCTCTACATCCTTCCCCAACTCTGCGCGCCCACATTACTGGGATTAGACTTCCAGTGCAACCTGCAGAGCCTAACATTCCAATTCGGCGGCCCAATACCCCCCCTCACTATCTGCAGCCTCGCAACCCTCAAAGTTGAACCCCCATCCTTGTTTGCAAACCTCACCCTGGATTGCAAGCCCGTCGCCACTAGGAGCAGACGGTACAGCGTCCAGGACCGGACATTTATTCGGTCCGAAGTCCAGCGGTTGCTGAAGGAAGGCATAATCCAGGCCAGCAATAGTCCCTGGAGAGCACAGGTGGTAGTAGTAAAGACAGGGGAGAAGCAAAGGATGGTCATAGACTATAGCCAGACCATCAACAGGTACACACAACTAGATGCGTACCCTCTCCCCCGCATATCCGACATGGTCAATCGGATTGCCCAATATAAGGTCTTCTCCACCGTGGACCTCAAGTCCGCCTACCATCAGCTCCCCACCCGCCCAAGTGACCGCAAGTACACAGCCTTCGAGGCCGACGGGCGATTGTACCACTTCCTAAGGGTCCCATTTGGCGTCACAAACGGGGTCTCGGTCTTCCAACGAGAGATGGACCGAATGGTTGATCAACACGGGTTGCAGGCCACATTCCCGTACCTCGACAACGTGACCATCTGCGGCCACGATCAGCAGGACCACGACGCCAACCTCCAAAAATTCCTCCAGACCGCTAAAGCCTTGAACCTCACATACAACGAGGACAAGTGCGTGTTTAGCACAAACCGGCTAGCCATCTTGGGATATGTAGTGCGCAATGGGATAAGAGGCCCCGACCCCGAACACATGCGCACCCTCATGGAATTTCCCCTCCCCCACTGCTCCAAAGCCCTGAAACGCTACCTGGGGTTCTTTTCATATTATGCCCAGTGGGTCCCCCAGTACGCAGACAAAGCCCGCCCCCTAATACAGACCACTACCTTCCCCCTGTCGACAGAGGCTCGCCAGGCCTTCAGCCGCATCTAAGCGGATATCGCAAAGGCCACGATGCGCGCCATCGACGAGTCCCTCCCCTTCCAAGTCGAGAGCGACGCCTCCGACGTAGCTCTGGCGGCCACCCTTAACCAAGCGGGCAGACCCGTGGCCTTTTTCTCCCGAACCCTCCACGCCTCAGAAATCCGCCACTCCTCAGTGGAAAAGGAAGCCCAAGCCATACTGGAAGCTGTGCGACATTGGAGGCATTACCTGGCCGGCAGGAGATTCACTCTCCTCACTGACCAACGGTCGGTAGCTTTCATGTTCGATAATGCACAGCGGGGCAAAATTAAAAATGACAAGATCTTAAGGTGGAGGATCGAGCTCTCCACCTTCAACTACGAGATCTTGTACCGTCCCGGAAAGCTGAACGAGCCGTCCGATGCCCTATCCCGCGGCACATGTGCCAATGCACAAATAGACCGTCTCCAAACCCTCCACGAGGACCTCTGCCACCCGGGGGTCCCTCGGTTCTACCATTTTATAACGTTCCGCAACCTCCCCTACTCCGTGGAGGAGGTCCGTACAGTCACCAGGAACTGCCACATCTGCGCAGAGTGCAAACCGCACTTTTTCAGGCCGGATAGAGCGCACCTGATCAAGGCTTCCCGTCCCTTTGAACGCCTCAGTCTGGATTTCAAAGTGCCCCTCCCCTCCACCGACAGCATCGCATACTTCCTGAACGTGGTGGACGAGTACTTTCGTTTCCCTTTCGCCATCCCCTGCCCCGACATGACAGCGGCCACAGTTATTAAAGCCTTAGCACCATATTCACACTGTTCGGTTGCCCCGCATATATCCATAGCGACAGGGGGTCCTCCTTCATGAGTGACGAGCTGCGCCAGTTCCTGCTCAGCAAGGGTATAGCCTCGAGCAGGACGACCAGCTACAACTCCCGGGGGAACGGGCAAGTAGAGAGGGAGAACGGCACGGTCTGGAAGACCCTCCTACTGGCCCTACGGTCCAGGGATCTCCCAGTTTCACGGTGGCAGGAGGTCCTCCCGGACGCTCTCCACTCCATCCGGTCGCTGCTGTGTACCACCACTAATCAAACGCCTCATGAGCGCCTCCTTGGCGGCCCCAGGACCCATCTTGCTCCGGAAATATGTGCGGGCGCACAAGTCGGACCCGTTGGTCGAGAGGGTTCACCTCCTCCACGCGAACCCGCAGTACGCCTACGTGGCGTACCCCGACGGCCGACAGGACACGGTCTCCCTGCAAGACCTGGCACCCGCCGGCAACACGCACACCCCCCCGACACCGATCGCCCCCTCCCTGCCACCGGCGCACCCCACGACCGCCCCCTTCCCGGGAGGATCGGTCCTCCTCCCATGTCCGACCAGGAGTGAAGCAGAAGCAGACACCGTAAAGCTCCCGGAGACGACAACGCTGGAACAAGCACCTGCACCACCACCGGGGCTGAGGCGATCGACAAGGAAGACCAGACCGCCCGCTCGACTCGTGGCATCGGTGTAACACAAGAATGTTGTGGGACTATAACGAGAAGGTTCTGTTCCTCTTACGAATATTGTAAATAGTTCACAAACCCTGTACATAGCCCAGTGTAGGGCAAAGTGTAGGGCACTGTAATGACATGCAAAAAGTTTTTTTCCTCCCAGGACCAGCCTTGTAAACCCCTACCACCATGCGAAGCACCACCCCGCCGGGTTCATTTTTAACAGGGGGTGAATGTGGTAGTATGCATTAGGGGTCATGTGGGACTGTGAAGCCGTGATGCCATTGGCTGACAGATCCCGGGTCCTGGTTGGCTGTTGATCTCTAGCTCCGCCCTGAAGGCGGAGTATAAGAACCAGGAGTTCTCCCCGAAGCTCCAGTCTGTTGCTGAACTGCGGGGAACAAGTCACGCTTAATAAAGCCTCATCGACTTCATCTCTATTCGTCTCTCGTAAGTCATTGTGCGCTACACACTGCACTTAATGTTGGCAGGGAGGGTCCAAGTGGTGAAAATGAATATTCTGCCGAGGTTCTTGTTTATCTTTCAAGCTCTCCTGGTCTTTATACCAAAGGCCTTTTTTCTGAAACTGGACATGATCATTTCTGATTTTGTATGGGCGGGGAAGGTGCCGAGGGTGGGGAAGACCCTACTTCAGAGGCAGAGGCAGCAGGGGATGTTGGCGTTTCCGAACTTGCTTCATTATTATTGGGCGGCAAATGTGGGCAAGGTGCGGCGGTGGTAGGAAGGAGAAAGGGTAGAGTGGGTTAGGATGGAGGAGGAATCTTGTAAGGGGTCTAGTTTGAGAGCTATGGTGACGGCAGCGTTGCCAATGGCTCTGAGTAGGTACTCAAGGAGCCCGGTGGTGCAGTCCACAGCGAAGATATAGAATTAGTTGAGAAGGCATTTTAGGGTGGAAGGGATGTCGGTGCTAACGCCGCAGTGCGAGAATCATGGGTTTGAGCCAGAGGGGATGGATAGTGTATACAGGAGGTGGAGGGAAGTGGGGCTCATCAAGGTGAGGGATCTGTATTTGGAGGAAGGGTGCACCAGTCTGGAGGAGCTAAGGGTAGAGCTGCTGAGGGGGAGTGAGTTCAGGTATCTGCAGGTTAGGGACTTTGTGCGCAAGGTCTGGAGAGGATTCCCTAGTCTGCCGGGATACACCCTGGAGCGACTGCTGCTCCTGGATGTGGAAGGGGAGGGAAGAATTGGGGATATATACGAGTGGCTGGGGGAGCAGGGAGGCGAGCGGGTGGTGAAGATCAAGGAGAAATGGGAAACGGAGTTGGGAGGGGAGACCAATTGGGGAGCATGGAGTGAAGCACTGCGTAGGGTAAACAGGACCTCCTCGTGTGCAAGAATGAGCCTGATACAGTTTAAGCTGGTACACAGAGTGCATATGACTCGAGTGAGAATGAGTGGGTTCTTTCAGGGGGTAGCAGTGTGGTGAATATATTATAGCAATAATCCACCATAGTATTTGTATCTGTGTGATGCGACCATCAATTCACTGAGAGACACGTTGAGAAGTAAACCGTGGTTTTAATCAGCTTACAACTGAGCCTGCCTGTGACCGGTACAACAATGAATGCGGCCCCGCAGTCAGCTGCCTTTAAACTTCCTGTAAAGGGTGGAGCCATGGGCGAGCCCGTACATTCCCCGACATATCCCCCTGTGGGTGAAGCCGTACAATGGCCCATAGGTGGAGCCCACAGGGTTAAACACATAACGTAACACGATACAGCAGTAACATGATATCACAGTGCACTGGTGAATTAACAGTAGTTCCATTCACCACATTCACCCCCTGTTTAAAAAATGAAGTCCGGCGGAGGTGACGGGTTTACAGATTCAGTCAGTCTGGTGCCCGGATCGTACGTTGCGACCGCCGAAGCACTGGTGTTGCAGCCATTTCGGGTGGCTGTGGAGCTGGGCCTGGAGCAGGCACAGGCCTGGACTCCTGGAGCGGCTCTTCCAGAGCTTCATTCCTGTGGACCGGTGCGGCGGGTGGGAGGGAGCGCAAGAACCATATTGGGGTAGGGGCGCTGAACATGGGAGGTTGGATAGGGGTAGGGGCGCTGAACATGGGAGTTTGGACGGGACCTAGTGTGGGGGATGCAGTAGTGGTCGTGGTGTCGGAGTCTGCGGGCTCCAGGTCCTGGAGGGAGACGGTATCCTGCAGGCCATCGGAGTGTCTGATATGCACATAGTGTGGGTTGGAGTGCAGGAGCTGGACCCTCTCTACCAGGGGGCCGGTCTTAAGGCTCCGAACATGTTTTCGGAGGAGGACTGGGCCCGGTGTCATCAGCCAGGGCGGAAGCGAGGCCCCTGAGGCCCCCTCGGGAAAACAGTCATGAGGGGTCTGGTTTGTGGCCGTGCAAAGGAGGGACCTAATAGAGTGGAGAGCATCGGGAAGGACCTCCTGCCAGTGAGAAACCGGGAGATTCCTGGACCGTAGGGTCAGTAGGACGGTCTTCCAGACCATCGCGTTCTCCCTCTCCACCTACCCGTTTCCCCTGGGGTTATAGCTGGTAGTCCTGCTCGAGGCGATGCCCTTACTGAGCAGGTACTGACACAGTTCGGCGCTCATGAACGACGAGCCCCGGTCACTGTGGACATAGCTGGGGAAACCGAACAGGGTGATGACACTATGCAGGGCTTTGATGGCTGTGGGAGTGGTCATATCGGGGCAGGGAATGGCGAACGGAAAACGGGAGAACTCGTCTATGATGTTCAGGAAGTACATGTTGCGATTATTGGAGGGGAGGGGCCCTTTGAAATCGATACTAAGGAGTTCAAAGGGCCGGGACGCCTTTACCAGGTGGGCCTTATCTGATCGATAGAAGTGCGGTTTACACTCCGCACAGATTTGGCAGTCCCTGGTTACAGCTTTGACCTCCTCGATGGAGTAGGGCAGGTTGCGGGCCTTGATGTAGTGGGCGAGCCGGGTGACCCCCAGGTGGCAAAGGTCATCCTGGATAGCACGTAATCGGTCATCTTGCGCGCTGGCGCACGTGCCGTGGGACAGGGCATCTGGGGTGTAGGTGGAGAGTTCAATCCTCCACCTCAAGATCTTGTCGTCCTTGATCTTGCCCCGCTGCGTATTGTCAAACATAAAGGCAACCGATCATTGGTCAGTGATGAGGGTAAACCTCCTACCAGCGAGGTAGTGCCTCCAGTGCCGTAGGGCTTCCACGATGGCTTGGGCTTCTTTTTCGACCGAAGAGTGTCAAATTTCAGAGGTGGTGAGTGTGCGGGAAAAGAATGCTACCGGTCTGCCTGCTTGGTTGAGGGTGGCGGCGAGAGCGACCTCTGAGGCATCGCTCTCCACCTGGAAGGGGGCGGACTCGTCCACCGCGCGCATTGCAGTTTTGGCGATGTCCACCTTGATGCAGTTGAAGACCTTGCGAGCCTCGGCTGCCAGTGGAAAAATGGTGGCCTTAAATAGTGGGCGGGCTTTGTCCGCATACTGGGGGACCCACTGTGCGTAATAGGAGAAAAATCCAAGGCACCTCTTCAGGGCCTTGGGGCAGTGAGGGAGAGGGAGTTGGAGGAGGGGGCGCATCGGGTCAAGGTCGGGCCCTCGGACCCCGTTTTCCACGACGTAGCCGAGGCTGGCTAGCCTGTTGTGCGGAAAACACATTTTTCCTTGTTGTAGGTGAGGTTGCGTTTTTGGGCGGTTTGGAGAAATCGGTGGAGGTTGGCGTCGTGGTCCTGCTGATCATGGCCGCAGATGGTTACATTGTCCAAGTACGGAAACATGGCCCACAGCCCGTACTGGTCCACCATTCGGTCCATTGCTCGTTGGAACACCAAAACCCCGTTTGTGACGCCAAAGGGGACCCAGAGGAAATGGAAAAGGCGGCCATCTGCCTCAAACGCCGTGTAGTGGCGGTCCTCCGGGCGGATTGGGAGCTGGTAATATGCAGACTTCAGATCTACCAGAGAGAACACGCGGTAGTGCGCGATCTGATTTACCATGTCTGCAATCTGGGTAAGGGGGTACGCATCGAGTGCATAAAGCGGTTAATGGTCCGGCTGTAATCAACCACCATACGGAACTTTTCCCCAGTCTTGACGACCACCACCTGAGCTCTCCAGGGGCTTTTGCTGGCCTCTATGACCCCCTCCCGCAAGAGACGCTGGACCTCGGTCCTAATGAACGTCCTGTCCTGCATACTGCACCGCCTGCTTCTGGTGGCGATTGGCTTACAATCGGCGGTGAGGTTCGCAAAGAGGGGAGGAGGGTCGATTTTTAGGGTCGCGAGGCTGCATATGGTGGGGTCCCCCGAATTTAAGAGTTAGGCTCCTGAGGTTGCACTGAAAATCGAGTCCTAAGAGGAGAGGAGCGCAGAGGTCTGGGAGCACAAACAGTTTAAAATTAGCGTACTCAGCGCCCTGGATCGCTAGGGTTGCAGTAGTGCACCCTTGGATTTGCACCGAGTGCGACCCAGAGACGAGGGAAATAGTTTGTCGCATCGGGAATATTGGGAGCGAACAACGTCTTAGCATGTCCAGGTGAATGAAGCTCTCTGTGCTCCCCGAGTCGAAAAGGCAAGGTGTCTCGTACCCGTTTACCCGGACGGCCATCATGGAGCTCCGGAGGTGCTTCGGTTGCGACTGGTCCAGGGTGACCGCGCTGAGCTGGGGGTAGCCAGTGGCGTGATCGGATGTGCTGGGGTGGCCCCGCAATGGCTGCTGTCCATGTCGTTCGTACATCTCGGGCGGTGTAGCAGATGGCGGCCAAGATGGCGGCCCCCGTTGGTCAAGCGTGGCAGGCGGTGAGGACGATGGGGTCCAAGATGGCAGCCCCCATGGATCGCACGTGGCCGGCCGCGTGAGGGAGGATGGCCAAGATGGTGGCCCCCATGAGTCGCACGTGTTGTGCGGAGGCGGAGGCGGCAGGCACGCTGCCACTCTGCGGGGTCTGCGGGCCTGTGGGTCTGTGGATCGGGCCTGTGAGTTCGAGTTTTTAGACCTGGCCAGGCAGACCTTGGCGAAGTGTCCTTTTCGACTGCAGTTACTACAGTTCGCGTTGCGGGCCGGGCAGTGCTGTCGGGGGTGTTGAGACTGGCCTCAAAAATAGCAGGGCAGCCCCCCATGATGGGCGGGCGGCCGGGCGGCACAAGCCTGGGGTAGTCTCTGGTCGGGGGCCCACGAGGAGGTCGCGTGGTCGGCGGGGAACGCAGTAAGGCTCTGAAACGCGATCTCCAGAGAGGTAGCTAGTGTTACCGTGTCCTCCAGGTCCTGGGCCCCTTTTTCGAACGGGCGCTGTCTTACATAGTTCAATCGGACCCCCGCCACGTAAACGTCTCGGATAGCAAGCTCCATATGCTAAGGGGCCGTAACGGCCTGGTAGTTACAGTTGCGCGCGACCGCTTTGAGGTCGCGAGGTAGTCATCTAGCGACTCCCCAGGGCGCTGGCGGCGAGTGGTGAAGATGTGTCGCGCGTTGACCTCGTTCACGGGCCGTACATATATGCGTTCGAGTAGTGCGAGGGCCTCTGTATAGGAAGCGGCGCCGTCGAGCTGGGCAGAAATGCGATGGCTCACCCGTGCGTGGAGAAGACTCAGTTTCTGTTCGTCCGTGACAGATGGCGTAGACGACGCGCTGAGATAGGCCTTGAAGCATCGAAGCCAGTGCGAAAACATTTCTCTCGTCACCGCGGCCTGTGGATCGAGTTCCAGTCTATCAGGTTTGAGGGCTGATTCCATAGTAGTATTTTAAGCTGATTAAATTGATGCGACCATCAATTCACTGAGAGACACGTTGAGAAGTAAACCGTGGTTTTAATCAGCTTACAACTGAGCCTGCCTGTGACCGGTACAACAATGAATGCGGCCCCGCAGGTCAGCTGCCTTTATACTTCCTTTAAGGGGTGGAGCCATGGGCGGGCCCGTACATGCCCCGACATATCCCCCTGTGGGTGAAGCCGTACAATGGCCCATAGGTGGAGCCCACAGGGTTAAACACATAATGCAACACGATACAGCAGTAACATGATATCACAGTGCACTGGTGAATTAACAGTAGTTCCATTCACCACACTGTGCTATGCTGTTGCTCTTGTGGGCTTCTCCTATGGGCCATTGTATGGCATTATGCATAGGGGAACATGTTGGGGCCTGTATGGGCTCCGCCCATGTCTCCTCTCCTTGAAGGGAGGTATAGAGAGCAGTCGACCTGTAGGCGGTTCTCAGTATTGGACAGTTACAGGCAGGCACTGTTCTATGTTGATTAAAGCCACGGTTTACTTCTACTCATGTCTCGAGTGAATTGATGGTCGCATCAATTTAATCAACTTAAACGCAACTATGGAATCGGCCCACAAACCTGACCGACTGGAACACGATCCGCAGGCCGCGGAGGCGAAATAAATTTTTTCGCACTGGCTCCGCTGCTGCAAGGCCTATCTCGCAGCCTTCCCCATGCCTTCCATCACCGATGAACAGAAGCTGAGCCTCCTCCATGCATGGGTGAGCCATCGAATCTCTGTTCAACTCGACAGGGCCTCCTCCTACGCAGATGCCCTCGCGATGCTCGAACGCCTTTATGTACGGCCCGCGAACGAGGTCTACGCACGACACTTCCTCACCACTCGCCGCCAGCGTCCCAGGGATTCGCGAGAAGACTACCTACGCGACCTCAAAGTCCTCGCACGCAGCTGCAACTACCAGGCCGTTAAGGCCACTCAACATATGGAACTCGCCGTCTGAGACGTCTACGTAGCGGGTGTCCGGTCCAACTATGTGAGGCAGCGCCTACTCGAAAAAGGAGCCTTGGACCTGGATCAGACGGTAAAGTTAGCCTCCTCTCTGGAAGTTGCGTTCCAGAGCCTCAACGCGTTCCCGGCTGACCACGCGACCCCCTTGTGGACCCCCGACTAAAGACTACACAGGCCTGTGCTGCCTGACCGCCCGCCCATCATGGGGGTACCCTGCTATTTCTGCGGCCAGACCCAATACCCCCGGCAGCACTGCCCGGCCCGTAACGCGAACTGCAGCTGCTGCGCGAGAAAAGGATATTTCGCCAAAGTTTGCCTGGCCAGGTCCAAGAACTCTAACCCACAGGCCTGATCCTCAGACTCACAGGCCCGCAGATCCTGCAGTGTGGCAGCATGTCAGCCGACTCCGCCCCCTGCAGATGCATCATCAGCCTCGTGCTACCCGTGGGGGCCATCATCTTGGCCATCCTCCCCCACACGGCTGGCCGCGTGTGATCTATGGGGGGGCGCCATCTTGGACGCCATCTTCCTCACCGCCCGCCACGCTCGACCAACGGGGGCCGCCATCTTGGCCGCCATCTGCTATGCCGCTCGACGCGTACGAACAACAAGGGAAGCCATCGCAGAGCCGCCCCAGCACCTCCGATCACGCCGACTACTCGCAACTCAGCGCGGTCACCCTGGACCAGTCGCGACCCAAGCACCTCCGGAGCTCTATGATGACCGTCCGGGTAAACGGGCATGAGACACCTTGCCTTTTCGACTCAGGGAGCACAGAGAGCTTCATTCACCTGGACATGGTAAGACGCTTCTCGCTCACAATTTTCCCGGCACACCAAACCATCTCCCTCACCTCTGGGTCGCACTCGGTGCAAATTTAAGGGTGCACTACTGCAACCCTAGCAATACAGGGCGCCGAGTACGCCAATTTTAAATTATATGTGCTCCCAGACCTCTGCGCTCCTCTCCTATTGGGACTAGATTTCCAATGCAACCTCAGGAGCCTAACCCTGATGTTCGAAGGGGCTCCTACCCCCACTCACCATATGCAGCCTCGCGACCCTAAATGTCGACACACCCCCGCAAACCTTACCGCTGACTGCAAACCAGTCGCTACCAGAAGCAGGTGGTATAGCATACAGGACAGGATTTTTATCAGGTCCGAGGTCCAGCGACTCTAGCGGGAGGGAGTCATCGAGGCAGCAATAGCCCCTGGAGAGCTCAGGTGGTGTTCGTCAAGACCGGGGAAAAGAACCGGATGGTTGTAGATTACAGCCAAACCATAAACCGGTACACGCAACTCGATGCGTACCCCCTTCCCCGGATTACAGACATGGTCAACCAGATCGCACACTACCGGGTATTCTCCACAGAGAATATGAAGTCTGCATACCACCAGCTCCCAATCCGCCCGGAGGACTGCCACTACATGGCTTTTGAGGCAGGCGGCCGCCTTTTCCACTTCCTCCGGTCCCCTTTGGCATCACGAACGGGATTTTGGTGTTCCAAAGAACAATGGATCGAATGGTGGACCAGTACGAGCTGCGGCCACGTTTCCGTACTTGGACAATGTCACCATCTGCGGCCATGATCAGCAGGACCACGACGCCAACCTCTACAGATTTCTCCAACCCGCCCAAACCCTAAACCTCACGTACAACAAGGAGAAATGTGTTTTCCGCACAACTAGACTAGCGATCCTCAGCCACGTCGTGGAAAACGGGGTTCTAGGACCCGACCCTGACCGTATGCGCCCCCTCCTGCAACTCCCCCTTCCCCACTGCCCCAAGGCCCTGAAGAGGTGCCTTGGGTTCTTTTCATATTTGCCCAGTGGGTCCCCAACTATGCGGACAAAGCCCACCCACTAATCAAGGCCACCATCTTCCCACTGGCAACTGAGGCCCACTAGGCCTTCAGCTGCATCAAGGCGGACATCGCCAAAGCCGTGATGCGCGTGGTGGATGAGTCAGTCCCCTTCCAGGTGGAGAGCGACGCATCAGAGGTCGCTCTCGCTGCTACCCTCAATCAAGCAGGCAGACCGGTAGCGTTTTTTTTGCGCACCCTCACCAACTCCGAAATTCGGCACTCCTCAGTCGAGAAGGAGGCCCAAGCCATCATGGAAGCTGTACGGCACTGGAGGCACTACCTCGCTGGTAGGAGGTTTACCCTCGTCACTGACCAACGATCGGTACCCTTCATGTTCGACAATACGCAGTGGGGCAAGATCAAGAACGATAAGATCTTGAGGTGGAGGATCGAACTCTCCACCTATAATTACGATATAGTATATCGTCCTGTGAAGCTCAACGAGTCCCAGATGCCCTGTCCCGAGGCACATGCGCCAGCGCGCAAGATGACTGACTACGGGCTACCCACAATGACCTCTGCCACCCGGGGTCACCCGGCTTATCCACTATATCAAGGCCCGCAACCTGCCCTACTCCACCGAGGAGGTCGGAGCCATGACCAGGGACTGCCAGATCTATGCGGAGTGTAAACCGCACTTCTATCGACCAGATAAGGCCCACCTGGTAAAGGCATCCCGGCCCTTTGAGCACCTCAGTGTCAATTTCAAAGGGCCCCTCCCCTCCAATAACCGCAATACATATTTCCTCAATATTATTGATGAGTTCTCCCACTTCCCCTTTGCAATCCCTTGCCCGACATGACCACGTCCACCATAATTAAAGCCCTACATAGCGTCTTCACCCTGTTTGCTTTCCCCAATTATGTCCACAGTGACTGGGGCTCGTCGTTCATGAACTGCGTCAGTACCTGCTCAGTAAGGGCACCGCCTTGAGCAGGACTACCAGTTATAACCCCAGTGGAAATGGACAGGTGGAGAGGGAGAACACGATGGTCTGGAAGACCATCCTACTGACCCTGCGTCCGGGAATCTCCCAGTTGCTCACTGGCAGGAGGTCCTCCCCGATGCACTCCACTCTATTAGGTCCCTACTTTGCACAGCCACAAACGAGACCCCTCATGACCGCCTATTTGTTTTCCTTAGGAGATCCACCTCAGGGGCCTCGCTTCCATCCTGGCTGAAGACACAGGGGCCAGTCCTACTCAGAAAACACGCCAGGAGCCATAAGTCCGATCCTCTGGTAGAGAGGGCCCAGCTCCTACACTCCAACCCTGAGTACGCTTATATCGAACACCCCGATAGCCGACAGGATACGGTCTCCCTCCGGCACCTGGTGCCCGCCTGTTCCACCACCACCACCACCGCCCCTCCACCATACCCCGCCCAACCTACCATGGCCAGCGTCCCCGCCCCTACATGGCTCCCGCGCTCCCTCCCGCCAGCCATCCCCCCTTCACCGATCTACAGGAATGAAGCTCCAGAAGAGACGCTCCCGGAGTCCACGTCTGTATCCGCACCGGCGCCCTCACTACCGATGCCAGCACGGATGAGTTTGACATCCGGGCCAGCAACAACGCCAGATCTTCGGCGATCACATCGCACAATCCGTGCGCCGGACCGGCTGAACTTATGAACCCGTCACACCGTCCGGACGGGTTTTTTAACAGGGGGTGTACGTGGTGAATGTATTATACCAATACTCCACCATTGTATTTGTATCTGTGATGTTGCCCTTGTATTTGTATCTGTGCTATGCTGTTGCCCTTGTAGGTTTCTCCTATGGCCCACTGTATGGCATTATCCATAGGGGAACATGTTGGGGCATGTATGGGCTTCGCCCATGGCTCCTCCCCTTGAAGGGAGGTATAAAGAGTCGACCTGTAGGCGGTTCTCAATGTTGGATCAGTCGCAGGCAGGCACTGTTCTAAGTTGATTAAAGCCACGGTTTACTTCTACTCATGTCTCGAGTGAATTGATGGTCGCATCAAGCAGATGAGAGGTGTGGGCGGGGGCCAGCCAATCACGCGCACATGGTTTGGGGTTGCGAAAAAGTGGGAACACAACCTAAAGATGGGCGGGAGTGTTCGCAGTCTTAGCCAGGATAGTGGAGGAGGAGGTGGACCCGAACCCTTTGGTTGCAATATTTGGGGTCTCAGAGAAGCCGGAGCTCATGGAGAGGGGAAGGCTGATGTCTTGGCCTTCGCCTCTCTGATTGCACGGCGGTGAATTTTGCTGGAGTGGCGGTCGGCATCGTCACCGGGGGTAACGGCTTGGTTGGGTGACCTGTACGACTTCCTGCGATTCGAGAAGATAAAATATGAGTTAAGGGGCTCTTCAGGGGAGTTTGAGGAAAGGTGGGGAATGTTTGTAATCGTGTTTGAGGGGCTGTTCATCGTGGAGGAGGTGGGGGGGGGTGAAAAAGAAGAAAACTCTGTACAGACTGGATAGTTGATTGTAAGGAAGCATGTTTCCCGGAGTGTTTGTTCGCTGAAACCTGTTTAAAACATGTTTGTAATCAAATGTATTTAAAACAAAAATATGGCACTTGTTTCTCTCGTACTATCCAACATTCTCATTCCTTTGTGCATTTTATTCCTCTTCTCTGCTTCTATATGCTGATGCCCATCCACCTGACAGTTTAGCTTCAACACTCCCCAAGCGTGTTCCTAAACTTCCCCATGAGGACATTATTCCCAGGCCTGCTGAGGTGCAAACCATCTCTTTTAAATAAGTACCTCCTACCCTTGAACTGGGCCCAGTTCCCCAAGAATCTGAAGCAGTCCCTCCTGCACCAAGCCTCAAGCCATGTATCATCCCTACCTTTTCCCTCTCGCTGATATGCATTGGTAGTAATCCTGAGGTCATGACATTTTTGGTCTTACTTTGAAATTTCCTACCTTGCTCCTTGAAAGTCTGACCACTAGACTTCAACTCATGCCCTCTCTGTCACTGGTACCAATATGTACTGTAACTTATGGCTCACTCACTTCCCCCTGCAGAACATTCTGCACCCTCTCCATGATATCCTTTTCTCTAGCGCAGAGAGGCAATACGCCATGTGGAACCCACAATAACGATTACTGAGCATTATCTCGTACGACAATTTTTCACTTGACTATTCCACACCTGTGCAAGTCTTTGCCTGTTTGTGCCATAATCGGGATTATACTCCTTTAAGATGTCATCATTTCCTGCAGTCTCCAGTGCCAAAAGAAAAGTTTACAAAGCGCAGCAAAACCTTGCCACAGCTTAGCCACCAAACATAGAACATAGAACATACAGTGCAGGAGGAGGCCATTCGGCCCACCGAGTCTGCACCGATCCACTTAAGCCCTCCCTTCCACCCTATCCCCGTAACCCAATAACCCCTCCTAACCTTTTTGGTCACTAAGGGTAATTTAGCATGGTCAATCCACCTAACCTGCACGTCTTTGGACTGTGGGAGGAAACCGGAGCAGCCGGAGGAAACCCACGCAGACACAGGGATAACATGCAGACTCCGCACAGATACTGACCCAGTGGGGAATCAAACCTGGGACCATGGCGCTGTGAAGTCACAGTGCTATCCACTTGTGCTACCGTTGTTGCTCTCTTTGGTTGGCTCTTAATTTGGCTCTGTTTAATTACGTTTGTTCAAGAGTCGCCAGGTATCTTTCGACACTGCCACAAGGTTCAGAACCGAATACTGATCAATGACTCGATATACCAGTTAGTAAGTTCAAAAGCAATGCTCATTTATTTACACACAGTCAAATCTACTCTTGCATAAAATCTACAAATTAAACTATCACTATTACTAAAGCCTATACTTAGCTTCGGGTGCCCACTCAGTCAGAGGAACAATGGCCGTTGCTCGGTTCTGAGGTTGCTGGGTTGAGCTATTTACAGGGTAGCAACTAGGAGCGTCTATCTCGTAGCGTGCGTTGACTTGGAACTTACTTGGTCTGGTGCAGCTGCTAGGCTGGTCTCTCTCTTCGGTGAGAGCCAAAGCCAAAGGAGCAAGATTCTCCCTTGGGGGATACCTTTTATACTAAAACGTGCTTTGCGCGCTTTTGGGCGGGCCTTGAACTTAGCCTCAACTAATTGGGTCTTTCCCCAATTAGTCGTATCGATCTTCCTCCAAAAGAGGGGTGGTTCCCTGATCGCTGGGCGTGTCCTGGTGACCGTTGGTCTGCTTTGTCTTAGCCTCTTCTGGCGCCGGGGTGTCTGCCTTAACATTGTGTATCTAAATGTTTCCCTTTTGTCCCCGGAGATGGCCATTAGTGTGTACATTGCTTGGCAGTTTCTGTCCTGTCTGAGAGCCAAGGCTCTAATCAACAGACAGAGCTTGCACCTGCTTGTTTCTTAGCATTGTCCAATTGTCCCTGCATTCTTTGCAAGTGTCCATTTTGTAATAGGGACGTGGCCATCCCAGATGGCTACACCGTGCTGCCCAAACATTACTATAAAGTGGAATGTCATCCTAAGTATTGGCCATCACTTCAAGCAGTACTCTGGGCGGCATGGTGGCGTAGTGGTTAGCACTGCTGCCTCATGGTGCTGAGGTCCCAGGTTCAATCCCGGCCCTGGGTAACTGTCCATGTGGAGTTTGCACATTCTCCCTGCGTGGGTCTTACCCCCACAACCCAAAGATGTGCAGCGTAGGTAGATTGGCCACACTATATTGCTCCTTAATTGGGAAAAAAATTGGGCACTCTAAATTTATTTTAAAAAGGTTTCAAGCAGTGCTCATAACTGTGAGTCAAAGCAGATTGAGCAACAATGAACTTCACTGGATTCATCACATTAGAATTTTTAGCACACGGTTTTCTTGATGGATGATATAATGAAATTTTACTGTTGGGTGGCTGATGTAACTTTACAAATCCCTTTTGTTTTCTGACCATGGCAGGTTGGACCTGCCAACACCTCAGCATTCAAAATGGTTCACAAATGTTTCTGCTTAATCTTCCGCCTTTGCCGTGCCATGCTGGAGTTTTATCATAGAATCATAGAATTTGCAGTGCAGAAGGAGGCCATTCAGCCCATCAGGATTTCACCGGCCCTTGGAAAGAGCACCCTACTTAAACCCACACCTCCACTCTATCCCCATAACCCAGTAACCCCACCTAAACTTTTTGGACACTAAGGACAATTTATCATGGCCAATCCACCTAACCTGCACATCTTTGTATTGTGGGAGGAAAACGGAGCACACGGAGGAAATCCACGCAGACATGGGGAGAATGTGCAGACTCCGCACAGACAGCGACCCAAGCCAGGAATCGAACCCAGGTCACTGGTGCTGTGAAGCAACAGTGCTAACCACTGTGTTACCGTGCCGCCGCAAATGTTTTACTGATGGCAGTTTTGAAGAGATGCTTCAAGTCTGCGCTGTTGAGTGCATCTCTTGGGCGACGTGCTCCAGTTGGAATCGACTGCCATTGTGCCATGTTCAAAAGCCTGCCCGTCGAGCTTCGGACAACGACAAAGTCCCCCGCTGGGGAATTGAACCCCGGTCTCCCACATGACAGGTGGGGATACTAATCACTATACTAACGAGGAACCACTATACGAACTGTCGTGTTGGGTGTTCCGATACACAAATGAACCAACACGGTTGTAAATGGTACAACTCTGTTTTATTATTCTGTACAATAATAACTATTAACTTCTGGCTGAGGTTCGTACTTCACCAGCTAACCTGTGGACCCAGCCCTAGCACTATCTTAGAGAGGCACTCAGCACATGGTGTATGTCTGAGTGGCACGCTGTGAGCTCTGTGCTCTGAGCTATCTCCTGTTAGAATGAGCGGGAACTGTGGTGTTCCCTGTTTTATAGTGCGTGTGCTCTCACTGGTGATTGGCTGCGATGTTGTGTGTGTGCTGGTTGGTCCATATACCTGTCCATCAGTGTGTGTGTGTGATTGCACCATGATATGTTAATGTGGATATCATGACACTAACGAGGAACTTTTGGGCAACAAAGCTGCTCTCTGATTTCAGCAGAAGCACACTATCTTGCATCAGCTGCCAAAAGTGGAACGTCATTCATATCCACGCTCTCATTGAGTGCAACACAAACTACTGCTCTTTCTTTTAAAGTAGTCGGCTGCTTTTTGTTAATGCTTTCTGCCATTTTACTTAGGCATCTATCTCTCAAAGGTTCTGGGAGAGGCAGGCAGTTCTTATTGTATCTTTATTTCACAAATCATTGAATGCAGCACCCAAATTGCTGGAGAAAGCTTCTTTTATATATTACCCATCGGCAAACAGCTTCCCTTTTTTTGCAATGCAATTTCCTAACTTCCTTCTGTGGCTTGATTTTTACTTAAACTTAAGCATTTAAAAATATTGCATTGCTTCTCATATTCTGCCCCTGCCTTTTTGATCGATTCAATCTTGTCCGCTTCATCAAGAAAGGATTTCTCCTGCTTCATTTGAAAATGTCATTGAATGATTGATGTGGGACAAAGAAAGCACGGTCCTTCTTTTGAATAAATCCAAGTTCATCTCTCCAGGAAGGCTCAAATGATCAGGTATCTCACTTTGCTTTCTTCAGAGCTAAAATTTTGTCAAATGTGCAGTGAAAACAAACCGCACGGACGAACGTCATACGCATTGCATTCTTCCCTATTACATGATACAGATGTAAGCCGGAAATCAGGACTTTAAAATATCCCAGTAATGAATGAAACACACAATTTCACTACTATACATCTTTTATCAATGTAACATGCCCTCTCAGGATATGCAACTGACAACATTTATTTTTTTAGAACTTTTTGTGCCAAAAGTTGGACTCGTAGTGTGAGTGCCACTCATAATCATCCCGCATGCCACCTTTGGCACGAATGCCACAGGTTGTTGACCTGTGCTATACAGTTTAGTTGCTTTAGAATTTTGTTCTAAAGTTTTATTGAAGTCCTTTTTCAGAGGGGTGGAAAGTTGATCTCCTCATTCATCTGGTGGGGGAAGGTTGCCAGGATTAGGAGGTGATGCGCAATCAATTACTCTCAAGTGTATTGCGTGATCCTGTTCACCAGGTCGGCTATACGGGGGAGAGGGTACGCATCCAGCTGCGTAAATCTGTTGATGGTCTGGCTGTAGTCAATGACCATCCTGTGTTTCTCCCTGGTCTTTACCACCACTACTTGAGCCCTCCAGGGGCTGTTGCTCGCTACGATGACCCCTTCCCTCAGCAGCCTTTGGACCTCTGGCCTGATGAAGGTCCGGTCCTGGGCACTGTACCGTCTGCTCCTGGTGGCGACGGGTTTGCAATCCGGGGTGAGGTTCGCAAACAGGGAAGGCGGGTCGACCTTAAGGGTCGCGAGGCCGCAGACAGCAAGGGGGGGGGGGGTATAGGGCTGCCAAATTTAAAGGTCAGGCTTTGCAGATGGCACTGGAAATCCAGCCCAAGGAGGGTGGCCGCGCAGAGGTGCGGCAGGACGTACAGGCGGAAATTGTGGAATTCCCGGCCTTGGACCGTGAGGTTCGCTAGGCAGAACCCCTTTATCTCCAACGCATGTGACCCGGAGCTCAGGGAGACAAGAGAACAGAGCCTTACCGTGTCGGGGTGAATAAAGCTCTCCGTGCTCCCAGAGTCGATCAAGCACGACGTCATGTGGCCGTTGCTGGCTTTCGCAAGCGTCCGGGGCCGACTCTGGTCCAGAGTCACCGAGGCCAGCTGAAGTAATTGAGAGTTCGAGTTCTGGTCGGGCAGCGTGTAGTCGGCTGTGCTGGGGGCCTGAGGCCCCATCCAAGATGGCGTCAGTCATGGGTCGCACATGGAGTCCGGGGACAAAGAAGATGGCGGCGGCGAGGGACAAAATGGCCCACCCATCCAGCGTGGTGGCCGGGGGGCAAAGTGGCCGGGGGCAAAATGGCCGCGGCCGCAGATCGCACGCGGCCTGAGGATAGGTGGGTGGCAGTGGGCTTAGAACAAAGAACAAAGAAATGTACAGCACAGGAACAGGCCCTTCGGCCCTCCAAGCCCGTGCCGACCGTGCTGCCCGACTAAACTTCAATCTTCTACACTTCCTGGGTCCATATCTCTCTATTCCCATTCTATTCATGTATTTGTCAAGATGCCCCTTAAATGTCACTATCGTCCCTGCTTCCACCACCTCCTCCGGTAGCGAGTTCCAAGCACCCACTACCCGCTGTGTAAAAAAACGTAAAGGACGGCCGGGGCCTGAAAAGGGGGCTGCCGATAGTCGCTGGAGACCGCGGCCACGCGCAGGCCTGGCAGACCCCGACATAGTGGCCCTTCTTGCCGCACCCTTTGCAGGTGGCGGTGCGGGCAGGACAGCGCGGGTGGGGATGATTCGCCTGCCCGCAGAAGAAACAGCGGGGCCCGGCGGCGTTAGCGGGCCGTCTCATCGCGCAGGCCTGCGGGGTCAGGGGAAAAGTCTGAGGCACTGCCGCAGAGGGGTGCCACGCAGCCCAGGGGGCCGCCGCATGTCCGGGAGCAAAGGCCAGCGCGTTTTTATACGCAACGTCCATGGACCCCGCCAGGGCCCGTGCCTCAGTAAGTCCCAGAGTGTCCATTTCTAGGAGCCTGCGGCGGATGTCGGGGGAAGTCATATCTGCCACGAAAGCATGCCTGATCAAAAGTTCCGTGTGCTCGTTCCCCGAAACTGGCGGGCAGCCACAGTTTTGGCCCAGCACCAGCAGCACCCGGTAGAAGTCTTCCAACGTTTCCTCGGGGCTTTGCCTCCTAGTCGCCAGCAGGTGACGAGCGTAGACCTGGTTCACAGGGCGGATACAGTGTCCTTCTAGCAGTTCGATCGCCGCAGCATAATTCTCCGCCTCCTCGATCAGAGGGTAGATCCCAGGGCTGACCCGCGAGCGTAGAAGGTGCTTTTTTTGTCTTTCCGTGGGGGTGTCTGCGGCCGTGTCGAGGCAGCCCTTAAAGCACGCCAGCCAATGTTTAAAGATAGCAGCAGAGTTGTCCGTGTGGGGGCTGCGCTGAAGGCATTCCAGTTTGATACGGAGATCCATCCTTTCACTGAAGTTGTAGCAGATTAAATTGATGCGCAATCAATTACTCTCAAGACAAGGTGAGTCATAACTAATAGGCTTTAATCTGCTAGAACTATTCACCAGCAGCTTCGATACAGAAAGTGAAGGCTGCTGGGACGGCATTGGTTCTTATACTCCGCCTCTCAGGGCGGAGCTATGTACATCGGCCAATGGTAGACTCCTGGGTCTAGCCAATGGTCATCCAACTCTCAGGTACCGCAATACCTGGTATTACCACAGGAGGGTGGTTCTGCAGAAAGGACGTCAGGCATGGCGGGGGGGGGTTAGGTCTCCCATTATTGCTGTACTATTATTGGGCGGCGAATGTGGAAAAGGTGCAGGCTGGAGCAAGCAGGGGGAAGCCCGGTGGGTGACGATGGAGGCAGGCTCATGCAGGGGTCGGGGTTGCGGGCGCTAGCAACGGCCCGCTTCCAATAGCTCCAGGAAAGTGCTCGGTCAGCCCGGTGGTGGTGGCCACATTGAAGATTTGGAGGCAGTTTAGGCAGCATGGGGTCTGCTGGGGTCAGGGAGGAAGGCCTATTAGGGGGAATCGTGCGTTCGAGCTGGGGGGATGGATGCAAGATTTTGGAGATGGTATGAGAGGGGGAATCAAAGGAAATTAATGATTTGTTCCTTGGGGAGCGATTTGCGAGCCTGGAGGAGTTGGGAGAGAAGTACAGGTTGGCACATGGGGAAGGGTTTAGGTACCTGCAGATTCTGGACTTCGCAAGAAAGGTTTTCCCGATCTTCCCGATAGCACCTGCCTCTTCGTTGCTGGAGGCGGTGCTGTCAGCTGGACGGTGGGAGAGTGGGGTGTTTTCGGTAATCTACAGGACAATTCTGGAAGAGGACAGGGTGGCTATGCCTGGGATTAAAGCAAAGTGGGAGGAGGAGCTGGGGATGGCGTTGGAAGCGAGATTGTGGTGCGAGGTGCTGCGGAGGGTGAATGCCTCGCCCTCATGTGTGAGTCTGGGGCTGAAAGTCGTACATCGGGCGCACCACACAAATCAAGGTTGATTTGTCTCAGCTCCACAACCCAAAAAGATGTGCAGGATAGGTGGATTGGCCACGCTAAATTGCCCATTAATTGGGGAAAGAAATAATTGGGTACTCTAAATTTATTTTTCAAAACAGTTCTGTGAGTCTACGTTTCCTGCAGGCTGGATCCAAAGCAAGAACTTGTGTTCAAATAGCACCTTTTGTGCAATAAACATCCCAAGGCACTTCACAGTAGAGTTAATAGTCTAAATACGTATCAGCCCAGGAAAGTAGAAATGTTTCAGATACACTGTTTTAATGGCAATAGCACTTTTGTGCTGCCCCTTATTTTATCTCAATCAACCTGTTCCACACGCATCAAGGATTGCTTTACAGTTGACCAAGTAACTTTTGCGACATGAGCTAAAACCAGCCATTTGGATTTTGCATCTAAATTACAGTAGAGGGGTGATTCTCCGCTCCACGGACCAGGGGCGAGATTCTCCGACCCCCCACCGGGTCGGAGAATCGCCAGGGGCTGGCGTGAATCCCGCCCCCGCCGGTTGCCGAATTCTCTGGCACCGGAGATTCGGCGGGGGCGGGAATTGCGCCTCGCCGGTTGGCGGCCGCCCCCCCGCGATTCTCCGGCCCGGATGGGCTGAAGTCCCGCTGCTAGAATGCCTGTCCCGCCGGCGTGGATTAAACCACCTCTCTTACCGGCGGGACAAGGCGGCGCGGGCGGGCTCCGGGGTCCTGGGAGGGGCGCGGGCCGATCTGGCCCCGGGGGGGTGCCCCCAGGGTGGCCTGGCCCGCGATCGGAGCCCACCGATCCGTGGGCAGGCCTGTGCCGTGGGGCCACTCTTTTCCTTCTGCCTTCACCACGGTCTCCACCATGGCGGAGGCGGAAGAGACTCCCTCCACAGCGCATGCGCGGGGATGCCGTGAGCGGCCGCTAACGCTCCCGCGCATGCGCCGCCCGGCAATGTAATTTCCGCGCCAGCTGGCGGGGCACCAAAGGCCTTTTCCGCCAGCTGGCGGGGCGGAAGTCAGTCCGGCGCGGGCCTAGCCCCTCAAGGTTAGGGCTCGGCCCCCAAGATGCGGAGGATTCCGCACCTTTGGGGCGGCGCGATGCCGGACTGATTAGCACCGTTTTTGGCGCTGGTCGGCCGACATCGCGCCGATACCGGAGAATTTCGCCCCAAGTGTTCACGCCGTCGTGAATGCCAAATGTACGCCGCGACAACCCGCGCATGCGCAGTTTGGACAGCTCAATCTTGCGCATGTGCAGTTGGGCCACGCCTTACTGCGCATGCACGGGGAACTTCTTACGCGCGCCTGCCCCGACCTAACATGGGGTCGGTGTGCAGGGGCCGGCCGTGCCAGGAAGTAGGCCCGGGGGGGGGGAGAGGCCGGCCCGCCGATCGGTGGGCCCCGATCGCGGGCCAGACTCCATTAGAGGCCCACCCCGGTGAAGGAGACCCCTTCCCCCCCCCCACAAGCCGCCCCCCCAGCGTTCCCACAGAGTTCCCGCCGGCAGCCAACAGGGGTAACTGGCGCCGGCGGGACTGTAATTTTTTTCGCCAGCCGCTTGGCCCAACCGAGCCGGAGAATCACTGCTCGCCGTTTGCGACAATTCTCCGTGCAGCCCGGCGCAATTCACACGGCGCTGGTTTCGGGGTGGGGGGTGGGAGAATCACGTGCGGGTGTTGGGGCGGCGTGGCGCGACTCGCGGGGCGCCCCGGCGATTCTCCCACCCGGCGTTGGGGGGGGGGGGCGAGAATACCACCCCTAATCCTTAATCAGACAAAAGTCTTACAGGTGACCAAGTTAAGTTACAAGTTAAATCTTTTTTCTATGTAAATTTAAAAATGAACACTTTTCAACGATTAAATCAAAAGCATTTTAATGAAATTTTTTCTTCTTAGAAGGTACAATATTACTTTGGCCAAATGGGGGCACTATTTAGTAATTGAACTGGCACTTAACTGAAAAATAAGAACATTAGTACGAACTGGAAATTTCTCTGCCTGCTCCTATCCCTGCTGGGTTGGCATTACATCACCGTGCTTCTCTTGCTGGACTATTCATCTTCAGGTGGCACAGTAGCACAGTGGTTAGCACAGTTGCTTCACAGCACCAGGGTCCCATGTTCGATTTCCACTTGGGTCACTGTCTGTGTAGAGTCTGCACATTCTACCCATGTCTAGGTTTCTTCCGGGAGCTCCGGTTTTCTCCCACAGTCTAAAGATGTGCAGGTTAGGTGGATTGGCCATGCTAAATTGCCCTTACTGTCTAAAAAGGTTAGGTGGGGTTACTGGGTTATGGGAAGAGGCGTGGGCTAAGCTAGGGTGCCTTTCCAAGGGCTAGTGCAGACTTGATGGGCCTGTGTGGTGTCAGTAAACTAATCTGTGGCCTGATTTCCTCTAAACATTTATACACTTACTTTGTAGTCTCTGACAAATTCAACAAATAGCCAGTTTTGGTTGTGGATGGACACTGACCAGCACATTGAAAGATCTTTGTCCAATAATATGGAATATTTTACAACCAATCAAATATCATATCCAAAAGACAAATCCTCCAATATCTCTGCTTTTCCTTGGTAAGTGTCAGCGCAGCTCAAAAGGAGTGGGTGTCTGAGCGTTACAGTCCAAAGATATTCCCCAGATTCAGTGCTTGATCTGTATTGAGCCAACTGATTTCAGCAAAGTAATAATGGCAGTGGCACTGCATTTGGTTGGGTTCAGGAAGGGAAATTGGGTCAGAGCTCCACTACTAATCACTATATTGTGACCCTGCACTAGAAGTAGAAACCAGGTAAGGACAGAATTGTGCCCATTTGTGAATTCCTCCTCACCTGGCATTCCCTGTAAAGACCTCTGTGACTAATGACAACTTAATTGAGGAGTTATTTGGCAACAAATACAGAGAGATTCAATTGTCGTAATCTAGCGACTGCGCTAGCCATTAGCGCAAATCCCATAATGGCCACTAAATCTCATGAGTGGGCAAAAAATGCATTTAGTGTTCTAGAATTATAGGATCCCTACAGTGCGGAAGGAAGCCATTCTGCCTATCAAGTCTGCACCGACCCTTAGAAAGATAACTCTAACTAGGCCCACTCTCCCAACCTATCCCTATAACCCCACCTGACCTGCACATCTTTGAACACTAAGTCGCAATTTTAGCAAGGCCAATCTACCTAACCTGCACATCTTTGGACACAAAGGGTCAATTTTAGCATGGCCAATCCGCCTGATCTTTGGACTGTGGGATGAAACCAGTGCAGCCAAAAAAAGCCGACACAGGCATGGTGAGAATGTGCAAACTCCCCTGCCCTGGCAAGATCTCAATTTGAGATTTTCCCTGACCCCCCACCCCCACCGATGACGTGATCAGGTTCATGCCAGGAAATCGGGAACCCCTCCTCAAGCATCTGGCCATTCACATTCCCCCAGGTTGGCAGTACCAGGATGCTGGCCATCCGTGTACCTCACCACCCGGGGGAGTATTCTTACCTCCGCGCTCCCGGAGATTCATCCTGGCGTGACGTCACACTGACTGGGTAGGAGGTTAAAGCACGTCCAGATGTTACAGCATCAATCTAATCTCAAAATGACGAAAGTATCATCAATAGTGCTATGAAATGGCACTTACTCAGCAGTAACCTGCTCACCAGTGTTCAGTTTGAGCTTTACCAGAACCTTACATTGGTCCAAACATAGAGGAAGGAGCTGAATTCCAGAGGTAAGGTGAAAGTCACTATCCTTGACATAAAGACAGCATTTATTGAGTGTGGCATTCAGGAGTCCATTAAAATTGAAATCGATGGATGTTAGGCATTGTGTTAGGTCTTCTATGCCTTGCAAACACCTTGACTTCTCCAAAGGAGGATCTTTATTGAATCACAGATGGTAAATTAGCGACCTGTTATCGAGCAAGTTATCATGGAGTTTATTTGTACTCCTCTGGAACTACACCTAGCATGACTGTTCACCAATATGTCTTACTACCATCTCCTACAACCATCTGGTGATGGCTGGATGTGTCCCACTTATATGGGAGTCCCTGGTCAAGACCACATGGTGTGTCTGCACCGCCACCTACTGGTTGTAGGCCACACACCATCCATTTATGATATTGCTTACAGGCATATCACCACATCCCCCTTCCTCACAAAACATTAAGATTTGTTTACAAGCAACATTGATCCTTTAACTTTATACAATCATGATATTTGTCCAACAATGTGAATGAGTTTTATTAGGGTGTCCATGAACATAATATACTTGGCCAGCATCCGTCTCTTTTGCACTGATCATTGTGCCTCCCTCACGGGATCACCTGTGTGATCATTCGAGCTGTTGACAGCCTCTTCAAAGACTGGTTTATATGCCAACCTCTTGCTCTTTTCCTCTTTGCTCTGCGCCTGTGGAAGGCCTGTGTCAATGACTGCCATGCTTGCGTCACTAGTCTCTTTCATTTGCGCTTCCTGGCATTACGCTGTTTGCTGCTTCTTGGTGTTTCCATTGCTGGTTTATTAGTGGGATGGGTTGCTCTCCCAGTCTTCTGCCCTTTCTCCTCTTTATTTTGAGAACATGATATAGTTTCTTGCTTTTGTATTTTGACTTAGTAGCCTCTGGTGTGGTGCAGGTTTTTACCGTGTGCTCAGAGGTCTGCAGAGTTTCAGGTGGAGCCTGAGGGGCCATCATGTCATCATTGGGTTGTGTGACCACGCCCACCTCTGCGGCCTCATGGACATGTTGGAGCGCCTCGCTTTCTGGTGCCTCGGTAAAGGTTGGAACTGGGGCAACAGGTGCCGTCTCTTCTTGGCTCGCTGGAGCATTGCTCACTTGCTCTTCGTCACTCAAGAGTATGATGCTCTCTGGTCGTGGTGATCCAGGAATTGGGTCATCTTGGTCAAATTCAAGAATGTGTGAATGATTCATGTGTTTAGCCTCTGGGTCAGTCTCAGAGTTGCCTACTATTGCAACATCCAAGTTGCTGTCATCGCAGTCGTCATCGATGTCTTCCCATTCATCATCAGTGTTATCGATGCTTTGGGAATGCATTACAGGAACCATTTTGAACTCCTGGAACGAGCCACCATGTACATCTGAGGCCAGTTTCTCCAATATTGGGATGATATCTTCCGTGTCTGGCTCGGTCAGTGGCTGATACTCTGTGGTATCAGCAGTTTAAATTTTTTAATGCGCTATCTCTGAGCTCCCGCTTTTCTCAGCATCCTGCGCGGTCTGGGCATCCCCCGTGACCACCTCGTCGTTCCTTCCAGACCACTGGAGTAGCGCTGCTTGAGCCTTTTTATTGAGCCCGTCTGTGCTGCTGAGAAAAGATCTACAAGTAGTTCATACTGGTCTTCATCTGTCTCACCTTCTAAACCATCACTTTCTGCATCATCGTTGAAACCTTCGAGCAGATATTGGGAGTAGTCATCATTGGATTCAGCATCGTCTGCAATGATCTCTCCTCTAAAATACAACATTGCAGATGGAATTATGAGTTCACGCAGTAGGGCGCCAAGTTCAAAGTCAGCCTTGAGTTTGGCCGCTGAACATTGGCTTAACATTCCACACTGCGGAACCTTAGTGGGACTGAAGAAGTTAAAGAACGATTCACTTGGTACAGTTTTTGTAACTGTTCTGCGAGTGCTTCGACCTTTGTGCTTCGATTTCGTTGGAATTGTTCTCAGCGTGACATCTTTGGCCTCCTTCCAGTCGATTTTGCAGCCTATGCTACCTAAGATTTGTGGCTCAGCAAAGAATGATTTAAGCGGCCGCGAGTCCAACTGATATACTTTCGTGATTACCTCGTTTGTGAAATGCTGATTGCGCTCGAACTTAAACTCCAGAGTGAAGCTTCACAGCTTCGCATTCTCTGTCCATTTAACATTCACATCTTGCAGATGCTTTAATATGGGCTCGTCATGCTCCTGTATCATGTCACTTGAGCACAGGCACGTTCTTGAAGACTGTTAACCAGAATTGCGGACGGCTCGCTGGCTGTTCCGCCTCCTCAACTGATTTGTCGTCCTCCATCTGGATTTCTTCCGAACCTTCATCAACTGTGCCCACTGTAATATCTTGTAGGGATCTGTCATGTTCAGCTGGCCAGCCATCTTCTGGGAAACACAGTCACTCGACTAAATTTAGGGATTCACATGAATCTACTCCTAGGATAGAGTCAAAATCTATGTCTACAATATGAAATAGTAACGTGTACCTCATGTCTGCCACGGATAGCACTAGTTCACCGAAGGTCTCCATTGTTCTTTTTCCGAAGTACACCGGCAGCCCTGGACGATCAGTGGTTTCCCGCTGCACATTCAGCTTTTGCAAAGCAGACCATCTCACGAGGTTGGCTTTTGTTTTAAGGTCAAATCACATCGTAATAGAGAATTGTTCTTCACCATCATCGATTTCAATATAGATTTAATAGTTTCCGGCGCGTTCTTACTAGCTTTAGTCTTCCTTAGGATTTTTTTTCATCATTCTTGTTCAGAGGGTTCGGGTCCTTCACCACAATGAGATTGATGAAAAACTGATCTTCGGTATTTATCTCATCTACTGCATTCACTGATCTTGCACGGTCCATTGTAGGATGTCGTGGTAGTCACCACTGTTGTATTATATTGTATATACTACAGTCAGACCATCAATCGGTACACGCAGCTCGACGCGTACCCCCTCCCACGCATATCTGATATGGTCAATCAGATTGCACAGTACCGGGTCTTCTCGACAGTGGACCTGAAATCTGCTTACCACCAGCTCCCCATTCGCAAGGCGGACCGCCCTACACCGCGTTTAAAGCAGACGGCCGCCTTTACCATTTCCTCAGGCTTCCCTTCGGCGTCACTAACGGGGTCTCCTTCCAAAGGGAAGGATCGAATGGATGACCGGCACGGACTGCAGTCCACGACCAGCAGGACCATGACGCTACCCTTTCCAAATTTCTCCACACCGTCAAACTCCTCAACCTAACCTACAACAAGGAGAAGTGTCTGTTCAGCACGAACCGATTAGCCATCCTCGGCTATCTGGTTCAGAACGGAGTTCTAGGGCCCGACCCCGATCGCATGCGCCCCCTCATGGATCTCCCCACTGCCCCAAACCCCTCAAACGATGCCTGGGGTTCTTTTTGTACTATGCCCAGTGAGTCCCTAACTATGCGGACAAGGCCTGCCCACTCATCCACTCCACCAGTTTCCCACTGACGGCCGAGGCTCACCAGCCCTTCAACCGTATCAAGGCTGACATCGCCAAGGCCGTGATGCACGCTGTCGATGAGATGCTCCCCTTCCAAGTCGAGAGCGATGTATCAGATGTCGCACTGGCTGCCACCCTCAACCAGGCAGGCAGGCCCGTGGCATTCTTTTCCCGCACACTCCATGCCTCTGAAATTCGGCACTCCTCCATCAAAAAGGAGGCCCAAGCTATCATTGAAGCTGTGCGGCACTGGAGGCATTACCTGGCCGGCAGGTGATTCACTCTCCTCACAGACCAACGGTCGGTTGCCTTCATGGTTAACAACACACAGCGGGGTAAGATCAAAAATGATAAGATCTTGTGGTGGAGGATCGAGCTCTCCAACTTTAATTACGAGATTTTGTATCACCCCAGTAAGCTCAACGAGCCCCCCCGATGCCCCGTCCCAAGGTACATGTGCCAGCGCACAATTGGACCGACTCCGGACCCTGCGCAATGATCTCTGTCACCCAGGGGTCACCCGCTTTTATCACTTCATTAAGGCCAGCAATCTGCCCTACTCCATCGAGGAAGTCAGGGCTGTCGCCAGAGACTGCCAGGTCTGCGCGGAGTGCAAACCGCACTTCTACCGGCCAGACCGTGCACGCCTGGTGAAGGCCTCTTTGAGCGCCTCAGCGTGGACTTCAAAGGGCCCCACCCCTCCACCGACCGGAACACGTATTTTCTCAATGTGGTCGACGAATATTCCAGATTCCCCTTCGCCATCCCATGCCTCGATATGCCGTCTGCCACCGTCATCAAAGCCCTCAACACCATCTTCGTTCTGTTCGGTTTCCCGCCTACGTCCACAGCGACCGGGGATCCTCATTTATGAACGATGATCTGCGCCAGTACCTGCTCAACAGGGGCATTGCCTCGAGCAGGACGACCAGCTATAACCCCCGGGGAACCGGGCAGGTGGAGCGGGAGAATAGGATGGTCTGGAAGGCCGTCCAGCTGGCCCTACGGTCCAGAAATCTGAGGCCAGTTTCTCCAATATTGGGATGATATCTTCCGTGTCTGGCTCGGTCAGTGGCTGATACTCTGTGGTATCAGCAGTTTAAATTTTTTAATGCGCCATCTCTGAGCTCCCGCTTTTCTCAGCATCCTGCGCGGTCTGGGCATCCCCCGTGACCACCTCGTCGTTCCTTCCAGACCACTGGAGTAGCGCTGCTTGAGCCTTTTTATTGAGCCCGTCTGTGCTGCTGAGAAAAGATCTACAAGTAGTTCATACTGGTCTTCATCTATCTCACCTTCTAAACCATCACTTTCTGCATCATCGTTGAAACCTTCGAGCAGATATTGGGAGTAGTCATCATTGGATTCAGCATCGTCTGCAATGATCTCTCCTCTAAAATACAACATTGCAGATGGAATTATGAGTTCACGCAGTAGGGCGCCAAGTTCAAAGTCAGCCTTGAGTTTGGCCGCTGAACATTGGCTTAACATTCCACACTGCGGAACCTTAGTGGGACTGAAGAAGTTAAAGAACGATTCACTTGGTACAGCTTTTGTAACTGTTCTGCGAGTGCTTCGACCTTTGTGCTTCGATTTCGTTGGAATTGTTCTCAGCGTGACATCTTTGGCCTCCTTCCAGTCGATTTTGCAGCCTATGCTACCTAAGATTTGTGGCTCAGCAAAGAATGATTTAAGCGGCCGCGAGTCCAACTGATATACTTTCGTGATTACCTCGTTTGTGAAATGCTGATTGCGCTCGAACTTAAACTCCAGAGTGAAGCTTCACAGCTTCGCATTCTCTGTCCATTTAACATTCACATCTTGCAGATGCTTTAATATGGGCTCGTCATGCTCCTGTATCATGTCACTTGAGCACAGGCATGTTCTTGAAGACTGTTAACCAGAATTGCGGACGGCTCGCTGGCTGTTCCGCCTCCTCAACTGATTTGTCGTCCTCCATCTGGATTTCTTCCGAACCTTCATCAACTGTGCCCACTGTAATATCTTGTAGGGATCTGTCATGTTCAGCTGGCCAGCCATCTTCTGGGAAACACAGTCACTCGACTAAATTTAGGGATTCACATGAATCTACTCCTAGGATAGAGTCAAAATCTATGTCTACAATATGAAATAGTAACGTGTACCTCATGTCTGCCACGGATAGCACTAGTTCACCGAAGGTCTCCATTGTTCTTTTTCCGAAGTACACCGGCAGCCCTGGACGATCAGTGATTTCCCGCTGCACATTCAGCTTTTGCAAAGCAGACCATCTCACGAGGTTGGCTTTTGTTTTAAGGTCAAATCACATCGTAATAGAGAATTGTTCTTCACCATCATCGATTTCAATATAGATTTAATAGTTTCCGGCGCGTTCTTACTAGCTTTAGTCTTCCTTAGGATTATTTTTCATCATTCTTGTTCAGAGGGTTCGGGTCCTTCACCACAATGAGATTGATGAAAAACTGATCTTCGGTATTTATCTCATCAACTGCATTCACTGATCTTGCACGGTCCATTGTAGGATGTCGTGGTAGTCACCACTGTTGTATTATATTGTATATACTGCACTGCATACGAGGGTATTACGGTAAGGCCCTTGTACTACAGGTACGGGGATAGATCCCTGCCTGCTGGCTCCGCCCAGTCGGCAGAGTATAAATGTGTGTGCTCTCCGAACTGCAGCCATTTCGGCAGCAGCTGCAGGAGGCCACACATCTCTGTGTAATAAAGCCTCGATTACTCTCTACTCTCGTCTCATCGTAACTGATAGTGCATCAATTTATTACACAGAGATTTTACAAAGATGGATCTCCGCATCAAGCCGGATCACCTGCAGCTGCATCCTCAAGCAAAAAGGACTTCGCACATTGGCTAGCTTGCTTTGAAGTATACATCGGATCTGCGACAGACCCAACCCCAGAAGCACAAAAGCTCCAGATTCTGTACACGCGGCTGAGCTACGGTGTCTTTCCCCTCATCCAGGATGCGCCTACCTATGCAGAGGCCATGGCGCTACTGAAGGAGAACTGCGCTCAGCAGACCAACAAGATCTGCGCCAGGCACCTCCTGTCCACACGGCACCAACTTGCCGGTGAGTCTGCGGAAGATTTCTGGCGTGCCCTGCTCGCCCTGGTGAGAGACTGTGATTGCCAGGCCGTTTTGGCCGCTGAACATTCTAACCTGCTAATGAGAGACGCGTTCATTAGGTATGAATTATGCATAGGGTCGGCCTACATCCGCCAGAGCTGCTTAGAAAGGGCTACGCTTGACCTCGCGGTGACCAAGAAACTAGTGCTGGGTGTGCTAGTGCATGAGTCGCAAAATGTTGGTTTACAGGTTATTAAGAAGGCAAATGGAATTTTGTCCTTCACTGCTAGAGGGATGGAGTTTAAAACTAGGGAGGTTATGCTGCAATTGTATAAGGTGTTAGTGAGGCCACACCTGGAGTATTGTGTTCAGTTTTGGTCTCCTTACTTGAGAAAGGACGTACTGGCACTGGAGGGTGTGCAGAGGAGATTCACTAGGTTAATCCCAGAGCTGAAGGGGTTGGATTATGAGGAAAGGTTGAGTAGACTGGGACTGTATTCGTTGGAATTTAGAAGGATGAGGGGGGTTCTTAAAGAAACATACAAAATTATGAAGGGAATAGATAGGATAGATGCAGGCAGGTTGTTTCCACTGGCGGGTGAAAGCAGAACTAGGGGGCATAGCCACAAAATAACAGGAAGTAGATTTAGGACTGAGTTTAGGAGGAACTTCTTCACCCAAAGGGTTGTGAATCTATGGAATTCCTTGCCCAGTGAAGCAGTAGAGGCTCCTTCATTAAATGTTTTTAAGATAAAGATAGATAGTTTTTTGAAGAATAAAGGGATTAAGGGTTATGGTGTTCGGGCCGGAAAGTGGAGCTGAGTCCACAAAAGATCAGCCATGATCTCATTGAATGGTGGAGCAGGCTCGAGGGGCCAGATGGCCTACTCCTGCTCCTAGTTCTTATGTTCTTATGCTCACAGTCGCCTCACGCAACGTACAGGCGTATGCCCCCGACCGCACGGCCCAGCCCTCCTGGGGAACGTGGACCCCTCCAGCGGCCACTCCATCGTGGACCCCATCAGCGACCACCCCCAGCCAACCTCAGGCCTGCGCCGCATGGCATCCAACCAACCCCGGGGGACTAAGTGCTACTTCCGCGGACAAACAAAGCACCCCCGGCAGCACTGCCCGGCGCGGAGCGCGCTCTGCAAGGCCTGCAGCAAGAAAGGACATTTTGCTGCAGTGTGCCAGGCCCACTCAATCGCCGCTATTGTCCCTGCACCCCCCCGCGTGCGGCCAGTGGGCGCAGCCATCTTCCTCGCCTCAGACCACGTGCGGCTCATGGGCGCCGTCATCTTGCTCCACTCCCAACACGTGCGCTCCGTGGACGCCGCCATTTTGCTTGCCTCTCAACCAATGGGCGGAGCCATCTTTCCTGCCCCAGGACACGTGCGGCCCGAGGGTCCCGCCATCTTGCCTGCCTCAGGACACATGTGGCCTGTGGGCGCCGCCATCTTCCCCGGCTCCGGACCCCTGCCCGTCGGGCACCTCATCGGGCCACTCATCGCCCGCAACCGCCGACGACCAGCCGCGTCTCGCCTCCATCACGATCGACCAGTCCCGACTGCACAACCTTGCGACCGCGCCGACAAAGGTGAAGGTCGACGGGCATGAGATATCCTGCCTTCTGGACTCCGGGAGCACTGAGAGCTTCATCCACCCCGATACGGTAAGGCATTGCTCCCTCGCGGTACACCCCATTAACCAAAGAATCTCCCTGGCCTCCGGATCCCACTCCGTGGTGATCAGGGGGTACTGCATCGCCACCTTCACCATCCAGGGCGTAGAGTTCAGCGGCGTCCGGCTCTACATCCTCCCGAACCTCTGCGCTGCCTTGCTACTCGACCTGGACTTCCAGTACAACCTCCAGAGCCTAACCCTGAAATTTGGCGGACCCTTACCACCCCTTACTGTATGCGGCCTCACGACCCTTAAGGTCGACCTGCCTTCTCTGTTTGCAAACCTCACCCCGGATTACAAACCCGTCGCCACCAGGAGCAGATGGTACAGCGCCCAGGACAGGACCTTCATCAGGTCTGAGGTCCAGCGGCTGCTGCGGGAAGGTATCATCGAGGCCAGCAACAGCCCCTAGAGAGCCCAAGTGGCAGTGGTGAAAACGGGGGAGAAAAACAGGATGGTCGTTGACTACAGTCAGACCATCAATCGGTACACGCAGCTCGACGCGTACCCCCTCCCACGCATATCTGATATGGTCAATCAGATTGCACAGTACCGGGTCTTCTCGACAGTGGACCTGAAATCTGCTTACCACCAGCTCCCCATTCGCAAGGCGGACCGCCCTACACCGCGTTTAAAGCAGACGGCCGCCTTTACCATTTCCTCAGGCTTCCCTTCGGCGTCACTAACGGGGTCTCCTTCCAAAGGGAAGGTTCGAATGGATGACCGGCACGGACTGCGGTCCACGACCAGCAAGACCATGACGCTACCCTTTCCAAATTTCTCCACACCGTCAAACTCCTCAACCTAACCTACAACAAGGAGAAGTGTCTGTTCAGCACGAACCGATTAGCCATCCTCGGCTATCTGGTTCAGAACGGAGTTCAAGGGCCCGACCCCGATCGCATGCGCCCCCTCATGGATCTCCCCCTTCCCCACTGCCCCAAACCCCTCAAACGATGCCTGGGGTTCTTTTTGTACTATGCCCAGTGAGTCCCTAACTATGCGGACAAGGCCTGCCCACTCATCCACTCCACCGGTTTCCCACTGACGGCCGAGGCTCACCAGTCCTTCAACCGTATCAAGGCTGACATCGCCAAGGCCGTGATGCACGCTGTCGATGAGATGCTCCCCTTCCAAGTCGAGAGCGATGTATCAGATGTCGCACTGGCTGCCACCCTCAACCAGGCAGGCAGGCCCGTGGCATTCTTTTCCCGCACACTCCATGCCTCTGAAATTCGGCACTCCTCCATCAAAAAGGAGGCCCAAGCTATCATTGAAGCTGTGCGGCACTGGAGGCATTACCTGGCCGGCAGGTGATTCACTCTCCTCACTGACCAACAGTCGGTTGCCTTCATGTTTAACAACACACAGCGGGGTAAGATCAAAAATGATAAGATCTTGTGGTGGAGGATCGAGCTCTCCAACTTTAATTACGAGATTTTGTATCACCCCAGTAAGCTCAACGAGCCCCCCCCGATGCCCCGTCCCAAGGTACATGTGCCAGCGCACAATTGGACCGACTCCGGACCCTGCGCAATGATCTCTGTCACCCAGGGGTCACACGCTTTTATCACTTCATTAAGGCCAGCAATCTGCCCTACTCCATCGAGGAAGTCAGGGCTGTCGCCAGAGACTGCCAGGTCTGCACGGAGTGTAAACCGCACTTCTACCGGCCAGACCGTGCACGCCTGGTGAAGGCCTCTTTGAGCGCCTCAGCGTGGACTTCAAAGGGCCCCACCCCTCCACCGACCGGAACACGTATTTTCTCAATGTGGTCGACGAATATTCCAGATTCCCCTTCGCCATCCCATGCCTCGATATGCCGTCTGCCACCGTCATCAAAGCCCTCAACACCATCTTCGCTCTGTTTGGTTTCCCCGCCTACGTCCACAGCGACCGGGGATCCTCATTTATGAGCGATGAGCTGCGCCAATACCTGCTCAACAGGGGCATTGCCTCGAGCAGGATGACCAGCTATAATCCCCGGGGAACCGGGCAGGTGGAGCGGGAGAATAGGATTGTCTGGAAGGCCGTCCAGCTGGCCCTACGGTCCAGAAATCTCCCGGCCTCCCGCTGGCAGGAGGGTCCTCCCCGAAGCACTTCACTCCATTCAGTCGCTCCTGTGCACCGCTCCCAACGAACCCCCCCATGAATATCTCTTTGCCTTCCCCAGGAAGTCCACCTCCGGGGTTTCGCTCCCAACGTGGCTGGCAGCTCCAGGACCCGTTCTCCTCCGCAAGCACGTGGGCTCCACAAACCCGTTGTTTGAGAGGGTACAGCTACTCCACGCAAATCCGCAGTACACCTACGTAGCGTACCCCGACGTACGCCAAGACACAGTCTCCCTCAGGGACCTGGCACCAGCTGGGCCCCCCCCCCTCTTCTCCGGCGCCACCCTCCCTTCCCCCAGCACACCCCACCACAGCCCCCGCTCCAGGTCAATCTGTCCTCCCCTTGGTCCCACCCAGGGATGAAGAGGATGTCGACACGCTCCCGGAGTCACCGACGACTGAGCCGATACCTGACTCGCCACCAGCACTGCGGCGCTCTCAACAACGGATCAAGGCGCCCGACCGTCTAAATTTGTAACCTTCTCTGAAATTTTAATGACAACCTGTATTTAAATAGTTTTCCACCACCCCCGCTGGACTCATTTTTAACAGGGGATGAATGTGGTAGTCACCACTGTTGTATTATATTGTGTATACTGCACTGCATACGAGGGTATTACGGTAAGGCCCCTGTACTACAGGTCCGGTGGTAGATCCCTGCCTGCTGGCTCCACCCAGTAGGCGGAGTATAAATGTGTGTGCTCTCCGAACTGCAGCCATTTCGGCAGCAGCTGTAGGAGGCCACACATCTCTGTGTAATAAAGCCTCGATTACTCTCTACTCTCGTCTCGTCGTAACTGATAGTGCACCAGATGTGCAAAACATTGTTTTGCAAAATGTCCAATACTGCTGCACCTGGAGCAGATTTTTCCAAATGCCGGACATTGCCGTGGGGTATGTCGAGTGCCACCCTTTTGGCACAAGATGGCGGTGGGAGCTCCTGTCAGTCGCTTAAGATGGCCGCCCACACAGAGACCATGTTTCTTCACGACGTGCGTCACAGCCCTAATGGCGCTGGCTTCTTCTGAGTTGGTGCCAAAATATTTTGAGCAGACTGTGACTATTCTCTGTGCAGCTATCTTCCTCACCTGGCAAATTTTTAGTCTGTTCCAGCACCAAATCTTCTTCCTGCAACAACCTATTCCAGTGCTTATCATTAGCTCCACCAAAGACAATTGTTTCGCGGATCAGCGATTTCATGCTGAAGTTGCATGACTGTGCCTTAAGCCTCAAGTCGGTGTCAAAACTGTCAAATGATTCATCAGGTTTTTGGGTACGCATACGAGCATGTATCGCTCAAACGTTTCATTTATTTTAGGGAAGCATTGTTTATCAAAGTGCCTCACGACTTCATCATATTTCTTGCGATCCTCATCATTATCGAATGTAAATGATTTATACAGTTCAATCGCTTGTGGACCTGCAGCAACAGGATTCACCTTTCATCAGGCTGGGCCTGTAGGCCTAGGGTCGTAACATAGAGGTTAAACTGGTGCTTGAACAGCAGCCAATTCTCATCAACATTACCAGACATCTGAAGCTGGTGACGGGCTCTCAGCCCATCCATCTCGAGCTTCAGCATCTTTTAGCACGTTGAACCGCCTCAATCGATCTGTTAGCCAAAGGCCTAACGTTGTCACTGCCATTGTTACCTTCATATCTTCAGCACTCGTTGTACCATGTTTTGTAAGGTCTTCTATGCCTTATGAAGGAATCCACCATACACCTTGACTTGTCCAAAGCAGGATCTTTATTGAATCACACGTGGTAAGATAGTGATCTGTTACAGAGCAAGTTATCAAGGAGCTTCTTTGTAGTCACCTGGAACTACATCTAGCACGACTATTCACCTCTATGTCTTACTACCATCTCCTATAACCATCTGGTGATGACCTGATGTGTCCCCACTTATATGGGAGTCCCTGGTATCATGACCACAGTTTTAAGACTGCATGGTGTGCCTGCACTGCTACCTACTGGTTGGAGGTCGCTCACCATCCATCTATGATATTGCTTACAGGCATATCACAACATCAGGGTGGCAACTCTCCACATGATGGAGTCATACCTAGCACAAAAGAAGATAGTTGTGGTTGTTGGAGGCCAATAATGTCAGCCTCAGAACATTGGTATAGGAATTTCTCAGGGCAGTGCCCTCGGCCTAAACTGCCAGCAATCTTCAGCTACTTCACTCGTGACCTTTCTGGCATTATAAGGTCAGAAGTGAGGAAGCTCACCAATGATTGCACAGCATTCAGTTTCATTTACAACTCCTCAGATAATGAAGCAATCTATGCCAGGCAAGATTTGGACAATATTCAGTTTTGACCTGATAAGTCACAAATAATATTTGTGCCACAGAAGGACCAGGCAACAGCCATTTCCAGCAAGAGAGAACCAACCCATCACCTCTTGATGTTCGACGGCATTACCATGACTGAATTCCCCACTATCAACATCCGAGAGATCATCATTTACCATAAACTTAACTGGGCCGGCCATAGATCAAGAGCAGGCCAGAAATTAGGTATTCTGTGGAGAATGATTCACTTCCTTCACTTCCCCACACCTTTTCCATCATCTTCGAGGCACAATTCAGGAGGATAATGGAATGCTCTCCACTTGCCAGGATGAGTGCCGCTTCAACAACACCCATTCACCACTTGATTGGCACCCCTTCCAATACCTTAAACATGTACTCCCTCCATCAGCTTTTCACAGTTGCAGCAGTGTATACTGTCTACAAGATGCACTGCAACAACTCACCAAGGCTTCTTTAATTGTACCTCCCAAACCTGCAACCTCTACACCAAGAAGAAGAATTGCAGCAGATGCACAAGAACACCACCAGCAGTAAATTTCCTTTCAGGTCACTCACCATGCTGACTTGGGAATATATCATCATTCCTTGTTGCTGGGTTAAAACGCTGAAATTATTTCCTTAACCGCATCATGAGTGTACTTAACACATTGCAATAGTTCAAGAAGCTGGTTCACCACAATCTTCTTATGGGCAATAAATATTGGTGTTGCCAGCAATGTGCGCACCCTGTGAATGAATGTTTTAAAATATGCACCTTGTGGTTTAGGCTTCTTATTTCTTATTGATATTTACTAACCCCTGTAAGAGGTCTTTGTGCATAAATGCCGAATGAGGCAAGGATTGATCAATTTGGATAGACACTGGCTTCCTCCTGTGTGGTACCAAGTCATTAGAGTAGGAGGAAACCCATGTGGATTGTAAGCAATAAACTGGTTGGACTGAATAACTTGTTTCAATGCTGGGGATTCTATGTAATTTTATAAACACAGCGATAAGGTTATTTCATTGAAATCACTCCTATCTATTCATTACACAGAGTGGTGTGATATATAACAATTGTTGGGCACCACAGTAAGTTTTTTCGAATCTGCAATGGATTACTGGGAAATAATACCGCTCTAAACGTTCTTGGTATTTAGATTGAATTCAGTTCTAAACTTCAGTCAATTACTGTGTTATCTAGGACTGCCTTTTACTGACTTGCAGGATTATCTTTGCACAAAAAAAACCAAAATGAAAATGGTTACTTCACTTTGGCATGAACTGTTGTTCCGTATATTTTACATTTCAAACAAAAAGCACAGCATTTCATAAACCCAGACTTCCTGAGCTGAGAATTGTTCACCTGCAGCTATCTATTTTCTTCCCTACCATTTTGAATATCCTTTTATATCCTTCCTTTTCAAGCAATTAACCATTATAGAAATTTGCAGAAGGTACTGTTTACAAGTTCCACGTAACAGAAAGGGGGAAATCCAATTGGGTCCAATGTTTGGCAGGGGCAGCACTGCCCGAGGATCCTGCCTCTCTGGTCCCTTTGAGGCTGGCACAAACTTTGTGCGGCCTGATTGTCGTAACCCCCCACGAGGTCCAAGGGTAAATCATTATCGGTCTCCCCGTGGGGCTCCCGGAGTTCGGGCTTCCCAGGTAGGGGGCAGAGTCCCACCCAGCTGAGGCCCGTTAGAACCAAGGATGAAAGCCGGCCCAAGCAGGGACCGGCATGTTGGTTGTCCCAGTGGGGACTTTGTTTGTAGATAGTTACTGCCGTGGGCATATTATTGTTAACCGTAAATGAATCTTTTCCTTCCTCCCGTTTGCTTCCTTGGTCATTAAGCTGGCAACAAGGAAAAAGGAGACTCTGGACTTGCTTTTAAAAATGCCCAGCCACCCAGGACGACCACCATGCAAAAACGTGAGGATATAAGGTTTGGGTCCAAAATGCAGAATATAGGAGTACTTTTTACAGGTCAATAGTTTCTTGGGGGATGACAATCAAAATGTGATTCTCCTGACAGCCTACAGGGCCCCAACTTATGGAATTATAAAGAGTCTTACTGTTATAACTCTCCGGGAGGTCACAAGATAAGACCAATTATATTCCAGGTGACCACATCTGAATATGAGTTTCCCTGGTAACGAGGATGCGGGGCTTCCCCCTTAACCGAGAGCTCAGCAGGGACCAGGCCGGGGAGGAGGCCCTTCGGGGGGTATAATACTGTGAATGAATAGAATCTTTGTTTTCTACCTGGCTGATTCATATGCGCTGCTTTAGCAGATTCTACACCGGCGATGAGAATAAAGTGGAGCTGCCGCCGATGCCAGATACTACATGCCAGAGCCACTTCATCTAGGCCTAGAAAGGCCTCTCATCCACCCGCTGTCATGCCACACATTACTAAGGCAGATGTCAAAGACTGGGGTCAGTATGTCGAAAGAAAGCAGCAGTTTTTCCATACAAACGGGATTGACGGGGATGTGTGGTGGACAATGGTATTGCAACAGCTTGTGGGGGGGGGCATGTCCAGCCTCACCCACCCACAGCCACCGTTACCTGGCCATTGGCTGCATTGGTAGCCCTTAGTGAAGGGGCATCTAAACCCGCAACTGCCATTAATTGTCCGAAGGTTCCAATTTCACATGGCCACTCAGACCCATCGGAACTGAAAATCAATTTCATGGCTTGCCTCCAAAAATGAGCAGAAACCTGCGAAATTTGGTGCCACGCTTAACAAATCACTGCGAGACAGATTCGTATGTGGAATCCGCGATGCCGACACACAAAAAAGTTTTCTGGGGGTAACTGACCTGGCATTACAACACAGCATGGAGATAGCCATCTCCCGTGAAAGCGCAGAGAAAGAGAAAGAAAAAACATATATATAGACAGATTCAAAGATGCCCGACAATGCTTGGAATACGAGCATTAGCAGGTGATTAAATCTTTACAGATCCGGAGATGGGGTAACCCCAGGTTAAAGAGGTGTGAATTGTGTCAATATGTTTCTGGAACATATCTCTTCATTCACCTGAGGAAGGAGCAGTGCTCCGAAAGCTAGTGACATCGAAACAAACCTGTTGGACTTTAACCTGGTGTTGTAAGACTTCGTACTGTGCTCACCCCAGTCCAACGCCGGCATCTCCACATCATGGCTACCATCCAAATGGAGTTAGACATGGGGGCGGCAGTATCAGTTGTCAGCCATCGGACTTTCAATCGTATTCGTTCTGGCCTCCAGATGCTTGTCCTTCAGGATATTAATGCCCGCCTCACTACCTACATGGGTGAACCACTGGCAATAGCGAGTACAGTAACAGTTACGGTGGAGCACGGTCAACAAATGCCGATCTGCGACGTGACTGGCTGCGCCACCTTCGATTGGACTGGCAAAGGGTTTGCCGAATGCACCTATATGGACCTGAGGGCTCCTGGCTAGATTCCCCACCATGTTCTAAGAGGGATTAGGCACCATCAGAGGGACGATGGCCAGCATCAGCATTGACCAAAATACCCAGCCAAGATATTTCCGAGCCGTCATACTCCGTACACACTACGTACTAAAGTGGATGCGGAGCTAAACCGATTTGAAGAGTTGAAAATAATAAGTCCTGTCTACTTCTCTGACTGGGTGACACCAGTCATGAAGGTGATGAAGTCCAACGGCTTCATCCGACTCTGCGGAGATTGCAAAATGACGGTCAACTGCATCTCCCACCTGGATCGCTAACCTGTCCCAAGCATAGAGAACCTATACGCCAAGCTCAGCGGTGGTCACATGTTTTCCAAATTGGATATGAGCCATGCATACCTGCAGCTGCCTGTAGCCTTGGATTCAGGGAAGTTCATTACCATCAACACACTCCGAGGAATATAAGAATACACCCAACTTCCCTTCGGGGCTTCCTCCTGTCATGAGAATGTCGCTTTAAGAAATCTTTGGCTGCTCATGTTACTGCAGTGATGTCAGAGTGTGGGTGGAGCTGAGCTCTGGTTCTGTTTTTTAGTTTCACTTTGAGAAAAGCTTGGGTGTGTCTCTGTCTTTTTGGTTTTGTTTTTCAGTGTGTTGCAGCTGAAGTCAGCCAAAGCAGCTGTATTGTTGAGCTCTCTACCATGAAGGACCATCTCTTAATCATTTGGTGAATTCAGAATTATAAATGTTTCCAGTATGGAATGTAAACTCTGATGTGCTTCTGTTTAAAGGTTTGTTAAGTCTTTTGGGTGTAAAAGGACAGCATACAGGTTACTTAATGTTGCATTCTTTGAGGGGTGTATTTGATTTACTGGTTGCTAAGATGTTCACTGTTTGTTTTACAAAGGTTAACTTGAGTTCATAGAATAAACATTGTTTTGCTTTAAAAAATACTTTTCCATTTCTGCTGTACCACACCTGTAGAGTGAGCCGTGTGACCCCCATACCACAATCTATTAAAAGTTGTGGGTCAGGTGAACTCCATGATACACTTTGGGGTTCTCTAAGCCCTGACCCATAACACTCCACTTGCACAATCTTCCAGTGGGTAATGGAGAACATCCTGCGAGGACTCCCGAGAGTGGCAGTGTAACTCGACAACACCCTGACCACCGGTTCATCGGACCTGGAGCACCTGGAAAATTTGGCCGAGGTCCTCCATCATTTTGAGGAAGCAGGGCAAAATGTATATTCAGCACAACCAAGGTTACCTTCCTAGGTTATCGAGCATACAGCCATGGGTTGCATCCTATGGAGGGCAAAGTACAGGCCGTTTGTCAGGCTCCAGTGCCACTCGGACCAACCGAATGACACTTGTTTTTGGGCTTAGTGAAATATTACGGAATATTTATTCCACACCTCACCACAGCCTTCACCCTCCTCCACCGTCTGCCGAAAAAAGGACAACATTGGGAGTGGTCCCAGGCCCAGGAATCAGCTTTTGTGATGGCGAAGAAACAGCTGTCATCGTCCTGTCTAATAACTCATTTCGGCCCAACCCAGCCGCTGTTGTTAACATGCGATCCTTCCCCCCCCTTCTGGAATGGACGGCAGGCCAGAGCGGCCTATCATGTTCGCATCATGGACATTGGCCGATGCTGAGAGAAATTACACGCACATTGTGAATGAAGGCTTGGCAGTGGTATTTGGGGTTAAGAAATTCCATCAGTACATCTACGAACACCTGTTCATCGTCTACACTGACCAGAAGCCCCTATTGGGGTTGTTTAAGGAAGACCGGGTGATTTCCCCCCCCATTGTGTCAGCCAGGATCCAGTGGTGGACTCTGCTGTTAGCACCATTCCAGCACGTTTTGGAACACCGTCCCGGATCCGCAATACCTGACACTGATGCTTTGAGCCACCTCCCTCTTCCCACCAGGCCGCCTGCACCAACATTTCATGGATTCTTTGCCGGTTACAGCCTCCCGCATCCACAGCTGGACTCCAGGTGCGACATATAATCCAATATGGGGCCCAACATAACGCCTTGCCAGGGCACCCGAAGGCGTTCACTCATAAAATTCTTGAATTGAGCATCGAGGATGGTGTCCTATTGTGGAGAATGCGCGAAGTTGTTCCCGAGCATGGGAGAGCACCGGTCTTACAAGATCTTCACAGTGGACATCAAGAGTGTCACAAATTAAAATGCTGGCCTGCAACTACATATGGTGGCCAGGAATAAATGCAGATATTGAGAAGGTGGCCCAGCGACGTATCTCGTGCCAGGAGCATCAGAAGCTGCCACTGTCAGCACCGCTCCACCCATGGGAATGGACGGGCCACATTGGTACCGTGTCCACATCGATTGTGCAGGACCATTCCACAGGGTGATGTTCCTCCAGGTGCTCACACCAAGTGGATGGAGGTCGATAACATGCAGAGCACAACAACTCGAGCCACCATAGACAGACTGTGCAATCGTTCAGCACGCACGGGATATCGGAGGTGCTTGTCTCGGACAAGGGAACAGCATTTTATAAGTGCGGAGTTCAGGGCGTTCATGGCCTCCAACGGGCTATGACATGTTCACACTGCCCCGTATCACCCCGCGTTGAATGAATTGGCTGAACGCGGCGTGCAAACCTTTTAAAATGGGATGAAGAAGCAGACCTCGGGATTTGGGGAGATGCAGCTTGCACGGTTCCTATTTTATTACAGGACGATGCCACATGCCATGACGGGGCTCGCTCCGGCCGAATTGTTGATGGGCCGTCACCTGCAAACATATTTATGATTAGTCCTCCTAGACATTGGCAGGAAAATTCGCCGGGGCCAGAATCGAGCCGAGGCTGACGCTGGTCGACGTTCGCCTTTGCGCACCTTCGCGGTACTTGACACCTTTTCCCCCAACTTCTGGGGGATTTGAACGGTAAAATTGGAGACTGGTGAGGTAGAGAAGAATCCCCCACCAGTTTATCGATTCGTGGACCAGAAGTGGTCTGCAAAGGAGAGATCATTGGACACAGGTTTGGGGGCATTGGTAACGACTCCTTTGCCGTTCTCACCGGCCCAGTACTCCACAAGCCCTGAGAGTTTGGGAGCAGTGGCAGAAGCATATAGGAGTGGAGGGAGCTTCGGTGTGGGCCCCAATTTGTGGTAATCACCGGTTTGTCCCGGGGAAGATGGATAGGGGATTTTGGAGGTGGCAGAGAGCAGGTAGTGAGAGCTGGGGGATCTGTTTATTGAAGGGAGCTTTCCCTGTTTGGAGGATCTGGAAGTGGAGTTTGAATCGGGAGGGAATGGGTTTCGATATCTGCAAAGGCAGGTTTCGACCTCTCCGCTTCTACCACCGCAGGGGATACAGGACAAGGTAGTTTCTAGAACGTGGGTTGGGGGGGGGGGGGGGGGGGGGGGGGGGGTATCGGAAATCTATAAAGAACTTATGGAGTGGGAGGAAACCCAGATAGGTGAAATAAAACGTAAATGGGAAGATGATTTGGGAAATAAGTTAGAGGCGGGCCTGTGGGCGGACGCTCTGAGCAGAGTCAACACGTCCTCATCATGTACCAGGCTCAGCCTGCAATAGTTCAAGGTGGTTCATCGGGCACACATGACGGTGGCCCAAATGAGCAGGTTTTTGGGGGTAGAGGACAGGTGTGTGAGGGGTGCAGGAGGGCCCGCAAATCATGTCCACATGTTTTAGGCATGCCCGAAACTTAGGAGAGTCTGGCAGAGATTTGCAGATGTAATGTCCACGGTTCTAAAAACGAGGGTGGCGTCAAGTCCAGAGGTGGTGATCTTTGGAGTGTCGGAAGATCCACGAAACCAGGGGGCGAGAGAGGCTGACATTTTGGCCTTCGCTTCCTTGGTAGCCCGGAGACGGATATTACTAGCGTGGAGGGACTTGGAGCTCCTGAAATCAGGGGCATGGGTTAGTAACATGGCTGGGTTTGTCAGACTTGAGAAAATTCAGTTCGCCCTGAGAGGATCAACATTAGGGTTCGTCCGGAGGTGGCAGCCATTTATTGACTTCTTCGGAGAAAACTAAACTGTCAGCAGATTCAATAAGGGGGGGGGGGGGGAGTTAGGGAGAAAAGGGGGGTAGGGGGGAGTCAGGCTATTTTTTTTCTAGATTAGGCTGGAACAGTGGGAGATGGAGGGATGTGTTATGCACTGAACTATGTTTACATTTGTATTTGTATCTTTTATTGTTAGAAAACCATAAATGCCTTAATAAAATGTCCATAATGAAAAATGCGGGGCTCAAGAGCAGATGTCTGCACATGCGCGAACATGCACCATGCGTCAGAGTGACACGTCATGGCGTGCTACCGCTGTGGTAACATCCACTTAAAGAGGAAATGCCCTGCACAAGGAAAAAGATGTTTAAAGTGCTCCAAGCTTAACCACTTTGCTTCCCAATGCAAGTCAACAGCGATCTATCAATCTCCAACACAGAAACAACAACCTATCTATGTTCGCAGCATTGATAGAGTGGAGAATCACAAATCTAAGAAAGATTTTTCGGACAAAGAGGATTTTTTTTCCTTGGAGAACACTGTCTTCGTAGGAATGATAGACACAACAGATTTGTTAAATGTTACAGGTCAGGACTATGTTCTCATCATAGACTACTACTCCAATTTTTCTGAAGTGATGAAACTTCCATCTACTCAGACTCTAGCTCTGGGCATCCTTTGGAGGGTAGTACAGAGTCATTGAGCACAAGTGGTCTGCAGCCATTTCAGAAGGAAAGGATAGTTCATGTTCAAGCTCACTGAATGGGAAGGTCGTAAATGAGTTCTGCTACAGAGAATCCAGATGAGGACTTTGAGGCAGCTGAAAAATGCTCAATATCATGCTTGGCGCATTGATAGGACTGCCATAGGGTCTCTCATTGCTGTCAAAGAACATGGAGAAGTCCAACTCCAACTTGGCACACGGCTTTGTGCTGACACCATCTTTGGATGACTCCATGTCGCCACTTGTTGACCCAAACGCGGGCAGTATCAGATGTCCAAAATCTCAGCCTCCATTAATCTCATATAGACACAAGTCATCCAACTTCTGAATGCTGCAGTGAAAGTTCAAACTGAGGCTATGAGGTCCATGTCACCATATAAAGCACAGTGCCATCATGGTCAAAGGAGCATCCAGGCTTTTGCAGCAGCCCAGACATCTGCCCTCCAACAGATGACTTGGATTTCTGAGGCATTGCCCCGGCAGAGTTGCAATGTTTTAATTTTTTGAAAAGTAAGGTATAATACACAACATCAAGTAACTGTCATAATATACACCAGTATATCATGGTGCAGATACACACTGATGGACACACAGTGGGACCAATCAACACACACAACACCACAGCCAATCACCAGTGAGAGCACACGCACTATAAAGACAGGGGGCATCAGAGTTCCCGCTGATTGGAGTTGCAGCTAGCTAGGAGGACAGAGCTCACAGCCTGTAACACAGACATTCACCATGTGCTGAGTGCATCGACTGGTTAGGACAAGGCAAAGGTCTTTAGTTAAAGCTAGTCTTGTATTCACCCACAGTCTGAGTATGTTTAAACAGTTAATAATTCAATAAAATAGTGTTTCACTATTTCAAGTGTTGGTGACCTGTATGTGATCCAGAACACATTAGTAACAACCTGTTAATTCAAAATGACTTATGTACAATTGGAAAGACATTCATATATTGTACTCACTTATGAAACAAGTGACAGAATTATCCCATAGTGATGACAACACCTTGGCCCCTCAGAGTCCACAATATAATTTCAAAATTAACTCATTGAACTTTCAGTTGGCACTCTGATAGCCTTATTGACACTCTGTCCCCAACATCCCTGGCAGGGAAATGTGGAAATGTCAGGGACAAAGAAGCCCTGCCAAATATAACAGTAAGACCATGTCAGACTTCCTTTCCTGCCCTATATTTGATAGATTGAAAGCTAACATAGGATTGTATAGGATATACCATCCAACCAGTCCATATAGTTGTGACACTAATAAAGATTATTATTAACAGCATTTCTGCTTCATTGAAGCCATCTCCCATTTTTCATCTTCTCGATCTATCATCACAACCCTCTATTCTTATCCTCATGTTTTTCTACCTCCCCTTAAATGCATCCATACTATTCGCTCCAACCACTCCCTATAGAATTAAATTCCACATTCTCACCATCCTTTGGGTAAAGACATTTTTTCCGAATTCCCTATTAGATTATTTAGTAACTATCTTATACCTATGGCCTCTAATTATGTTCTTCAAGATGAGACATGCTGGGCGGTTTTCTCCATCCCGCCGCACCAGATTTCGGGTGCGGCACGCCGACGGAATTCTCCGTTTCACCGGCTGGTCGATGAGGTTTCCCATTGTGGGGTAGCCTTATCCTGTCGGGAAACCCCTGGGCTGCCGGCAAAACGGAGAATCCCAATGGCGGAGAATTCAGCACTCGGTATTCACTCTGCCAAATCCCTTTATAATTTTAAAGAATTCCATTAGGTCAACTATCTGCCTTCTATTTACAAGAGAAAGGTAACCAAACCAGTTCACTATTTCCTGATATGAATACTCACGCACTTCTGTCTGGGTGACTGACAGCAGCAGAAGACCACAGTGAGGGTGATGGTCCCCAGTAATCCAAAGAAACTCAAAAGTTGGTGAAGGTTCTCGGAGTTCAGCAACGTGAAGAAAGCGAGGGATTGCAGAGAGAATGGGATTGCGGAAAAGAAGGGATTGTGGCAGAAGTACGTGAGGTGCCAAAGGAAGCAATCCTGCTCCCCTGGTCCTTAAAAGGGGTCTGGAAAAGCGCTTTGCTGCTAGGATCTGGTCGCTCCTGCCTTCCTTTAACTGCAAGGGTTCCATTAACTTCAAATCGATCCCATAATGTGAGGAACAGAACTTCATTTAAATATTATAGTTACTGACCCGTCTCTCCAGAGTGGGTTACTCACCAACCACAATCCGATCGCAGTTAGGTGTATTTATGAGGGTGGGGGGGTTTGTGCTTGATCTTCTTGTTTTTACCAATTTAACTCCCTCACCATCTCCCACCCATCATGGAGGGGTTAACATTTTATATATGGCGGTGGCGCAGTGGTCAGCGCTGCTGTCTATTGGTGCCAAGGTCAATCCTAGCCCCGGGTGACTGTCCGTGTGGAGTTTGTACATTCTCCCTGTGTCTGGGTGGGTCTCACCCCATAATCCAAAGATATGCAAGGTAGGTGAATTGGCCAGGCTAAATTGCCCCTTAATTGGAAAATTAAAAAAATATATTTTTTCCAAACATTATCCATATGAATGTTCCGTGGTCAAATGTGGATTGCAAGCTGGCAATTTTGTCTTGGATAGCAGAGGACATTCAGAAACTACGAAGCACCGTACTTATGGTTCATGAACCTCGTGGGTAAACCATAGCTTTGTAGGTCTGTTTCTAATTTTAGATTTATCATACTTGTTTGGATATTTCCTTTTCTACTCTTCCCACAGTAGCCGCATCACAATTATTTGGTTGTATCATCTTACAAATTCCTGGGGTATTCACTGCATTTCTCAGTTTTGTTTTGGATCCCTGACACACACTGCAAACTCAACCAGAGAAACTCCTTAAATAAAGGATCGCAGTATACTGCTTTGCAAGAAATATTCTTTAATCCTGCACTGTGGAGTTAGGTTCACCTGTCTTATGCTACCATGGCTGAGAATAACAACTAAATCTGAGATCTGGAATGGGACAAAAAAGACAAGAGTCCTGCTCCCCATGCAGCGACACCTGTCAGGAAGGGTATACATTTCAGTATGGCTGAGTACAACTTCAGGCTCTAGTTAAATATTTTGCTTACATTTACTATATTTGCCATATACTTTTAAAGTATTTATCCACATTTTACTTTTGTCGAAATGTTCTTTATTGGAGTCCTCCAGGCAATGTATCATGTATTTTAAGGCACAAGGGAGGAAACATATTCAATTGATGTGCCTTAGAATCTCACCACTAGGAGGTGCATGGCATCACTACTTTTTATTTTAGTCCACCTGGACTGGTGATAAATGTCAAATTGGGTGTCTGATCCTTCCTGTTATAAATCATGAGATGCCTGGTTATGCTGGTCATTATATTACCAGACAAAAAACCGGGACTAATAATGCAGAGAGCATAATTTCTAATCACTGCTCTGATGGTTTGAGAATCGATCCCCCAACAAATTGTTCTGTCATAATCCCTCCTTTCCCACAATCAGAGAATTTACAGTGCAGAAGGAGGCCATTCGGCCCATCCCTTGGAAAGAGCACCTTACCCAAGGCCACACCTCCACCCTATCTCCGTAACCCAGTAACCCCACCTAACCTTCTTGGACACTAAGGGCAATTTATCATGGCCAATCCACCTAACCTGCACATCTTTGAACTGTGGGAGGAAACTGGAGCACCCGGAGGAAACTCATGCAGACACGGGGAGAACGTGCACAGACAATGACCCAAGCCGGGAATCGAACCTGGGACCCTGGAGCTGTGAAGCAACAGTGCTAACGACTATGCTACCATGCCGCCCGATCGCACCAGCCCTGAAATTTCTCCTTCTGTCCAGTTTTGTTGCTGTGTTCTGAGACCCCCTAACCAACCCCTAATTTTCTCCGATTGCTGGAAACTATCTCCAACAATCCAGCTATGGCTTTCTGCTTTCGGCAGCCAGCCAGAAATGATTGGCGATACACATCAGGAAATCTTTGGGTCAATTCCCTCTTGAAAATTCTGAGGGGTGGCCAAAAAGAGGTCTTTAAAATTATAAAACATTTTGACAGAATGGACACAGAGAGAATGTTTCCTCTTGTAGGGAAGAGCATAAATAGAGGTCAGCAATATATGACAGTCACCAAGACGTCCAACAGGGAATTAATTCAAGAGAAACATTTTTACCCAAAGAGTGATGAGAATGTGAAACTCACTGCCACGGTATTATGGGTCCGATCCAGAACCCTAATTTGGGTAAGATCCCGGATTAGAACCCAACTCTTTGCATTTGGTAAAACTGTGAGGAAATGTTACTGCATCATAGGAGGAATAACACTGACCGATAGATAGCTTTTACGTTAAAACAAATTTTAATTTTAATGCAGAATTAAGCACGTTAGCAACAAAGAAATAGCTTAACAGTTAACAGTTACAACATTTTAACTTGCTTCCTGAAACCTGCCTCTACATTCCAATTAAACAAACTCATATATTTCAAATACCTCTTATGAATACGGTTAATAACAAGGTTTTACTTGCTTATCATGATGCAGAGTCCTGGAGAGAGAAACCTTTTAGGACTGAACTGAAAGCACTTCTTCTCAGCTTTGAGTCCTGTAGGCAACTATGTTTTCACAGACCTGGCCCCTCTCTTTAGCTACTTTATTACACTCAAAGCTCACAGCGTTCTTTTGCCTGTTATAGAATGTGCCTTGACTTGTTTAGCCAGGACCAGACACAATATCTCACTTTTAATCACAGCCCTAATAATCATAGTGTCTGCATGCATTTTAACCCAGGGTGTTTATAACCTTATGGTGAAATCACAAAGTATAAAATATGTCAATTTCTTATATTCATCACAACAGAGAGTGATTGAAGCAAATAGTATAAATGCCTTTCAGAGGATGATGGGCAATCATATGAGGGAGAAGAGGATAGAGGGTTATGATGATTGATTTAGCAGAGGAAAGATAGGAGGAGTTTTAATGGTGCATAAATACATGGCATGGACTAGTTAATAATAATCTTTATTAGTGTCACAAGTAGGCTTTGAACAGAGCACAGACTAACATTGATTCTTCAGGGCAGGCAGCATTGTGGGCCACTACCTGCATTGCACTCCTCAATGATATAACTGAAAAAAACTCCACAGGTAGCCTGTGTACAGCTGCCTGAAGTGGTACTTCATGAACAGATCGTTTCCCCATTACTTTATCTTTTAAAAGAAAACCTCAGTTGTATCACCACTGTCCTTAATGAAAGAAAAACTATCATCCATGCTCAGTCTTGCTTATAATGTGGCACTAGCCCCGCACCACTCTGGCTGATTGTTGACTTCCCTCTGAAGTCATCCCATTGTATTAAATTCCGAGTAATTAGGGATTGGACAATAAATATTACCCTTGCCAATGATGCCCACATTCTGAGAATGATTTTTTTAATGTTCAGTTGGATTCTTTCCTCTTTTACTTTTCAATGCAGTTATTTGATTCAGGCTTAATCACTGAGTCAAATGATATTAATTTTGGTCAACTTTGGTGACGCTTAGTGGCTGACTAACTGTGCTGACTGTAACACAAAAGTTCCTATTTTTGGATAATTTCTGAAAAGCAAACAAGCAATCTGAATCAGCGTGATAATTCACATTCTTTCTGAACTGCATAACAGTTATAATTGTTGTCGTGGTCTGTACCGTTAACCCATTCAACAAAGATGTTTGACTGGATTGTGGCTATTTTCTCCAAACATTCCTCCTCAGAAATAGCGTCACGCTTATTCTCCAGGGGATCATTACCCTCGTGAACAGAGTTTTCCGGTACCAAATGAATGTACAAACTATGCTATCTGGATGCTCAAGTTCAAATATTGTATCTGAATCAAATTTGCAAGCTTTCAAGTTCTGATGAAGCGCCTGCACCCGCTAACCTTTCTCCACCTATCCTCTCAGTTAAATAAATAAAGATGCCATGGCATGATTTCCAAAAAAAGCAGAGAAGTCCCGGCTAATATTTGTCCATCAACCAGCATCATTAAAAGAGAGGATCTGGTCCTTAGATTAGCACATTGCTGTTTGTGGGATCTTACTATGTGCATATTACTGCATTTTAAAAAACATTCCAATTAAGGGCAATTTAGCGTGGCCAATCAACATACCCAGCACAACTTTGGGTTGTTGGGGTGAGACCCACACAGACACAGGGAGAGTGTGCAAACTTCACACAGACAGTGATCCAGGGCTGGTATCAAACCCAGGTCCACGGCACTGTGAGGCACAGTGCTAACTACTGCGCCACCGTGCCGCCCCATATTACTGCATTTTAAAATTTCATCCAAAGTAATTAATTGACTGTGAAGCACTTTGGCACATGCTGAAGTTGTGAAAGGTGCATATAAATGCAAGTCTTTATATTATTTCTTCACACATTAGGGTGATTTATTCTTAGGAGTTAAATCAGGCATTTACAGCCATATACATTGGCATTAACTATTTAATAACTCAAGGGCGGCATGTGGCACAGTGGTTAGCCCTGCTGCCTACGGCACCGAGGACCCGGGTTCGATTCTCGGCCCTGGGTCACTCTCCATGTGAAGTTTGCACGTTTTCCCCATGTCTGCCTGGGTTTCACCCCCACAACCCAAAGATGTGCAGGTTAGGTGGATTGGCCACGCTAAATTGCCCCTTAATTGGGGAAAAAATAATTGGGTACTCTAAATTTATAAAAAGAACGATTTAACAACTCAAAAGATAAAGAATTTTACAAGAAACACCTCTCATTAAAATTTATTTATTTTAAAACTTTAATATTAAATACTTGCAAAGCCATGGAGCAAGTCAGATTTTTTTTGCAAATATCATTTAAATCATTTTGTCTTGAGTTACTTCCTATTACAGGCCTAGCAAATTTAATCACTAATTCCTCTTTGAAGAGTGCCAGTTTTGTTTCAATAGGACAAGATTACAGTGGCAGCAAAGAATTCCTTTGAGAAAATAATCCTATTATTGGTTGTTTCTGTTTCTTTTTCTTTTTATCTTCATTATATTTTTCTTGCTTATCCAAGCAGGCCATGATGAACAACTTGAATTCATTGTAGGTGAGGTTCTAGCTCAAATAAATAAACAAATTAGTTAGACAAAATCAATATTATTTTCTTTTCTCCTTTTTAATCCTAAAGATTTTCAGATGGAATTAAAAATGTCCATGATGAAATCAGCCCATACTTTCAGCATCAATGGTTTGTTATTCTGGCTGGTTTAAAAGCATTTCTCTGCCAATTAATTTTTTCGTGCCGTTCTCCTCTAACCCATTTTTCAGCTCCTCAATGCAACCCTTATTTCGGGGGGCGGGGGGGGGGGGGGGAGAAAGGCAAGAACAAAAAGTAACTTCACAGTTTTGAAATGTGTTGAGTGCCTTCAAATTATTTGGCCATTATTTCAAGCTGCAGTTCAATATATGTCTGACTTTCTCACTCCCCTTGATGAATAAATGCCAAGGTTACATGTGTGCTTTCTTGTCAAGGCGCATAGGCTGTGTGAGATTTGTGTTCCCGCATACCAGCACTGTTGATAAATATTGAAACAATTTACAAATATAATCTGGAACAACAGGAAGTGAAGCAAATGACTGAACTGTTAATATCTTCCTTCTACAAGTTCTCATAGCTTTTTCTAATAATCAAATAAAAGAAGAAAGCTTCATTACAATTATTTCTGCCTTGGGCAAAAATCATCCTTCAGGGTGTGGTTATGAGTCCAGAGATTGTCAGCAGCAGTTCCACCATGTAGCCCAGCCAGTCCAATTAAAGTAAGAGAGAAGGCAATAGTGAAGGAGGGATGCTTGTTACAGGGATAAATTTGTGAGGCATGAAGCAACCATTTCACAAACATTTCCAAATGGTGGAAAATCAGACGTGGTGGGAGCATGATGTTAAGCAGGCTAGTTTAATCATGCTCAGCAGGGGAAAGGAAAGTTGAGATAATTCTGTGGCTTTTTTCTTGAGTTACTTCCTGTTACAGGCCAAGCAAACAGGTCAAGTTTAGAGTATCCTACGGGGAGATTCTCCGGCCTCATTACGTTCTCGCTCAAGTGTAACGAGGCCAGGGATTATCGGGAGAGGCAAGATCCGCGCCAGGCGGCAAACAGTTTGTGATGCAACCGACCCGCTCCTGTCGGTGAAATCAGGATCTCGCCATAGCGCCGCGAGAAATCAATTATCAGCACTTAAGCCCCATTTCCATACAATTAGTGAGAGTGCCCACCATATCCAACAGCCTCCCGTCATTCAGCGGCCTCCCCAGCAAGTGCTCTCACTGGCGCCGATTAGAATTCCTTTTGAAAAATGTAAACCTGGTGGAAGGGCTTCTGTGGGGAGCCGAGGAGGTGAGTAGCCATCTTTGCTCACAGGCCCAGGTGCGCTGGGCTTGCCGTCCCAGTGCTCGGCGGGGGGTGGGGGACCCTCCACAGGGGCGGGCCACCAAAGGAGGGTGGGGGGGTGGGAGGCTCTGTTGCGCGACAATCGTTCGCGGCACCACCATGCCAACCCCTGGTTCCCAACCCCATTCCAGGGGTAACCCTTGTCCCGGCCTGTCTGCATCACCGATAACCCATAACCCCCACCGATTGCTGAGGACTCTAGCTGTGCAGCTGAAGGCTATCGCTAATAGGGAATTGGCAATCGTCGGTAAGTGAGCACTTGACACATGCCAAGTGGATTCCCGTGGGTGGGTGGGCCATGAGGCATGTGGGAGTCATTGCCTAGCATTCCAATCGCACCTTGATGCCTGGACACTGTGCCTGAACACTGCGGGAGACAACACCACACACGCAGCAGACAACATCCGAAACACCCAGGGGATGGAACACAGCTCCAGGAACATGTCCACGGCCGGAAGCTCGATGAGCGTCGGGGTGGGGGGGCTTTGCCTGGAGAGATGGTCAAAGGGTCCGGGGGTCAGTCCGCATTGCGGAGTGACAGAGGCATCACAATGGTTGTGCAAAAAGTGGTTCAATGTGCTATGCAATACCCCATTCCTGATAGTGTCGCCCCCCCCCCCCCCGCACCACCTCTCCTTCCCCGCCGCTTCCCCGTCCCATCCCCATCCTCTACCTATGCCCCCCACGCCCTCCCCCCTACTCTGGTGCCCTCAGTGATCCTCAATGTGCCTGGCCTTCCTAGCACTACCACTACGTCGAGGTATGTCCCTGGGATGCATATCTGAGGTGGAGACAGCCAGCTGCTTACCTCGTCCCGTGGCCCTCGATGCCCCTTGTCAATGTCCTCTGGGGGTTCTGGGGCCGGAGGGCCCTGGCGCACTTGCCAGTAGCCTCATCAGAGGGGTAGAACTCAGGGGAGCTGGTGGTCACCGTCGCCAATCCATGGGACGGGTCCGGGTTGGCACTTAGTGCCCCCTCCTCCCGAACAGTGCCCATAGAGCCCTGGGGCTCACCTTAGGACAGAGGGGCAGCTAGTTCAAGCCCCAGCTGCCCCTGCATCATCTGGCTCTGCCAGCCCTGGCAGTTCCCCATGATCTGCACCATGCTGTTGACGCCCTCAGCGATGCTCCTTAATGACTGGGACATGCTCTACAGCGCCTTAGCCATGCCAGCCTGTGACTGGGACAAGCTCTGCAGTGCCTCGGCCATGTGGGACATGTCCCACAGAACCTCATCAAGGTTAGCCTGGTACTGGGTGACATCCCCCAGTGGGGCGGTTATTCCGCCCAGACCCTCAGCCATGGCCGTCACCGACTGCGCGAGGCCTTGGACTCCTTCACTCATGATCAATGTCGTGCACCAGGCTCTCCACTACGCAGTTTTGGCCTCGGTGCCTCACATTGCCGGCGACATCTCCTGTGCCCGTAGCCTCTGGTTCTCCTCAAACGGCTTTGGATCTGCTGGAGTGATGCTGACTTCTCCCTCTGAATGTCTGGCTTCTCCCTATCGTCTCCAACAGCTCTGGGTAACCCACTTCCAGAGGTTCAACATCAGGCTGGGACCCAGCTGGATCCTGGGATCCAGCAGCCGTCCGACTGTTGTCTCGCCTGGAGGTTCCTGCCTCCTCCTGATGTACATCAGCAGCTGAGTGATGCTCACCAGATTGTGCCCTCGGAGCCTGACCACTAACATGTCCCACCGTGTTGTGTGTATCTGGCTGGTGGAGGGTGGGGATGACAGCTGTTCTGCGACCATGGTGGCATCCTCGGAACTCTCCTCTGAGGTGTTCTCCTCAGAGTCAGGAGTGGGGGCCACCTGGGATGGGCCGGCGCCGTCGGCTAGAGGACCTGGGAAGAATGGACATGTGGTCAGTGGGAGGGATGCGTCAGTCAGTAAGGCAATCACTACTCACGTTTGACAGGTCGCACGGGTGGAGCCCGGTGGTTCCTCACCTCTGCGACGTCCGCCAGCCTCCACGTGGGTGACCGATCTGCCCTCGGCCACACCAGTCACCTCCAGGGCCCACTCCTCGAAGAAGTTGAGGATTCTCATTGGTGTCTACTCACTCGTACTGCCCGGTGTAGGTCATTGACTTTCTTCCTGCACTCTTGGCCATACTGTTGGATCTAATGGCCGCCGCCACCTCATTCCAGGCAGCACTGGCTGCCTTGTGGCTCACCCTCTGGGACTCTCGAGGGAACAGAACATCGCTCCTGGCCTCCACTGCAAGCAGGGGCCTCCCCAGATCAGCGTCCCCGAATCTTGGGTCCGGTCTCCTCGGTGTCATTATTGCGAGCTGGCTGAGGTTGAATGAGCAAGTGCAGTTTAAGTGCTGCTCGACCTTGTTAGTGGGGGGGGCTGGTGAGCACGGTACCAGTGGATCGGCCGGCGAGGCGTTATTTGCGGCAAGAAGCCCGTAAGGCCTCGTTAAATGGACCAATTAACATTGAATTGCGTTGCAGGTTTCAGTGGGCCGGAAAACACGCGGCAATTCCCGCTTGCTACAACACTTGGAAATTTTTCCGGAGAATCGCGCCCCTATTGTTCTCTTAATCTATTTTCTACATTTTATATCAAGGAGCGGCTACGCTTGCTTTCTTACCATATGTGTGGAAAAATATAACACAGGATTGAAACTCTTGCTCCAGCTACACTCATACATAATATGGAGAAGGAATTTCATTATTCAGCTTAAATTTGTTCCTAGATATTTGGGCAGGACAGGATTAGGCTTAGCTGTAAAATACCTCACAATTGATAGCCTGCTGACACTCGGGGTTAAACAATAATTTTTAACAGGGTTAAACCATGAACTCTTTTTTAAAATTTACAGTATCCAATTCTTTTTTTCAATTAAGGGGCAATTTAGTCTGGCTAATCCACCTAACATGCACATTTTTGGGGTTGTGGGGGTAAGACCCATGCAGACACGGGGAGAATCTGCAAACTCCACACAGACTGTGACCTGTGACCAGGATCGATCCTGGGACCTCGGCGCTGTGAGGCAGCAGTGCTAACCACTGCGTCACCATGCCATCTTAAACCATGAACCCTGCCCACCTAGGTAAAATAATAACTGCAACATGATCCATGGAGCCCACATCTAGCAAGTGCCGATGTTCTCAGGACAGATGAGAAAATTGGCAAAAAGGGAAGTTCACTGTCACAATTTTGCTATCTTACCTCACCACCACATCCACTATAATCCTTAAACATCTGCAAGTAAGCGCGTCCTTTGATGTTGAAGAGAAATCCTGCAGCATAGAATTCTGTTGGAGTAATAGTGTGCCCCCCATCCATGTCAATTAGGTCAAAGATGGACCGAGAGTGACGATAAAGAAACTGCTGTTCCATTTTATCCTGTAACATTTGAAACATGTGCACATGTGACAACTAGCAGAAACAGACAGTAATTTGACATTAAACCATGTTTAATCTTGCAGAACTGCATTACAATGAAATGACAACAAGTCTAGACAATAGACCTAACTTTGCCGAGAGAGCTAACAATTTAATGTGATAGATACACCTTTTTGAGAATTAGTGTCATGTTCTTATGACACCTCACCAGTTGTCTCGTTTTGTTCTCAAGTGAGTCCATGTCACAGTAAAAAATACATTGAAGAATTATTTTGGCTTTCTTTATCAATTGTAATCAATATAGCCCAGAAATGTTACATTGGAAATCTGAATGTGGGACATAGGGGATTGAGGCAGATGTTAAACATCAGAATTCCACCACTTTTGCAGACCAAAAATTTTGTTTGGTGGGTTAAGAAACTCTCACCCACCCTGCCCTGCAATGAAGTAATAATGTCATCTATCAGAAAAGTGAATATTTCTGCAGTTAATGATTTACCTCAAACCTGCATTAACCATGCATGAGTGCCTATATTAAATAGATATGAGTGGAGGCAGCAGTTCAGACGGCTAGCCGGCGTGGGTGCACATGAAGGCGGTTTTGTATAAGGGCACAAGTTTAGGGGCACTGGAGACGGCGCCCCTGCCGTTCCCGCCGGCGCGGTACTCCACCAGTCCAGTGGTGGTGGCGGCCCTGAGAGTCTGGGGGCAGTGGGGGAGACATGTGGGAACAGAGGGGGCATCGGTGTGGTCCCCAATCTGTGATAACCATTTGCCCCGGGGAGGATGGACGGGGGGGTTCCGAATTTGGCGGAGAGCGGGGATTGAGAGGATGGGGGACTTGTTCTTGGAAGGTAGCCTCCCGAGTATGAGGGTGCTGGAGGAGAAGTTTGCATTGGCGGGGGGAAATGAATTCCGATATTTACAGGTACGGGACATTTTGCGGAAGCAGGTACCAATCTTCCCAGTCCTGCCGCTGAGGGGGATTCAGGATAGGGTGGTCTTTAGAGGATGGATAGGGGAGGGGAGGGTCTCGGACATATATAGAGAGCTTATGGGTTTGGAGGAGACGCAGACCGAGGAGCTGAAGCAAAAGTGGGAGGAGGATCTGGGGGGAGAGATAGAGGAGGGCCTTTGGGCAGACACGTTAGGAAGGGTCAATGCTACCGCAACATGTGCCAGGCTCAGCCTGATCCAATTTAAGGTTGTTCACCGGGCTCACATGACAGTGGGGTTTCGCAGGACCCGGGAATCCAGGAGGAGAGAGAGGCGGATGTTCTAGCCTTTGCTTCCCTGGTAGCCCGGAGGCGTATATTGCTGGCATGGAGGGACTCAAAGCCCCCGAAATCGGTGACCTGGCTTTCAGACACGGCAGGCTTCCTCTGCCTGGAGAAAATTAAGTTCGCCATGAGAGGATTTCTGCTGCGGTTCGCCCAGAGCTGGCAACCATTTGTTGACTTCCTCGCAGAGAACTAATCGTCAGCAGAAAAGGAGGGGTGGAGGGGTGGGGGTTAGGTTAGCGTAGGTTAGGGGGTAAGTAATGGCAAGACCTGCGGAGTGGGTGGTAGAATTTGCACTATGTATATATTTTTCTTGTTATGTATATTGTTGATTTTGTTGCTGTTAAAATGCCAATTGTCTCTAACAATGGCTGGAAAGCAACAGGTGGCAGAAGGTTTGAAGTCGGCACACCATATAAAGCTGTTGCAAGGTTAGATTAGACTCACTTGGCTGTCCTGTGTAGCTGAGGGCGTCAGCAGTGGGAACCAAATGAATAAAAGCTATCGGCTGGGTTCTCCATTTGGGAGACTACGTTCTCCCACCGGAGCTGATTTGCTCCAGTTTTACGATCCCCTTGGAGTTGTAAAGCGGGATGCAATTCAGCATTCCTCGGCATGCAAATATATGCATGGCGTGGCATACGAGGGATTCCCAGGGAATCCTGCTATTGGGACACCATCTTGAGTGATGTCCCAAGCCAGCCACCTCACCCCAGCTCCCTCTGCACCAAACAGTAGCCCCCCCCCCCACCCCCAGATAGCTTGGGTGTCCCCCTACCCCCACCATCCCCAGAGACCCCTGTAACAGGGAGACCTCCACAGGGATCCCTGTAATAGGGAGCCCCCCCAGGGACCCCTGTAATAGGGAGACCCCACACAGGGACCCCTGTGATAGGGAGACCCCCACAGGGTCCCTGTCCAAAGGGACCTCCCCACAGACCCCCCCCCCCCCCATGCACAGACCGCCCCCTCACAGAAAAGTGACCCCTGTCTGGATGCTGGAGTGCAGTCCAGACAGGGGCAGTGAGAAGAACGACAGCTGTAAGACTTACCTTGCAGCTCCATGTGTCCATTCCTCTAAGGGGAGCAGCTGTGATTTGCGTCTCATTCCCACAGATCTATTTGCCATTCATAGCTTTCTAGTAGTGGTCTGTGATTGACAGTTTCTACAAACCTTTGATTCATTGCATTCATCTCCCTTGCGGTTCAGAGGCCTAAGTGAATCCTCAATGTTTTTAAACATTGACCACATCAAAGAGAGGTAAGTGCAGTGAAATCACAGGCTTGAGTGATTGGAATACACTTAGTGCTTGGAATGCACGCTGGTAAAGACCACAAATGATCCACACCTATGTGATTCTAGGCCGCGGGAACCGGAGAATCAAGGGAGGCGGGAGCATAGGGCACTGGACCCACTAAATAGTTGCAAATGAGTCATTAACACCAATCTGCATTTATTTACATCCCCGCTGGCGAGCATCGTGGACCTCATTCATGCCGCCAGCCGGGGTGGGAGGGTGGGGGGGGGGGTTGGGGGGGGGGGGGGGGTTGGAGCATCATATTTGGGCGGCGCTCCCAATTCTCCCTGACACCCAATTCTCCGTCCCATCGGGGAACGCATTCTGGGTGTCCCAGGCCGAGAATCCTGCCCTTTTTAAACTTTGAAATTAGTCTCATAGGAACATAAGAACAGGAATTGAACACTTAGGGCGGGATTTACAAGCTGTTCACACCAGCGGGAAATTTCGGTCACACACTGGCGCATGGGTTTCCCGGCGACGAGGGGTGCTGTCACCGGGAAATCCCATCAGCAACAGCGGCTTCGGTAGATCCCTCTGGCGGCCGCCTCCGAAAAGCACGCGACAGAGTGGTCGGTAAATCCCGCCCTTAGCCTCTTGAGCTTGTTCTGCCATTCAATGAAGTCATGACTGATCTACTTCTGTATTCCCACTTTTTCGCCATGCCCCTCTGGTTAACAAAAATCAATCAATCTCAGATTTAAAATTAACAATTGATATAGCATTGATTGCTGCTCCTGGAAACGTTCCAATGTTTCCTAATTTCGCTTCTGAAAGGTCTGGTTCTAATTTTTTCTTACACCCCCTAATCCTGGACACCCAACCATCTCCTGATCTACCCTACCTGTGTCCCTTAATAGCTTGAAAACTTTGATCAAATCACCCCTTAACCTTCTCAATTACAATCATTGCAACCCCAGTTTGTATGATCCTTGGAATTTAACACTTGGGGCTGAATTTTCAGGTCCTCCTCAAAGATAGGAATGGAGGTGGGGGGGGGGGGGGGGGCGGGGGGGGGGGGGGGGGGGGGGATGAGTGTCCTTGAAAACACTGTCGCCAGCTGGTATGTCAATTGCAAAGCCCTGATCCCGGTTCCAGCAGCACGGGGGATAGCTCTTATGAATCTTGCTCTCCTTCCAATTCAGACCAATTATACATATTAAAAAGCTTGTTTAGAGATTGTGGAAGGGGGGGGTAGCATATTTAATGGGGTGCACAGGTTTTAGAAGCTAGCAGTTTCAGAACAAAGGAGGGGAGGACGGTACTCAGTGGGGAACCAATGGAGGCGTGAGAATGCCAGAGGACAAAGCGAGACTGGGCCACTGGGTGAGGGAGTGCCTGTGGTGCTGCACAGACATCAGAGAGAGTGGGTGCTCGGCAGTTGGCCTTTTATGGGGTTGACACACCCTGGCATCACAGGGGCACAATAATTGGTGACAAGGCTACCAAGTACAATTGGGCGATTTGCTGCTTCAGGAATAAAGCTCAGTTGGCAGTAGAGCACAACTATCATATTGGGGCACTCTGGAGATGATGGGCAACAAACACTGCAGGAAAGGTAGAACACTGATCATCAGGGGGGCATGAGGAAGATAAGAAGGGCAGGAAGGCTAATCCCTCAACACAAGATGGAATGCCAAAAGTGGAGCTACCTGGGGGTGACCACAGGAGTTTGGGAATTTCCAGGCAGGTGGCAGATGACATATGTGCCCTCATCGCCGAAGACCCTGCACTTCACAGCACTAGTAGTCATTCCCTACCAGTGGCCATCACTGTCCACTTGTATTCTAGTCCTCTAAATATAAAGGCCAGCATTCCATTAGCTTTCTTGATTAATTTCAGAAACTGTTTATGACATTTTAATGATCTAGGTATCTGCATTCCCAAGTATCTTTGATCCTCCATTGCTTCTAGTTTTTCAGCATTCAGAAAGAACCCTGGTCTGTCCTTTATATACCTAACCTACCTGATGCCTGGTGTTCCACAAGAAAATAGTAGGGATACAATTCAACTTTGTTAACTGATATCAATGGAGAGAGGAATCAGGCATGGCCACTCTATTACTAACAGCGTTGAGGCCTTGCCAAAGTTGAATTTCAGCCCCCACCCTCCTGTTGTCTCCCTGTACATTTGATGGTTTTGGCAAACAGAATAGCTATTATTTGGAAGGATGCTACTAGTTTGCCTTCATGGGTCTATCCTGCATCTTTTTATGCTCAATTTTCATGGACAGACGAGACAGAATTCTTGTCACAAGAGATATTAAAATATCACTCTCTCAATGGGTGGAATCTTACCATACTTTTTTAAACGACTCAGGCTCAGACTGAAAATCGACAGGTAGCTCTCCAGCTGCACAGGCCAGCTTTCTCTCCAATTATTGAGCCTCTTGAAAGGACAAAAAAGTGGCCGTGGTTTACACCGTTATCTGGCAGGGCGGGCTTCATAAGGCCAGCGCCGGGTCCACAGAGATCGAGGTTGTCATGATATTCAGGTAAACATCATGGTGCGAACAGACTTACATACTGATGGACTGATCAACGGACCAATCAACACACACACAACACCACAGCCAATCACAGGCAAGAGCATACACACTACAAAACAGGGAACACGACACTTCCCGTCCATTCCAGCAGGAGACAGCTCAGGGCACAGAGGTCACAGCAAGCCACTCAGACATCCACCATGTGCTGAGTGCCACTCCAAGATAGTGTTAGGAATAGGTCCACAGATTGAAGGGTTATGATCGAACCTCAGTAACCAGTTTACCACTGTAAATATATGTTAGTAATAAAACTATTCGCAACCGTGTTGGTTTGTCTGTGTAGCAGAGCACCCAACACATCATAGTACCAGGATTGGAACACGGTAACTGTGGGACCTACCTATGAATCCTCAGGAATCTGCCATCCTGCGCCATGGACACCGTCAGCACGCCGCAGCCGCTACAAGTCGCTGGAAACCTCGGCGTCAATTGGAAACAACGCTTCCAGCTCTTCCTGGAAGCCAACGAAAAGGAGAGCGCTTCGGACACCAGAAAGATCGCCATCCTCATCGCCACGGCAGGTCAACACGCCATCCATGTCTACAACTCCCTGGTGTTCGCGGAAGGAGAGGACAAGACCAAGTACAAGACGGTCCTTCTCAAACTCGACCAACACTTCAACGTCGAGGTCAACGACAGTTTCGAGAGGTATCTCTTCCAGCAGCGTCTGCAGGGTAAGGATGAGCCCTTTCAATCCTTCCTTGCGCATCTCCGTATCCTCGCGCAGTCCTGAGGCCGAACGGGTCCAGGCAATCGAGTTCCTCCCGGCCCGCGGCCCGGACGAGGGCGGCCATTTTGCGCGCTTTCCGAGGCCTCCCGCGTTTGTGCGTGCCAAAAAAGATGTCGACACAGGGGGACGTGATGCGCAGGCGCGCTCGACGTAAGACCGAACTGCGCATGCGCGGTGGCGCAACAAACGCCATGACGTCACGACGTGCGGCAACTGCGGAGCCGCACATTTAAAGCGACAATATCCGGCAAGAAACCGACAATGCCTCCGCTGTGGCAAGGTGGGCCATTACGCTGCCTGCTGTCGAGCAGCTCAACTTGCCAATGTTCCCCAATTCCGACAACCTCGCAGGGACGTGCAGGCCATTCAGCCTCCTTACTACGAGTCGTGCCCAGATGATATGCAGACATGTGACACAGACGACCGGAACGCGTTCCGTGTTGTGGTCATTGATGGGAACCGGATGTCTCCAGCCAGGACCCACCAGCCGTTGCAAGTGAACACTGTCAATCCGGGTGATGAATGGTGTGCCACCCTAACGGTCAACCGATCACCGATAACATTCCGTCTGGACACTGGCGCCTCTGCCAACCTCATAGCATGGTCAGCCTTCTACGCCATGAAGGTCAGACCACCAATTCGGCCGTCCCGATGCAGAATGGTCGACTACAATGGAAACGTTATCCCGGCTATGGGATCCTGCCAGCTCCAGGTCACACACAACACACTCTCATTCGAAATAGTCGGATCATCAAAGGACTTCCTGCTAGGCGCACAGGCATGCAAGGTTCTCCACCTCTGTCTCCAGAAGGCACATCTGAGTTCCCGGATGCAGAATTCAGGGCACAGCTCCAATCACTCCTCGCCCACAACCAGGATGCATTCGAGGTCATGGGAACACTGCCCTACACCTACAGAATACGGCTCAAACCGGGCGCCACCCCGGTCATTCACGCATCTCGCAGGGTCCCAGCGCCACTCAAAGACCGCCTCAAGCAGCAGCTGCAGGATCTCCAGGACCAAGGAGTGCTATCCCAGGTCACGGAGCCCACGCCATGGGTCAGCTCCATGGTGTGTGTTAAGAAGCCCTCTGGGACTTCTGGGTGCGGCTATGCCTGGACTTTTGGGCTCTTTACAGGGCCCCACGGCATTTGTTTGACATTTCCTGGTGTGGGAAGAAGACTGCAACATTCCCCCGACAGTGTCCCCCAGGAACGGTATGTCTCTTGGTTACCAGACCGGCAGAAACAGTAAAAGATTTGGCTATAACTGCAGGATAAACAGAGCCTCTTCCAGCATGCAGGTGGGGGAAGGGCAAGCTTAAAGCTGCAAACTGACCTGAGGGCTTTTATTAAAGGTGAATTCTAGCAGCAGAGGGAACAACTGTGAAAGGATCTACCAAGGCCATTGAAGAAGCGGGGACGAGGTTTCCAGTGGCGGCCGTGGCGGAGTAGTTCGCATTCAGCAGCTCCCGCCTGGAACGGACTCTCAGACCTTTTTCAGGAGTTTCCAGAGACTTTTTGGGGCAGATTGGTGAAGCGAACACAGCCAAAAGGATTCCCTCTCGAGACTTCCGGTTGCGGCTATGTGGAGCTAAGTCGCACATTCGCCGGCTCCTGCAAAAACGGACTTTTGGGCTCTTCAGGGCCCCCAAGGGCACTTTTTCAACAGATCCCTGTGTGGGAAGGAGTTAATAATAGCTCCCAGTCAATATATGGCTTTAACTAGGAGCGGGGCGACAAAAAAGGTGGTGGTGGACCAGAAGAAGGGAGAGAAGAAGGACAAAATGGCGGCGGGCGGAGACCAGGCAGCGTGGAGGCAGTGGGCAGAGGAGCAACAGGAGGGTATCCAGTGCTGCCTCAGAGAGATTAAAACGGACCTGCTAGAGCCGATGAAGGCTTCTATTGATAAGCTGCTGGAGACACAGACGGCCCAGGGGGGTGGCGATCCGAGAGGCTCGACAAAAGATCTCTGACAATGAGGACGAGATCTTAGGCCTGGCGGTAAAGGTGGAGGTGCACGTGGCGCTCCACAAGAAATGGCAGAAGGGGTTCGAGGAGATGGAGAATCGGTCGAGGCGGAAGAATCTGCGGATTCTGGGCCTCCCGGAGGGGCTGGAGGGGCCGGACGTGGGGGCCTATGTGGTCACCATGTTAAACTCACTGATGGGAGCGGGGTCCTTCCAGGAGCCCCTGGAGCTGGAAGGGGCCCATAGAGTGTTGGCGAGGAGGGCCAAGGCTAACGAGCCTCCGCGGGCGGTGCTGGTGCGGTTCCATCGGTTCGTCGATCGGGAGTGTGTGCTCAAGTGGGCCAAGAAGGAGAGGAGAAGTAGGTGGGAGAATGCGGAGGTTCGGATATACCAGGACTGGAGTGCGGAGGAGGCGATGAGGAGGGCCGGGTACAATCGAGCGAAGGCGGTGCTGCACAGGAAGGGAGTTGCTGCTGCTACGGTCAAGGAGGAGCTGGAGCAAGTGTGGGGGGTCGAGACGGGGGTATGCCACTGTGGGGAATGGGCCGGGTGTGGGGTGCGGGCGCGTGGCTGGCCGAGGAGGGGTCATGGCTAGTCGACGGGGGAGGGGGGCGGGTAGCCCCCTGATCCGGCTGATAACCTGGAATGTAAGGGGACTGAATGGGCCGGTTAAGCGGGCCCGTGTGTTCGCGCACCTAAAGGGGCTCAAGGCGGATGTGGTTATGCTCCAGGAGACACACCTGAAGGTGGCAGACCAGGTAAGACTAAGGAAAGGGTGGGTAGGTCAGGTGTTTCATTCGGGCTAGATGCCAAAAATCGAGGGGTGGTGATCTTGGTGGGAAAGAAGGTGTCATTCGAGGCGTCGAGCATTGTGGCAGATAATGGCGATAGGTACATAATGGTAAGTGGTAAATTGCAGGGAGAGAGGGTGGTACTGGTCAATGTGTATGCTCCGAACTGGGACGATGCGGGTTTTATGTGGCGTATGTTGGGTCGGATCCCAGACTTGGAAGTGGGGGGCCTGATAATGGGGGGAGACTTTAACACAGTGTTGGTTCCGGCAATGGATCGCTCCAGGTCCAGGACGGGTAGTAAGCCAGCGGCGGCTAGAGTGTTGAGGGGATTTATGGACCAAATGGGAGGGGTGGACTCAACATTCTTCTCACATGTCCATAAGGCTTATTCTCAAATCGACCTTTTCATTTTGAGTAGGGCGCTGATAGCGAGAGTAGAGGATACCGAGTATTCGGCAATAGCCATTTCGGACCACGCCCTGCATTGGGTGGACTTGCAGATGGGGAGGAGAGGGACCAGCTCCCGCTGTGGCGCTTGGAGGTGGGGCAGTTGGCGGACGAGGAGGTGAGCGAGCAGATCCGAGGAAGTATAGAGAGGTACTTGGAGACCAACGACAACGGGGAGGTCCGAGTGGGGATGGTATGGGAGGCACTGAAGGCGGTGGTGAGGGGAGAGCTGATCTCCATTAGGGCCCACAAGGAGTGGAGGGAGCGGGGGGAGAGGGAGAGGCTGGTGGGGGAGATGGTGAGGGTAGACAGGAGGTATGCGGAAGAGCCTGAGGAAGGATTGTTGAGGAAGAGGCGCAGCCTCCAGGCCGAATTCGACCTGGTGACCACCAGGAAGGCAGAGGTGCAGTGGAGGAAGGCCCAGGGGGCGGTCTACGAGTATGGGGAAAAGGCAAGCCGGATGCTGGCGCATCAGCTTCGGAAGCGGGACGCAGCTAGGGAGATCGGGGGAGTTAAGGACAGGGGAGGGAGCGTGGTGCGGAGTGGGGTTGGCATCAATGGGGTCTTCGGGGACTTCTACGAGGAATTGTACCGATCCGAGCCTCCACGGGAGGAGGGAGGGATGGGCCGTTTCTTGGACCAATTGAGGTTTCCAAAGGTGGAAGAGGGACTGGTGGCGGGACTGGGGGCCCCGATTGGGCTGGAGGAGCTGATCAAAGGTATAGGAAGCATGCAGGCGGGGAAGGCACCGGGGCCAAACGGTTTCCCAGTCGAGTTCTGCATCAAAAAAGTATATGGACCTGTTGGGCCCGCTGTTAGTTAGGACCTTTAATGAGGCAAGGGAGGGGGGGGCTTTACCCCCGACTATGTCCCAGGCACTGATCTCTTTGATCCTGAAGTGGGACAAGGATCCCCTGCAATGTGGGTCTTACAGACCGATTTCCTTGCTAAATGTAGATGCCAAGGTGCTGGCGAAGGTCTTAGCCACGAGGTTTGAGGAGTGTGTGCCACAGATCATCCATGAAGACCAGACGAGGTTTGTGAAGGGGAGACAGTTGAACACGAATGTGCGGAGGATTTTGAATGTTATCATGATGCCGGCGAGGGAGGGGGAGGCAGAGATAGTTGTGGCGATGGACGCTGAGAAAGCCTTCGATAGGGTAGAGTGGGGGTACCTGTGGGAGGTGCTGAAGAGGGTTGGGTTTGGGGAGGGGTTTGTCAGGTGGGTTAGGCTGTTGTATGAGGTCCCGATGGCGAGTGTGGCCACAAATAGGAGGAGGTCCAAGTACTTTCGGTTGCACCGAGGGACGAGACAGGGGTGTCTCCTGTCCCCCCTGCTCTTTGCACTGGCGATTGAACCCCTGGCTATGGCACTGAGAGAGTCGAGGAACTGGAGGGTGTTGGTGCGGGGTGGGGCGGAGCACAGGGTGTCGCTTTATGCGGACGATCTCCTGCTGTATGTGGCGGACCCAGTGGGCGGAATGCCAGAGGTAATGAGGATCCTTAGGGAATTCTGGGACTTTTCGGGGTACAAGCTCAATATGAGGAAGAGCGAGCTGTTCGTAGTTCAGCTAGGGGACCAGGAGAGGGAGATTGGCGAGCTCCCACTAAAAAGGGCGGAGAGGAGTTTCAGATATTTGGGGGTCCAGGTGGCCAGGAGCTGGGGGGCCCTGCATAGGCTTAACTTTACAAGGCTGGTGGAGCAAATGGAGGAGGAGTTCAAGAGGTGGGATGCGTTGCTGCTGTCCTTGGCGGGTAGGGTGCAGTCAATCAAAATGACGGTGCTCCCAAGGTTTTCGTTCCTGTTCCAGTGCCTCCCCGTGTTTATCCCGAAGGCTTTTTTCAGGCGGGTTAACAGGAGTATAATGGGGTTTGTGTGGGCGCGAGGGTCTCCGAGGGTGAGAAGGGTGTTCCTAGAGCGGAGTAGAGATTGGGGGGGGGGGGGGGGGCTGCCGCTGCCCAACCTCTGTGGGTACTACTGGGCTGCCAATGCGACAATGGTGCGCAAGTGGGTGATGGAGGGGGCTGCATGGAAGAGGCTGGAGACGGCGTCAAACAAAGAACAAAGAACAAAGAAATGTACAGCACAGGAACAGGCCCTTCGGCCCTCCAAGCCCGTGCCGACCATGCTGCCCGACTAAACTACAATCTTCTACACTTTCTGGGTCCGTATCCCTCTATTCCCATCCTATTCATGTATTTGTCAAGATGCCCCTTAAATGTCACTATCGTCCCTGCTTCCACCACCTCCTCCGGTAGCGAGTTCCAGGCACCCACTACCCTCTGCGTAAAAAACTTGCCGCGTACATCTACTCTAAACCTTGCCCCTCTCACCTTAAACCTATGCCCCCTAGTAATTGACCCCTCTACCCTGGGGAAAAGCCTCTGACTATCCACTCTGTCTATGCCCCTCATAATTTTGTAGACCTCTATCAGGTCTCCCCTCAACCTCCTTCATTCCAGTGAGAACAAACCAAGTTTATTCAACCGCTCCTCATAGCTAATGCCCTCCATACCAGGCAACATTCTGGTAAATCTCTTCTGCACCCTCTCTAAAGCCTCCACATCCTTCTGGTAGTGTGGCGACCAGAATTGAACACTATACTCCAAGTGTGGCCTAACTAAGGTTCTATACAGCTGCAACATGACTTGCCAATTCTTATACTCAATGCCCAGGCCAATGAAGGCAAGCATGCCGTATGCCTTCTTGACTACCTTCTCCACCTGTGTTGCCCCTTTCAATGACCTGTGGACCTGTGCTCCTAGATCTCTTTGACTTTCAATACTCTTGAGGGTTCTACCATTCACTGTATATTCCCTACCTGCATTAGACCTTCCAAAATGCATTACCTCACATTTGTCCGGATTAAACTCCATCTGCCATCTCTCCGCCCAAGTCTCCAAACAATCTAAATCCTGCTGTATCCTCCGACAGTCCTCATCGCTATCCGCAATTCCACCAACCTTTGTGTCGTCTGCAAACTTACTAATCAGACCAGTTACATTTTCCTCCAAATCATTTATATATACTACAAAGAGCAAAGGTCCCAGCACTGATCCCTGTGGAACACCACTGGTCACAGCCCTCCAATGAGAAAAGCATCCTTCCATTGCTACTTTCTGCCTTCTATGGCCTAGCCAGTTCTGTATCCACCTTGCCAGCTCACCCCTGATCCCGTGTGACTTCACCTTTTGTACTAGTCTACCATGAGGGACCTTGTCAAAGGCCTTACTGAAGTCCATATAGACAACATCCACTGCCCTACCTGCATCAATCATCTTAGTGACCTCCTCGAAAAACTCTATCAAGTTAGTGAGACACAACCTCCCCTTCACAAAACTGTGCTGCCTCTCACTAATACTACCACTACCCTCTGCGTAAACCACAGGCGTCCTATGTGGGTACGAGTCTGGGGGCGCTGGCAATGGCAATGGCGCCGCTGCCGCTCCCTCCAAGGAGATATACCATGAGCCCGGTGGTGGTGGCGGCCCTCAAAATTTGGGGGCAGTGGAGGCGGCATAGGGGGGAAGTTGGGGCCTCGGCATGGACCCTATTATGGGGGAACCACCGGTTCGCCCCAGGAAGAACAGGTGGAGGGTTTTTGGGGTGGCAAAGGGCAGGGATACGAAAGTTGGGGGACCTGTTTGTGGACGGGAAGTTCGCGAGCTTGGGTGAGCTGGAGGAGAAGTACGGACTCCCCACGGGGAACACCTTCAGGTACTTACAGGTAAGGGCGTTTGCCAACGGCAGGTGGTGGAATTCCCGCGGCTACTGCCACTCACAGTACAGGACAGGGTGCTCTCAGGGGGGTGGGTGGGAGTGGGGAAGATCTCGGAAACATACCAGGTGATGCAGGAGGAGGGGGCCTCGGTGGTGGAGTTGAAAGGTAAGTGGGAGGAGGAGTTGGGGGAGGAGATCGAAGAGGGGACGTGGGCAGATGCCCTAGGGAGGGTGAATTCTTCCTCTTCGTGCGTGAGGCTCAGCCTCATACAGTTTAAGGTGCTGCACAGGGCACACATGACCGGGACAAGGATGAGACGGTTCTTTGGGGGTGAGGACAGGTGTGTTACGTGCTCAGGGAGCCCAGCCAATCACACCCATATGTTCTGGGCATGCCCAGCGCTGGAGGAATTTTGGATGGGCGTAGCGAGGACGGTGTCGAGGGTGGTAGGATCCAGGGTCAGACCGGGCTGAGGGCTCGCAATTTTTGGGGTGGCAGTGGAGCCGGGAGTGCAGGAGGCGAAAGAGGCCGGAGTTCTGGTCTTTGCGTTCCTGGTAGCCCGGTGAAGGATTCTCCTTCAGTGGAAAGATGCGAGGCCCCCAAGCGTGGAATCCTGGATCAGCGATATGGCAGTGTTCATTAAATTGGAGAGGGTGAAATTCGCCTTGAGAGGGTCAGTACAAGGGTTGTTTAGGCGGTGACAACTGTTCTTAGACTTTCTGGCAGAACGATAGACATTGGTCAATGGCAGCAGCAGCTCGGGGGGGGGGGGGTTTACTTTATTTTTGTTTATGTTATTTACACTGGAGGGTCTGAGGGGGTGTATACACCTGTTGTGTTAAGTCGGGGTGTTAATGTTAATTTATTACTTATGTACAGGGGGGGAGGGTTTTGGGGGGTTGCTTTTTTTTAGATTGTGTTTTGTACTTAACCTTGTTGGGTTCTTTTTTCTTTCTCATTTTGTTATTGATATTTTATGAAAACCTTTAATAAAAATTATTTTTTAAATAAAAGAAGCCCTCCGGCGAGCTCCGGATCTGCATTGATCCAAAAGACCTCAACAACAACATAATGAGGGAACACTACCCCATACCCAAACGGGAAGAGATCACGAGCGAAATTGCCCGGGCTAAAATCTTCACAAAACTGGATGCCTTGAAGGGTTTTTGGCAGATCCAACTGGATCAGTCCAGCCGAAGTCTGTGCACCTTCAACACCCCTTTCGGCAGGTTCTGCTATAACAGAATGCCATTTGGCATCATCTCGGCATCCGAGGTCTTTCACAGGATCATGGAACAGATGATGGAAGGCATCGAAGGGGTGCGCATCTACGTGGAAGACGTCATCATCTTGTCCACCACACCACAGGAGCACATCAATCGTCTCCAGCGCGTCTTTGCGCGCATACGGGAAAACGGCCTGCGCCTCAACCGAGCCAAGTGTTCTTTCGGCCAAACCGAGCTGAAGTTTCTGGGGGACCACATATCCCGGTCAGGGGTCCGTCCGGATGCAGACAAGGTGAGCGCCATTGCAGCCATGCCGCAGCCGGCAGACAAGAAAGCAGTGCTACGCTTCCTAGGCATGGTCAACTTCCTGGGGAAGTATATTCCCAACCTTGCCTCCCACACGACGGCTCTTCGCCACCTCGTCAAGAAGTCCACAGAGTTCCAGTGGCTGCCCACACGCCAGAAGGAATGGGAGGAACTCAAAATTAAGCTCACCACAGCCCCGGTATTGGCGTTTTTCGACACATCTCGTGACACTAAAATTTCGACTGATGCCAGCCAGTCCGGCATTAGAGCGGTACTCCTACAGCGGGATGACACTGCATCATGGGCCCCAGTCGCCTATGCCTCGCGGGCTATGACCCCCACAGAACAGCGCTACACGCAGATCGAAAAGGAGTGCCTGGGTTTGCTAACCGGAATAGACAAGTTCCATGACTACGTGTATGGTCTCCCCCAGTTTACCATTGAGACTGACCATCGCCCCCTGGTCAGCATCATACATAAGGACCTGAACGAGATGGCCCCTCGCCTCCAGCGCATCCTACTTAAACTCAGGAGGTATGACTTCCAACTGGTCTACACCCCGGGAAAGGACCTTATGATTGCGGATGCCCTATCTAGAGCAGTGAGCACACCGCCCGATTCGGAGGGGTACGTCTGTCAGGCCGAAGCGCAGGTGGCCTTCACATCGGCAAATCTGCCAGCTGACGACTCCAGTCTGGCCCGTATTCGCCGGTGACTGCGGCTGACCCCCTTCTACAACGGGTGATGCTCCACATGACAGGAGGGTGGCTCAAAGGACAGTGCCCGCAGTTCTACAATGTCCGAGACGACTTGGCCGTCATTGATGGTGTCCGCCTAAAGCTGGACCGGATTGTGATTCCGCACAGCATGCACAAGCTGGTCCTCGACCAACTACACGAAGGCCATCTGGGGGTCGAGAAGTGCAGACGGAGGGCCCGAGAGGCGGTATACTGGCCGGGCATCAGTGATGACATTGCCAATATGGTGCTCAACTGCCCCACCTGCCAAAGGTTTCAACCGGCGCAACCTCCTGAGACGCTTCAGCCCCATGAGCTGGTGACGTCCCCCTGGGCGAAGGTGGGTGTGGACCTTTTTCACATGCTCGGCAGGGACTATGTAATCGTCATTGATTACTTTTCAAACTATCCAGAGGTCATACGCCTGCACGATTTGACATTGTCCGCTGTCATAAGGGCCTGCAAAGACACATTCTCTCGCCACAGCATTCGAATTACTGTCATGTCGGACAATGGGCCCTGTTTTGCCAGCCAGAAATGGTCATCCTTTGCTGCTTCGTATGGCTTCACACACGTGACGTCCAGCCCTCTGCATCCCCAGTCCAATGGAAAGGCGGAGAAGGGCGTTCACATCGTCAAGTGGCTCCTCTGCAAGGCTGCTGCTGCCGGATCAGATTTCTGCCTAGCCCTGATGGCCTATCGCTCGGCCCCACTAGCCACTGGTCTCTCACCAGCCCAGCTGTTGATGGGTCGCGCCCCCAGGACCACTGTGCCATCCATTCTGGTACCCACAACCAACCATGCTCCGGTACTACACAGAATGCAACAGCAGCGCGTTCGCCAGAAGATGGCATATGACACACGGGCAACTGATCTTCCCGCCCTGGCGCCTGGAGATGACGTCCGCATCCACCTACCAGAAGGTGGCTGGTCAGCACCTGCTGAAGTTCTCCGACGCGTGGCTCCCCGCTCGTTCCTGGTTCGCATGCCTGATGGATCCATTCGCAGGCATATTCGCCGGGCTCTTTGCCTACTTCCACGCTCGCTATGGGAGCTTACACCGGTACCACGCCCTCCTGTTGTTCCTGATGTCGACTTCGTGGAGCTTCCTGCCACCATGCCCTTTCCGTCATCGCCCGTGGCCAGGCCCATTCCTCAGCCGGTGGATCCTGACCCACCCTTGAGGCGGTCAACCCGAATTCGTCGCCCACCTACTAGACTGAACTTATGAGCCTCTTTGTACATTGAACTCATAATACCACTGTGTTAATATGTTTCTGTTCTTCCTTGTCGTTACAAGAGTTTGTTTTGTCGTTCAACATTTCCCCGTCCTTTGTTTATGGTACAACCTCGTTGCTATGTCGCACCCGACATCGCCCCTTGTATATAGTTTAGCCCCATGTACATGCTGTAGCTATTGCACACACACACATTCAGCTGCACTCAGTACACATCTCTATTTATAACCACATAGGCACATGTTCTTGTAAAAAAGGGGGGATGTCATGGTATTCAGGTAAACATCATGGTGCAAACAGACATACACACTGATGGACAGATCAACAGACCAATCAACATACACACAACACCACAGCCAATCACAGGCAAGAGCATACACACTACAAAACAGGGAACACGACACTTCCCGTCCATTCCAGCAGGAGACAGCTCAGGGCACAGAGGTCACAGCAAGCCACTCAGACATCCACCATGTGTTGATTGCCACTCCAAGATAGCGTTAGAAATAGGTCCACAGATTGAAGGGTTATGATTGAACCTCAGTAACCAGTTTACCACTGTAAATATATGTTCGTAATAAAACTGAGTTGTACCATTCACAACCGTGTTGGTTCGTCTGTGTAGCAGAGCACCCAACACATCAGAGGTGTCATCTTTAATGGACGCTCCGATCAGAAATGAAGTGGAGTTCCCCCGCTGCCCCCCCCCACCCCACCCCCCCCACCCCCCACACACACCCAAATGGAGGTATCTGGCTATACACACTCACCTTTGTGCTCCCGGAGGAATCCCCTTGACTGAAACTTATTTATTAAAAGCTGTTGTAAACATCACATCGACGAGGTTTGAATATTCAGTGAGGGGGATGGGGGGGATGTGGTGGAGGGGATTGGATAATCATTTAAAATTTATTCAGATGCATTAAAATTAGGTTCTCGCCCTTTGTGGGTGTGAGCGTCGTGATGCCGCCAGCAAGTTTCAGGGAAATTCAGGAAACACAATCTCTCCGGACAGAATCACGTTTCTCGATTCTCTCCAGATTTTCTATCCGCACCGCCATTCTGACAGTGAGCGCGGGTTGAAAACTTCCACCACGATTTTCACTTGATTTAATTAGAATTCTCCTGCCTCTGTATCAGAATTGTGGGTCACTGCTGGCTACCACTCATCCCCTCCATGTCCCCTTCAACCCCCAACCCATCTCAAACATACAGTGGCCAATCACCTTTGCAAACAGTGGGTTACTACTTTGAGTACTGCTGGCATCCCCGCCATGTCAGGTGGCATCCCCAACATGCCAGTTGCACCCTGATGATTAAATCAGTGTAAGCATAGCAGTTTGCATTGGGAATTAACAAATTGGCAGTCTTGGGATAATGAGGCTATCTTTCTGATGGTCACCTTGTGAGCGTGGCTTTACAACATCAATTTTGTTCAACATTTGGGCAATGTGGTAGCACAGTGGTTAGCACTGCTGCCTCATGGCACCGAGGTCCCAGGTTCAATCCCGGCTTTGGGTCACTGTCCGTGTGGACTTTGCATGTTCTCCCCGTGTTTGCGTGGGTTTCGCCCCTACAACCCGGAAGATGTGCAGGGTAGATGGATTGGCCACGCTAAATTGCCCCTTAATTGAAAAAATTTAATTGGCACTCTAAATTTATGGGGAAAAAAATTTCATTCAACATTGTAGCTCTCTAATGTTGTGGTTTGGGTTACAAAGAACAATACAGCACATGAATAGGCCTTTCGGCCCTCCAAGCCTGCGCAGACCATGGTACCTGCCTAAACTAAGTATGGACTTACGGAGTCAGTATCCTTCCATTCCCACCCTATTCATATATTTGTCTAGATACGCCTTAAATGCCGCTATCATACCTGCTCCCACCACCTCCCCAGGCAGCGAGTTCCATATATTTACCACCCTCTGTGTAAAAAACGTGCCTCGCACAACAGTTCTAAACTTTTTTCCACGCACTTTAAACCTGTGTCCCCTAGTACTTGACTCTCCTAGCCTAGGAAAGAGCATCTGACTATCCACTCTGTCCGTACCACTCATAATCTTGTAGACCTCTATCAGGTCGCCCCTCAACCTCCGTCGTTCCAATGAGAACAGACCGAGTTTATCTAACCTCTCCTCATAGCTAATGCCCTCCAGACCAGGGAACATTCTAGTAAATCGCTTCTGTACCCTCTCCAAAGCATCCATATCCTTCTGGTAGTGTGATGACCAGAATTGTACACAATATTCCAAATGAGGCCTAAGGTCCTGTACAGCTGCAACATGACTTGCCAATTTTTATATTCAATGCCCCGACCATGAAAACCAGCATGCTGTATGTCTTCTTGACCACCTTATCCACATGCTTTGCCACTTTCAGTGACCGGTGGACACGCACGCCCAGATCTTTCTGTCTGTCAGCACTCGCAAGAGTTCTACCATTTATTGTGTAATTCCTACATGCATTGGATCTTCCAAAGTGCATCACCTTACACTTGTCCGGATTGAGCTCCATCTGCCATTTCTCCGCCCAAGACGCCAACCAGTTTATATCCTGCTGTATCCTCTGACAATCCTCTTCACTATCCGCAACTCCACAAATTTTTGTGTCGACTGTGAACTTACTAATCAGGCCAGCTACATTTTCTTCCAAATCATTTGTATACACCACAAACAACAAAAGTCCCAGAACTGATCCCTGTGGAACGCCAAGAGTCACAGCCTTCCATTCAGAAAAGCACCCTTCTACTGCTACCCTCTGTCTTCTGTGCCCAAGCCAGTTCTGTATCCAACTTGCCAACTCTCCTCTGATCCCATGTGACTTCACCTTTTGTACCAGTCTACCGTGAGGTACCTTGTCAAAGGCTTACTGAAGTCCATGTATACATCAATTGCCTTTCCCTCATCTATCATCTTTGTCACTTCCATCACCAATAAATCCATTTGTCTCCAAATGTAAGTAAATCCTATCTCTAAGAATCTTTTCCAATAATTTCCCTATCACTGATGTAAGTAAGGCTCACCGGGGTATAATTTCCTGGATTATCCCTGCTGCCCTTCTTAAACAATGGAACAACATTGGCTACTCTCCAGTCCTCTGGAACTTCACCGGTAGCCAATGAGGATACAAAGATTACTGTCAAGGCCCCAGCAATTTCCTCCCTTGCCTCCATCAGTATTCTGGGGTAGATCCCATCAGGCCCTGGGGACTTATCTACTTTAATGCTTTTTAAGATGCCTAACACCCCATCTTTATTAACATCAACATGACTCACAATATCTACACACTCTACCCTATACTCCTCATCCACTGAGTCCTTCTCTTTGGTGAATACTGAGGCAAAGTATTCATTTAGTATCTCTACCATTTGCTCTGGTTCCATACATAGATTCCTTATTTATATTAGTTTAAACCCTCCCCAACAGCGCTAGCAAACAACCCCCCTAGGACATTGACCCTCCCCAACAGCGCTAGCAAACAACCCCCCTAGGACATTGACCCTCCCCAACAGCGCTAGCAAACAACCCCCCTAGGACATTGGTTCCAGTCCTGCCCAGGGAAATGTTGGTATTCTTAAAATATTTTCTGGTGCCTCATTTAAGCTCATACCTTGTTAGCGATTATGATGCAAATCAGCATGTAAAACTCGTCAAATCCAATCTCCCCAGAAGCTTTCACTTTGTAATGGTCCCACCTCTTCCAGAGCCGGTTCCAATGCCCCAAAAATCTAAATCCCTCCCTCCTGCACCATCTTTCAAGCTACGCATTCGTCCTGTCTATCCTGTCATTCCTACTCTGACTAGCACGTGGCACTGGTAGCAATCCTGAGATTACTACTTCTGAGGTCCTACTTTTTAGTTTATCTCCTAACTCCCTAAATTCAGCATGTAGGAATTCCTCCCTTTTTCTACCTATATCGTTGGTGCCTATATGCACCACGACAGCTGGCTGTTCACCCACCCCATTTAGAATGTCCAGCAGCCGCTCTGAGACATCCAGGGCCTTGCACCTGGGAGGCAACATACCATCCTGGAGTCTTGTTTGCGTCCACAGAAACGCCTGTCTACTCCTCTTACAATCAAATCCCCTGTTACTATACCTCTACCACTATTTTTCCTGCCCTCCTGTGCAGCAGAGCCAGCCATGGTGCCATGAACCTGGCTACTGCTGTCTTCCCCTAGTGAGCCATCTCCCTCAACAGTATCCAAAACGGTGTACCTGTTTTGGAGGGAGATGACCGCAGGGGACCCCTGCACTGTCTTCCTACTTTTCCTCTGTCTGATGGTCACCCATTTCCTATTTCTCTCAGTACTCTTTATCTGCGGTGTGACAAAATCGCTAAACGTGCTATCCACGACTCCCTCAGCATCGTGGATGCTCCAAAGTGAGTCCATCCGCAGCTCCAGAGCCGTTAAGCGGTCTAACAAGAGCTGCAGCTGAACACACCTCTTGCATGTGAAGGAGCCAGGGACTGTGGACGTGGCCCTGAACTCCCACACCACACATGAGGAGCATGACACGGGTCTGGGATGTTGGGCACATGCCCAGGGAAATGTTGGTATTCTTAAAATATTTTCTGGTGCCTCATTTAAGCTCATACCTTGTTAGCGATTATGATGCAAATCAGCATGTAAAACTCGTCAAATCCAATCTCCCCAGAAGCTTTCCAATCAAACATATTGAAAGTCGTCTTTATCTGTCCGTTGCTCAAGTCCGTGACACAGCGAAGAAAATGAAAGAATTGGACATCTGTAAGATAATTGTGAAGGGCAAGAAAACATTGTGGTAAGAATGCTAAAATGTTTTTGGTTTGCAAATTTCTTATTTGCCTGTTATTTATACCTCCATTATCCAACACAAGCCTTCGCCCAGCCTCAAAAGGTGGCTAATAGGAATTGGCAGCAAATTGAGGGCACATAAAATTTGTTCTTACACACATAGTATAGCAACCTTCTGAGCAAGGAATGAAGACAAAAAAGTAATGCTGGCTTAGCTATCAATGCCCAGGTCCTGTGAAGGAAAATCATTCTATCAGAAACATGAATGATAACAGATAGCATGATGAAGCAATGTCTCCTACAAAGCTTTATCGATGAAAATTGTGCCAAATCATTGGAGTGCTATATGTAATGTATAAGAAATCAATTTATAACCCTCCTCCTTCTGGAATAATACTTGGAGATAGCATTTTAATGATGAATTCAGGCACTTACAATCACATTTTTAAAAAATCATTCATGGGATGTGGGCAGCACTGCCTGGGGCAGCATTTATTGCCCATACCTAATTGTCCTTCAATGGCTTACTAAGCCATTTCACAGGACATTTAAGAATCAACCACATTGCTGTGGACCTGGAGTCACATATATACCAGACCAGGTAAGGATGGCAGTGAACCATGTCTGTTTATGACAATAGAAATGGTCAGCATTGGAATTTTAATTACAGACTTTTATTGGATTCAAATTTCACCATCGGCCATGGTGGGATTCGAACCCAGGTTCCCAGAGCATTGGCAAGGATCTCTTGCTCACTAATTTTTTTTAAATTCATTTACAGGATGTGGGCGTCGCTGGTTAGGCCAGCATTTATTGCCCCTTCCTGGTTGCCCTTCAGAAGGTGGTGGTGAGTTGCCTTCTTGAACGCCTGCCGTCCTTGAGGTGTAGGTACACCCACCGTGCTGTTAGGGAGGGAGTTCCAGGATGTTGCTCCAGCGACAGTGAAGAAACGGCAATATATTTTCAAGTCAGAATGGTGAGTGACTTGGAGGGGAACCTCCAGGTGGTGGGACTTCCAGGTATCTGCTGCTCTTGTCCTTCCAGATGGTAATGGTCGTGGGTTTGAAAGGTGCTGACTAAGAAACCTTGTTGAGTTACTGCAGTGCATCTTGTAGCTGGTACACAAGGCTGCCACTGTTCGTCGGTGGTGGAGAGTTTGAATGTTTGCGGAAAGAGGAGCAATCAAGCGGGCTGCTTTATCCTGGATGGTGTCAAGCTTCTTGAGTGTTGGAGCTGCACTCATCCAGGCAAGTGGAGAGTATTCCATTACACTCCTGGCTTATGCCTTGTAGATGGTTGATTGTCTTTGAGGGGTCAGGAGGTGAGTTACTCGCCATAGGATTCCTAGCCTTTGACCTGCCCTGGTAGCCACAGTATTAATGTGGCTAGCCCAGTTCAGTTTCTGATCAATGGGAATCCCCAGGATGTTGATGTTCAGCAATGGTAATGCCATTGAATGTCAAGTGGCAGTGGTTAGATCGATCCTCTCTTGTCGGAGACAGTCATTACCTGGCACTTGTGTGGCATGAATGTAACTTACCACTTGTCAGCCCAAGCCTGGATATTGTCCAGGTCTTGCTGCGTTTGGACATGGACTGCCTCATTATCTGAGGAGTCACAAATGGTGCTGAACATTGTGCAGTCATCCGCAAACACCCCCACTTCTGACCTTATGATGGAAGGGAGGTCATTAAAAAAAAAAAATGTTTATTAAGGCATTTATAAATAAACATCAAACAAAACCACAACCAGGATGAAAAGAATAACCAACAGAAAACATGCAGGAGAACATAACATAACTTAATAAATAGCCAACAACCATGCCCCACCCTCCCCACTACACTCCCCACCCTCTCTGCCTCCACTTTTTCCAGTTAACCCGAATCCACCCTCCCCCTGCTGACTTAACTGTCCTGGAAGAAGTCAATGAATGGTTTCCATCTCCGGGTGAACCCTTCCATCTTGCAACTTGGCATCCACATTTAACAGCGATATTGGACGGTATGACCCACACTGCTCCAGGTCCCAAATTCACCCAGTTTTTAAAGAGGGCAGCCTTCACCTGATTAAACCCGGCCCTCCCCTTCGCCAAGTCCGGGCCCAAGTCCTGGTATACTCACAGCTCATTCCCCTCCCAGGTGCATCAGCTCATCTGCCACGCCCATCTCAAAATTTTCTCCTTATCCAGGAACCGGTGACGACATAGCACTATTGCCCTCGGCGGCTCCTTCACCTGTGGCCTCCTCATTAGAACCCTGTGTGCTCGATCGACCTTCAGGTGCCGGTCAAAGGCCCCCCTCTCCCATCAGCTTCTCCAACATTCCAGCCGTCTACATGGCAGCGCCGCTCCCTCGGTGCCTTCAGACATCCCTACAATGCTTAAGTTCTGCCTCAGGGAGCGGTTCTCAAAGTCCTCCACCTTCTCCTGCAGCCGCCTCTGGTTATCTCACATTAATCCCACCTCGGCCGCCAGCGAAGCCAACTGCTCCGTGTGCTCACCCACCACCTCCTCCACGTTCTCTCCGTGTCTGCGTGGGTGTCCTCTGGATGCTCCGGTTTCCTCCCACAAGTCCCAAAAGTCATGCCTGTTAGGTGAATTGGACATTTTGAATTCTCCCTCAATGTAACCGAACAGGAGGGGCAGCACGGTGGCACAGTGGTTAGCATTGCTGCCTACGGCACTGAGGACCCGGATTCAAATCCTGGCCCTGGGTCACTGCCCATGTGGAATTTGCACGTTCTCCCCGTGTCTGCGTGGGTTTCGCCCCCACAACCAAAGATGTGCAGATTAGGTGGATTGGCCACGCTAAATTGCCCCTTAATTGGAAAAAATAATTGGGTACTCTAAATTTTTTTTTAAAATGTAACCGAACAGGCACCGGAGTGTGGAGACGAGGGGATTTTCACAGTAACTTCATTGCAGTGTTAATGTAAGTCTACTTGTAGAAGTCAATGAATGGCTATTAAAGATTATTATTAAGTTAATTTTTCTTTCTGAAATCTACATCTTACCATTTAAAGTATTTCTGTCATGAACATCCAAGAGTCTAAAATACTCCAAAAGCACGACGGTATTCCTGACTGACATCAAAACATGAACCCTGTCAAGAAACAAAAAATTGAAAATATATCCAGGCCTCAATCTCATTTTGACAGTGGTACTGAAAGGTTTAATTGCAGGAATACAAATGCTAATTTCGCTGCTGTCAAAGTTAGTAGCCCAGACAAGTTTGTGACAATCAGAAATAACGAACACTTTAGAGTTATGATGTCATGCTTTGTGATGTGATCAATTAAATTATTTTCTAAAATGAATTCTATTTTGTCACAAAGCATGACTTTAGAATAGAGGTGTCAGTATATTCCTATTACAGCCTTTTATGATGACCTCACAGTTACTGAAGGCTGGAGGCTGGATTTCTGCTCATTATGTGATGTGGATTGGAGGAGTGAGGAAAACTATTTTTTTTTAGAAAAGTTTATTGAAGCATTTGTAATTTTCGCAGTTTACAGTTTAACACTTTAACACTTTAACGTTCCTTAAACAACCGCGCGGGCCGACACACGCAAAAAACCTGAAAACAACGCCCCTACTACCCCCGCCCTATTTCCTAATTACCCGTGTACTAAGTTCCCTGTCCTTGTCTTACACTACCATGCCTCCCATTTTCCTCCGACCCCCCCCCCCCCCCCCCCCCAACCCCCATACTGCTGACGTTCAATTTTCCTTGAAGAAGTCGATGAACGGCTGCCACCTCCGGGTGAACCCCTGAATTGATCCTCTCAAGGCGAACTTAATCTTTTCCATCCTGAGAAACCCTGCCATGTCGCTGACCCACACTCCTGACTTTGGAGGCTCCGAGTCCCGTCATCCCAGTAAAATCCGTCTCCGGGCCACCAGGGAGGAGCAGGCCAGAACATCGGCCTCCCTCCCCCCTGGGCCCCCGGATCTTCCGAAACCCCAAATATTGCCAATTCTGGACTCGGAGTCACCCTCCCTTCCAGGACCTCTGACATAACATCCACAAATCCCTGTCAGAATCACCTCAACTTCGGACACGCCCAGAACATACGTACATGATTCGCCGGGCTCCCCCTACAGAGTTCGCACCTATCCTCCACTTCCTCTAAAAACCTGCTCATCTGGGCTCCCATCATGTGGGCCCTATGAACCACCTTGAACTGGATCAGGCTAAGTCTGGCACAAGACGAGGATGAATTAACTCTCTTCAAAGATTTTTCCCAAAGTTCGATTTCCAACTCTCCTCCCAGTTCCTCTTCCCACTTCCTCTTCACCTCCCCGATAGGGACCCTTCCCACTCCATCAACTCCTTATATATCTCCGAGACCCTCCCCTCCCCAACCCCCGTTTTTGATATCACCTTATCCTGTAGTCGCCTCAGGGGGAGGTGAGGAAAGCTTGGAACCTGTCTGCGGACAAAGTCCCATACCTGTAGGTACCAAAACCTGTTCCCACCCGGCAACTCAAAGGCCTTCGGGGCAAAAATCGTGAGACGTTGAAAAAAAAAACAGCAGTCTCGGGAGGACTGTCACCTTCACCGATTGTACCCTCCCCGCTAGTATCAGCGGGAGCATGTCCCACCTGCGGAAATTCCTTTTCATCTGATCGACCGCTTTACCCAGATTTACCTTGTGAAGCTGTCCCCAATCCTTAGCCACCTGGATCCCCAGATACCTAAAGCTCCTCCCCACCACCTTAAAAGGTAACTCCTTCAGTCTCCTTTCCTGCCCCCATGCCTGAATCGCAAACACCCCGTTCTTTCCCATGTTTAACTTGTAGCCTGAAAACCGCCCAAATTCTTCCAGTGTCTCCATAATTCCAGCCACCTCTCCCCCAACGGGTCTGTGACATAAAGCAGTAAATTGTCCTCCATCCCTCCTCTCAGTATCCCCCGCCAAACATTCGATGACCTAAGGGCCATTGCCAAGGGCTCTATGGCCAGGGCAAACAGTAGTGGGGGGAGCGGGGTGAAGAAAACTGTTGAGGATTTCTTTGTGTTAATATAAATTTATCCTTAAACATCAAAGTCTCACCAATTCTTGTTATTATTAGCTTCTTGTTAATAGCTGCTGAAGCCAAGTTGTAAATAAAGTCAAAAATATTGTTATTTATTTTTAGTTATATCTGATTAGAATATGTGATCATTTAGTGAACCAAATGGCACTTTTCACACAGTTCATCCGATTAACGTAACAAGTGGTTGTTGAATCAATTTTGATCTCACAAATTATGGATAAGTCAATGGAGGATAATGCTACATGGAAATGTTAAGGGTGCAGAAATATAAATACTGTGCTAACCAACAACACCAAACACAGATACTTCTACAGCTAAGACGATCTCAAAAACAATACACTGTTTGATGAGGGGTTAGCTGAGTAAGGGTCCAATCACCAACTTTCTTACCTGCCCTAGACAAAATGCAGCAAGTCAAGTAAAAGCACTGCCTTTGCGGTTGAAGTGAAGATAGTCAATACCCTGAATTTGAATACCACTGGTAGCTTCTACACTCCCATGGGAATTTTCACAGAGATTACTTGCCCATTGATAGAAATTGGCTTTGTAGTTAGCTATAGATGATATAGGTAAAAGGTTTAATTGAGAACTCATTAAGAGTAATTAACTAAATCATATTAACCATGAGAGTGAGAAAAGCCGAATAGCTGGGAACATTTTGCAAATTGCTTCAGACTTGCTAGAGACTGAAGGAACAGTGATGTCAGCTGGCTGAAAGGCCCCATTATGTGAAAGAATGGGCAGTTCAGTTTCTATGGTAAGAACCAGTCTAGGGTGATAAGTCCTAGTGAAGAATGTGTTTTTCTCAAGCGATGGTATGGGAAAATTTGTACCAATATATTTAAATACATATCTCTCTTAAATTGACAGACAGACAGCTTGGCCGAATTGAGTGAATTATAAATTAGTTAAAGCCAATCACGGCCGTAAAGAAGGCAATACCTTAAGATAATAATCTCCTTAGGATTCACTTGTCGGGATGGAAAAATCCATTCCAGAATCAATCTCTTTCTGAAAACTATTTTCTTTGCTTGCTTTTGCTAAATCTCCATCTTTCTTTTGTTTAAATCACTCAGTCATTTTATACTGTGTATTATGATTTGATGAATTACCACGATTTGTAATTGAATGAAAACTCAACTACTGTATTCGCTAAAGACAATCAATCTGACCTAATTTTGTATTGACAAATAAAGTTTACCAGTGGCACAAGCCGACCTAATTTTGTATTGACAAATAAAGCTTACCAGTGGCAAAAGCTGACAAATAAAGTTCAACTGAACTTTGCCAAAAAGCACAGACTTGACCTCTGTTGTTTGGGAACTAAGAAGGGATAACGGATATCCAGGGTTCTGAATAGACACAGAGATCCATCAGCCATGTAAACTGAGTGTAGGTCCTGGGTAACATGCAGGCTTAGACTGACCATTGACATGTTCCATTTTCACTGCATAAGATTCCAAATGAGAGAAAGCCAAGTTATTTTTCCTTAATGTGCAACAGCATCTCTCTAACAAAGTTCACCATTGATGAGAGCTGAATTTCAGCTGCCATTTCACACTGTGGTTGCAACAAACAGCTGTATTGAAGCGCCTCAGAGTGCAACTTGATCTGGGTAGACAACTTAAACACCATTGCACCATTTGTAATGACCATTTTGAAACGCCTGTAATGTTTCTTTGATTGTATTGAAGCACCTCAAGAGTGCAACGTGACATATGTAGAGAACCTGAATGTTATTAAACTTTGCACAATGGCCATTTGAAAGCTGTGTAATGTTCTTTCAGATATTTGACAAAAAAAGTATACTTTTGCAAAAAACATATTTACTTCTCACCTAGATGTGTGTGCTGTAACATTGCTCATGCAGATCAGCACCATCCCTCGATGAGTTTTCAGATGATTTTCCTGCTACCAGACTTGATATCCATCTTCTCCATCACTGGATACTGTAGCTGCAGTATGTAGGCTCCACAGCAAGATACTGCAGCAATTTAAACAGTACCTCCATGCGCTACCACCAAGAAAGGCAAGAGTAACAGCGTTATGGGAATTCCATTTCCTATATGTTACCCTCCAGAACATAAACCATCCTGACTTGGATATATATCATTCTTCAACATTGGATCAAAGCACTGTAATTCACTACCTATGGACTGCAGCAGTTAAAGAAGAAAATTCAGGAAGAGCAATAAAAATGCTTCTTTTGCATTGACTACTTCCAATGAAACAAATATTAAAAAGTGATAAATGTCATACATTTGCAAGGTGAGGTACCCTCAATAACGACGCTTAGAGTGTAAACGGTAAAGAAGGCTTTAATAGACTAAGAATTATACTAGAGCCGAGACATGTGCTAACTGCTGCACAGCCCACAAGGCAGCCACTTATATATGGCTCACAGATGGGTGGAGCCAGTGGGGGAGTCCCCAGGGTTCCAAGCCCGTCTTAAAGGGGACATCAGATTACATGAAAACAGCGCGGGAGGAGAGAGCCGGGAGATTTAAAAAGCGTGGGAGGAGAGAGCCCGGACAGCGAAAACAGTGCGAGCGGAGAGAGAGCCGGGACAGCGAAAACAGCGCGGGAGGAGAGAGCCGGGAGATTTAAAAAGCGCGGGAGGAGAGAGCCCGGATGCAAAAACAGCGCGAGCGGAGAGAGAGCCGGGACAGCGAAAACAGCGCGGGAGGAGAGAGCCGGGAGATTTAAAAAGCGTGGGAGGAGAGAGCCCGGACAGCGAAAACAGCGCAGGAGGAGAGAGCCGGGAGATTTATAAAGCACGGGAGGAGAGAGCCCGGACAGCGAAAACAGCGCGAGCGGAGAGAGAGCCCGGACAGCAAAAACAGCGCGGGAGAGAGCCGGGAGATTTAAAAAGCGCGGGAGGAGAGAGCCGGGACAGTGCTGGGAGAGGTGAGTGCACAAAAGGTGTGGCAGGAGTGCCTTTAGTCACGGAGTGCTGATTGGAACAGAGTGCATCTGAGTTTAGGTGAGTGACTGAGTTCGGGTGAGTGGCTGTGTTTTTGTTGGTGTTCGGGTTTATCCTTGAGGTTCTATAAAGAAATGTTTTTAAATTAATTAACTAGTTGATTATGGCTGGACAGGTGATGTGCTGTTGCTGTATGATGATGGAACTGGTGGATCCCATTGAGACCGTCAGTGACCACATCTGCAGCAAGTGTTGGCTGCTCGAGGAACTTCGGCTCAGAATTGATGAGCTGGAGACCGAGCTGCACACACTGCGGCACATCAGGGAGGGGGAAAATTACCTGGACGCTTTGTTTCAGGAGGCAGTCACACCCGGTAGAATAAGTACTGTTAATTCGGACAGTGGTCAGGGACAGAGTGGTGTGACTGCAAGGGAGACAGGTAGGGGGATCCTGAGTTTAGGAGTTGAGGAGCCTCAGCCCTTGACCTTGTCCAACAGGTATGAGGTACTTGCTCCCTGTGTGGATGAGGACGAGGGCTGTAGGGAGGATGCGTTGACTGACCACTGCACCGTGGTACAGGAAGCCATTCAAGAGGGGGGAGCAAAAAAACAAGTCGTAGTTGTAGGGGATTCTATAATTAGGGGGATTGATGGCATCCTTTGTAAGCCAGATCGAGAGTTCCGCATGGTATGTTGCCTGCCCGGTGCCAGGGTGAGGGACATCTCTGATCGGCTTGAAAGGATTTTGGAGAGGGAGGGGGAGGATCCAGTTGTTGTGGTCCACGTTGGGACTAACAACATAGGTAAGACTAGGAAAGAGGACCTGTTTGGGGATTATCAAACACTAGGGACTAAATTAAAGAACAGGTCCTCCAGGGTTATAATCTCTGGATTACTACCCAAGGATCAGTGTTGGGCCCACAGTTGTTCACAATTTACATCGACGATTTGGAGTTGGGGACCAAGTGCAATGTGTCAAAGTTTGCAGACGACACTGAGATGAGTGGTAAAGCAAAAAGTGCAGAGGATACCGGAAGTCTGCAGAAGGATTTGGATAGGTTAGGTGAATGGGCTAGGATCTGGCAGATGGAATTCAATGTTGCCAAATGTGAGGCTATCCATTTTGGGAGGAATAACAGCAGTATGGATTATTATTTAAACGGTAACATGTTAAAACATGCTGCTGTGCAGAGGGACCTGGGTGTGCTGGTGCACGAGTCGCAAAAAGTTGGTGTGCAGGTGCAACAGGTGATTAAGAAGGTTAATCGAGTTTTGTCTTTCATTGCTAGAGGGATGGAGTTCAAGACTAGGGAGGTTATGCTGCAATTGTATAGGGTGTTAGTGAGGCCGCATCTGGAGTATTGTGTTCAGTTTTGGTCTCCTTACCTGAGAAAGGACATATTGGCACTGGAGGGAGTGCAGAGGAGATTCACTAGGTTGATCCCAGAGTTGAGGGGATTAGATTATGACGAGAGGTTGAGTAGACTGGGACTGTACTCATTGGAGTTTAGAAGGATGCGGGGGGATCTTATTGAAACATATAAAATTATGAAGGGAATAGATAGGATAGATGCGGGCAGGTTGTTTCCACTGGTCGGGGAAAGCAGAACTAGGGGGCATAGCCTCAAAATAAGGGGAAGTAGATTTAGGACGGAGTGTAGGAGGAACTTCTTCACCCAAAGGATTGTGAATCTCTGGAATTCCTTGCCCAGTGAAGCAGTTGAGGCTCCTTCTTTAAACGTTTTTAAGAAAAAGATAGATACCTTTCTAAAGAATAAAGGGATTCGGGGATATGGTGTATGGGCCGGAGAGTGGAGCTGAGTCTACAAAGATCAGCCATGATCTCATTAAATGGTGGAGCAGGCTCGAGGGGCCAGATGGCCTACTCATGTTCCTAGTTCTTATGGTCTTATGTTCTTATGATGACAAGGCAGTAACCGTTCATCACATTCACCCCCTGTTTAAAAAAAGAGTCCAGCGGGGGTGAAGTGCCATCATAGGTTCATCCGTCTCGGTGGGCGATCGTCCTCATCAACCTCCTCAGTTCGGGCGGTGGTGCGGCCGGCACAGACGTCCCGGTTGAGGGTACATCCTGGAGAACAGCGGTCGGAGCTTCGGTCCGGGTCGGGGCAGTGGAACTAGGCAGGGCCGGGGTTAGCGGTGCCGGCTCCGGCGGGGTGTGTAAAGGGGCGCGGTAGGTGCTCACCCTTTTATCATTTTATCAAGTAGGTAGTAAGGCCGGAAGGGGGTGTGTTGTAGGGGGCGCCAGGTCCTGTAGGGGAGCGGCGCGGGAAGGGGCGTCTGTAGTGGGGGATCCAGCGGGTGCCAGATCCCGGAGGGAAACCGTATCTTGCCTGCCATCGGGGTACTCAACGTAGGCATAACTGGGGTTGGCGTGGAGCAGTCGGACCCTTTCAACCAGGGGGTCCGTTTTATGGCTCCTCGTGTGCCTCCAGAGAAGAACAGGTCCTGGAGCCATCAGCCAAGGTGGAAGCGAAACCCCGGAGGTAGGCTTCCTGGGGAAGACAAACAATCGGTTGTGAGGGGTCTCATTCGTGGCCGTGCAGAGGAGTGACCTAATGGAGTGTAGGGCATCGGGTAGGACCTCCTGCCAGCGGGTAGTTGGGAGACTTCTCGACCGCAGGGCCAGAAGGACAGCCTTCCACACTGTCGTGTTCTCCCTCTCCACTTGCCCGTTTCCCCGTGGGTTATAACTGGTCGTTCTGCTCGAGGCGATGCCTTTGCTGAGCAGATACTGACGCAGTTCATCGCTCAGGAGCGATGTATCCCGGTCGCTGTGGATATAAGCGGGGAAACCGAACAGAGTGAAGATACTGTGCAGTGCCTTAATCACGGTGGCTGAGGTCATGTCGGGACAGGGAATGGCGAATGGGAAATGGGAGAACTCATCGATAACGGTGAGGAAATAGGCATAATGATTGGTGGACGGGAGGGGCCCCTTGAAGTCCATGCTCAGTCGCTCAAAGGGACCTGAGGCCTTTACGTGCCGAACCTTGTCTGGCCGGTAGAAGTGCAGTTTGCACTCCGCACAGATCTGGCAGGCCCTGACCATGGCCTTGACCTCCCTGGTTGAGCAAGGTAGGTTGCGGGACTTGATAAAATGGACGAGCCGGGTAACCCCCGGGTGGCAGAGGTCATTGTTGATGGCTTGCAGGTGGTCGTCCTGCGCGTTGGCACATGTGCCGCGGGACAGGGCATCTGGGGGCTCGTTGAGCTCCCCTGGATGATACTTGATATCGTACGTGTAGGTGGAGAGTTCGACCCTCCACCTCAAAATTTTATCATTTTTTATTTTGCCCCGTTGGGTGTCATCAAACATATAAGCGACTGACCGTTGGTCGGTGACGAGGGTAAACCTCCGACCGGCGAGGTAGTGTCTCCAGCGCCGTACAGCCTCCACAATGGCTTGTGCCTCCTTTTCGACTGCAGAGTGTCGAACCTCGGAGGCGGTGAGGGTTCGGTAGAAGAACGCTACTGGTCTGCCTGCCTGATTGAGGGTAGCAGCCAGGGCGATGTCTGATGCATCGCTCTCTACCTGGAAAGGAATGGTTTCGTCCACCGCGTGCATAGCGGCCTTGATGATGACGGCCTTGATGCGGTTGAAGACCAATTGAGCCTCAGCCGAGAGGGGAAAAATGGTGGTCTTTATGAGTGGGCGGGCTTTGTCCGCATACTTGGGGACCCACTGGGCGTAAAAAGAGAAATGCCTCAAGCACCGTTTGAGGGCCTTGAGGCTTCGGGGGGAGGGAGTTCCTTAAGGGGGCGCATGCGGTCGGGGTCGGGACCTAGGACCCCGTTTTCCACGACATAGCCGAGGATGGCTAGCCGGGTGGTGTGGAAAACGCATTTTTACTCGTTATAGGTCAGGTTAAGGGCTCGGGCGGTCTGGAGGGACTTTTCGAGGTTAGCATCATGGTCCTGCTGGTCATGGCCGCAGATGGTGACACTGTCCAAGTACGGGTATATAGCCCGCAAACCGTACTGGTCCACCATTTGGTCCATCGCCCTTTGAAAGACAGAGACCCCATTTGTGACTCCGAAGGGGACCCTGAGGAAGTGGAAGAGCCGGCCGGCTGCTTCGAAGGCAGTATTGGGGCGGTCTTTTGGTCGGATGGGGAGCTGCTGGTAGGCGGATTTGAGGTCGACCGTGGAAAAGACTCGATATTGGGCGATCTGATTTACCATTTCCGCGATGCGAGGAAGGGGGTACGCATCAAGCTGCGTGAATCGGTTTATGGTCTGGCTATAATCCACGACCATCCGTTTCTTCTCCCCGGACCGGACTACCACCACTTGCACTCTCCAAGGGCTGTTGTTAGCCTCGATGACAGTTGTTATCGAGGCTGTTGTTAGCCTCTCCCAGTAAACGCTGGACCTCTGACTTGATAAAAGTCATATCTTGGGCACTGTAGCGTCGGCTCCTGGTGGCGACTGGCTTACAGTTGGGAGTGAGGTTCGTGAATAGCGAGGGGGGTGCGACTTTCAGTGTCGCAAGGCAGCATACCGTGAGGGGGGGCAAGGGTCCGCCGAACTTCAGTGATAGGGTTCGGTGGCTGCACTGGAAATCCAGTCCGAGCAGCAGGGGGGCACAGAGGTGAGGGAGGATTTAAAATTTGAAACGGGTGTATTTGGCGCCCTGGATCGAGAGATCCGCAATACAGTACCCCTTGATTTGTACCTAGTGGGACCCGGATGCGAGGGCTATGGTTTGGGATGCCGGATGGGTGTGTAGGGAGCAGCGCCTTACCGTTTCAGGATGGATAAACTCTCCGTGCTCCCTGAGTCGAAGAGGCATGCAGTGTCGCGCCCGTTGACCTGGACCTGCATCATAGAGTTCTGCAGGTGTTTTGGCCAAGTTTGGTCGAGGGTGATCGCACCCACTCGCGGGTAGTCCGAGTCCTCAGCTGAGTCGGACTCGTAAAATGGCCGCCACTGTCGGTCGCACATGTCGGGTCGAGAAATGGCCGCCGACAAGATGGCCACTCCCATGATTCACACGAGGCTGATGATGCGTCAGAAGGGGGCGTGTCGGGTTGGTGCGCAGCCGCATTGCGAGGCCTGGGGGTCTGAGAGCCTGATTTTCGGGCCGGCTGTTCTTTATTTTTCTGGCCCCTGGGTCTGGCCAGGCAGACCCTCGCAAAATGCCCCTTCTTCATAGAACATAGAACATAGAACGATACAGCGCAGTACAGGCCCTTCGGCCCATGATGTTGCACCGAAACAAAAGCCATCTAACCTACACTATGCCATTATCATCCATATGCTTATCCAATAAACTTTTAAATGCCCTCAATGTTGGCGAGTTCACTACTGTTGCAGGTAGGGCATTCCACGGCCTCACCACTCTTTGCGTAAAGAACCTACCTCTGACCTCTGTCCTATATCTATTACCCCTCAGTTTAAAGCTATGTCCCCTCGTGCTAACCATTTCCATACGCGGGAGAAGGCTCTCACTGTCCACCCTATCCAACCCCATGATCATTTTGTATGCCTCTATTATGTCTCCTCTTAACCTTCTTCTCTCTAACGAAAAGAACTTCAAGTCCATCAGCCTTTCCTCATAAGATTTTCCCTCCATACCAGGCAACATCCTAGTAAATCTCCTCTGCACCCGCTCCAAAGCTTCCACGTCCTTCCTATAATGCGGTGACCAGAACTGTACGCAATACTCCAAATGCGGCCGTACCAGAGTTTTGTACAGCTGCAACATGACCTCCTGACTCCGGAACTCAATCCCTCTACCAATAAAGGCCAACACTCCATAGGCCTTCTTCACAACCCTATCAACCTGGGTGGCAACTTTCAGGGATCTATGTACATGGACACCTAGATCCCTCTGCTCATCCACACTTCCAAGAACTTTACCATTAGCCAAATATTCCGCATTCCTGTTATTCCTTCCAAAGTGAATCACCTCACACTTCTCTACATTAAACTCCATTTGCCACCTCTCAGCCCAGCTCTGCAGCTTATCTATGTCCCTCTGTAACCTGCTACATCCTTCCGCACTGTCGACAACACCACCGACTTTAGTGTCGTCTACAAATTTACTCACCCACCCTTCTGCGCCCTCCTCTAGGTCATTGATAAAAATGACAAACAGCAACGGCCCCAGAACAGATCCTTGTGGTACGCCACTTGTAACTGAACTCCATTCTGAACATTTCCCATCAACCATCACCCTCTGTCTTCTTTCAGCTAGCCAATTTCTGATCCACATCTCTAAATCACCCTCAATCCCCAGCCTCCGTATTTTCTGCAATCGCCTACCGTGGGGAACCTTATCAAACGCTTTACTGAAATCCATATACACCACATCAACTGCTCTACCCTCGTCTACCTGTTCAGTCACCTTCTCAAAGAACTCAATAAGGTTTGTGAGGCATGACCTACCCTTCACAAAGCCATGCTGACTATCCCTGATCATGTTATTCCTATCTAGATGATTATAAATCTTGTCTCTTATAATCCCCTCCAAGACTTTACCCACAACAGACGTGAGGCTCACTGGTCAATAGTTGCCGGGGTTGTCTCTACTCCCCTTTTTGAACAAAGGGACCACATTTGCTATCCTCCAGTCCTCTGGCACTATTCCTGTAGCCAATGATGACATAAAAATCAAAGCCAAAGGCCCAGCAATCTCTTCCCTGGCTTCCCAGAGAATCCTAGGATAAATCCCATCAGGCCCCGGGGACTTATCTATTTTCAGCCTGTCCAGAATTGCCAACACCTCTTCCCTACATACCTCAATGCCATCTATTCTAATAGCCCGGGTCTCAGCATTCTCCTCCACAACATTATCTTTTTCCTGAGTGAATACTGACGAAAAATATTCATTTAGTATCTCGCCTATCTCTTCAGACTCCACACACAACTTCCCATCCCTGTCCTTGACTGGCCCTACTCTTCCCCTAGTCATTCTTTTATTCCTGACATACCTGTAGAAAGCTTTTGGGTTTTCCTTGATCCTACCTGCCAAATACTTCTCATGTCCCCTCCTTGCTCGTCTTAGCTCTCTCTTTAGATCCTTCCTCGCTACCTTGTAACTATCAATCGCCCCAACTGAAACTTCACACCTCATCTTCACATAGGCCTCCTTCTTCCTCTTAACAAGAGATTCCACTTCTTTGGTATACCACCGTTCCCTCGCTCAACGCCTTCCTCCCTGCCTGACCGGTACGTACTTATCAAGAACACGCAGTAGCTGTTCCTTGAACAAGCTCCACTTATCCAGTGTGCCCAACACTTGCAGCCTACTTCTCCAACCTATCCCCCCCAAGTCATGTCTAATGGCATCATAATTGCCCTTCCCCCAGCTATAACTCTTGCCCTGCGGTGTATACTTATCCCTTTCCATCACGTCACTGAATTGTGGTCACTGTCCCCAAAGTGCTCTCCCTCCAAATCCAACACCTGGCCTGGTTCATTACCCAAAACCAAATCCAAAGTGGCCTCGCCTCTTGTTGGCCTGTCAACATATTGTGTCAGGAAACCCTCCTGCACACATTGTACAAAAAACGACCCATCTAATGTACTCGAACTATATCTTTTCCAGTCAATATTTGGAAAGTTAAAGTCTCCCATAATAACTACCCTGTTACTTTCGCTCTTATCCAGAATCATCTTCGCCATCCTTTCCTCGACATCCCTAGAACTATTTGGAGGCCTATAGAAAACTCCCAACAGGGTGACCTCTCCTTTCCTGTTTCTAACCTCAGCCCATACTACCTCTGAAGAAGAGTCCCCACCTAGCATCCTCTCCGCCACCGTAATACTGCTCTTGACTAGCAGCGCCACACCTCCCCCTCTTTTGCCTCCTCTGAGCTTACTAAAACACCTAAACCCCGGAATCTGCAACATCCATTCCTGTCCCTGCTCTATCCATGTCTCCGAAATGGCCACAACATCGAAGTCCCAGGTACCAACCCATGCTGCCAGTTCCCCTACCTTATTTCGTATACTCCTGGCATTGAAGTAGACACACTTCAAGCCACCTACCTGAACACTGGCCCCCTCCTGCAAAGTCAAATCTGTGCTCCTGACCTCTATACTCTCATTCTCCCGTACCCTAAAACTACAATCCAGGTTCCCATGCCCCTGCTGCATTAGTTTAAACCCCCCCCAAAGAGCACTAACAAATCTCCCCCCCAGGATATTTGTGCCCCTCAGGTTCAGATGTAGACCATCCTGTAGAGGTCCCACCTTCCCCAGAAAGAGCCCCAGTTATCCAGAAATCTGAATCCCTGCCGCCTGCACCATCCCTGTAGCCACGTGTTTAATTGCTCTCTCTCCCTATTCCTCATCTCATTATCACGTGGCACGGGCAACAACCCAGAGATAACAACTCTGTTTGTTCTCGTTCTGAGCTTCCATCCTAGCTCCCTGAAAACCTGCCTGACAATCCTGTCCCCTTTCCTACCTATGTCGTTAGTGCCAATGTGGACCACGACTTGGGGCTGCTTCCCCTCCCCCTTAAGGACCCGGAAAACACGATCCGAGACATCACGTACCCTTGCACCTGGGAGGCAACATACCAAACGTGAGTCTCTCTCGCTCCCACAAAATCTCCTATCTGTGCCCCTGACTATCGAGTCCCCAATTACTCATGCTCTGCTCCTCTCCCCCCTTCCCTTCTGAGCAACAGGGACAGACTCCGTGCCAGAGGCCCGTACCCCATGGCTTACCCCTGGTAAGTCCCCCCCCCACAAGTATCCAAAGCGGTATACTTGTTACTCAGGGGAACGACCGCAGGGGATCCCTGCACTGACTGCTTCTTCCCAGTCCCTCTTACAGTTACCCATCTATCTCCAATCTTTGGTGTAACTAATTCCCTGAAGCTGCTGTCTATGATCCCCTCTGCCTCCCGAATGATCCGAAGTTCATCCAACTCCAGCTCCAGTTCCCTAACTCGGTCTTGGAGGAGCTGGAGATGGCTGCACTTCCTGCAGGTAAAATCAGCAGGGACACTAACGGCATCCCTCACCTCAAACATCCTGCAGAATTCTTCCCGCAGTCGCTGCAGATCACGGAGCGGGCTGGGCAGCGTGGGCGTGGATGCTGGCCCTGTCCGCAGAAGTAGCACGGTGTGCCCCCATGGTGAGCGGGTCGCCGCGTGGCGTAGGCCTGTAATACGGCGGAGTCTGAGGAAGTCCGGGGGGGGCTCGCAGAGTCCACGGGGTACGTACCCAAGTTATGTCGGGCCACCTCCAGCGAGGAGGCGAGCGTTAGCATGTCCTGGAGGTCTTTTGCCCCGTTTTCGAGCCTGCCGGATGTAGGTCGAGCGGATGCCAGACACGAAAGCGTCTCTGATGTGCAGGTTCATATGGACTTCCCCTGTCACATCCTGATGGTCACAGTTCCTAGCAAGCGCGGTGAGTTTCTCGACGAATTCATCTAGCGATTGCCCCGAGTACTGCCGGCAGGTAGAGAGCAGATGCCTGGCGTGTACCTCGTTGATGGGTTTGACAAACCACTTGTGGAGTAACTCGACCGCCTCTTCATAAATCATCGCCTTTTTGAGCGTGGCGGAGATTCTGTGACTCACCCGGGCGTGGAGTAGGCTCAGCTTGCGTGGCCCCAGGATGGGAATCTCTGCGGAGTCCAGGTCGGCCTCGAAGCACCTCAGCCAATATTTTAAAATTTCCTTTGCCTCCGGTGTCCGTGCTTCCAGATTGAGCTTCTCTGGTTTTAGGCCTGCGTCCATCCTGATCTAGTTTAGTCTATTAAATTGAGGTACCCTCAATAACGACGCTTAGAGTAGAAACGGTAAAGAAGGCTTTGATAGACTAAGAACTATGCTAGAGCCGAGACATGTGCTAACTGCTGCACAGCCCACAAGGCAGCCCTTTATATATGGCTCACAGATGGGTGGAGCCAGAGACGGAGTCCCCAGGGTTCCAAGCCCGGTCTTAAAGGGGACATCACCTTACATGATGACAAGACAGTAACCGTATCAATTGTTCCCATTTTATTGTTTGTTGGAATTGAAGCTTATTTAGTGAAAATGATGTTCCTTTATTTACATTTTATGTGCATGTAGTGACAAAGTTGTTGCAATTTCTAAGTGTACATGCCGTACCTGCACATTGCAAATCATCCCTGTGAGAGTCAAGTACAGCATGTGTGTACTTAATGTTTGCAGCATTCTTGACACGTATAAGAATAAGCACAATCTTTAATAGAAATTCCAGAATGCACAAAATACTGCGAGGGACAGAAAGCACCAGTATAGGGATGAGTAAGTCAATAAGTGAAGTCAGAGTAAGGGAGAAAGTAATGGGGCGAAATTCTCCGTTACCGGCGCAAAGTCCGCCGATCGGCGCAAAAAACGGCGCAAATCCGACCTGCGTCACGCCGCAAAAATCGTCGCGTGACGGCTCATAAGGACGCGCTGCTCCCCCCCCCCACCCGACCGGAACACCCAACCGGAACACCCGACCGGAACACCCGACCGGATGGCCGGCCGCCACTCAGCCCCAAGGTTCCAGTCACGGGATGTGGAGGCGCTCCTGGACGCAGTGGAGCAGAGGAGGGAGGCCCTGTATCCCGGGCACGGCCGCAGAATTGCCCCACGCCACAGCCGGCGTCTGTGGAGGGAGGTGGCAGACCCCGTCACCGCTGTGGCCCTGACACCACGGACAGGCACCCAGTGCCACAAGAAGGTGAACGACCTCGTCAGAGCAGGCAGGGTGAGCCTCCCCCCCCCTGCCCGATATCCATATCCCCCATCCACCATATCCCCCATATCCCCCCTCCCCCATATCCCCATCCCCCATATCCCCCCTCCCCCATATCCCCCATATTCCCCCTCCCCCATATCCCCCATATCCCCCCTCCCCATATACCCCTCCCCCATATCCCCCCCTCCCCCATATCCCCCCTCCCCCATATCCCATATCCCCCATATCCCCAAGTGAATCCAGCCCTAACCTTAACCTCTGCCATACACGCGCAATCGATGGCGTGCACTCATATACCTGTCTAACACTGTTGCCTTTTACCCCTGCCACCACCACCACCAACCCCCCCTCCCCCCCCGCCACAGGAGAAACGCGTACACAACACCAGGGAGCATGTGAGGACTGGAGGAGGCCCCGCTGATGAGAGGCCACTGACCGAACATGAGGAAAGGGCCCTGGAACTGGCTGGCGGACCTGAGGACCGGGAGGTTGCTGCTGCAGATGTCGGGGGCGTACTAGCAAGTGAGCCACCGACAGCCCGTCCTCATATCCCCCCTCCCCTATATCCCCCTCCCCAATATCACCTGATCACTGCCTGCGTGTCTAACCATGCATGCTTCATTGTGTATCGCAGGAGCAAACGTCGAGGCACCCATCCCCGCAGATGCAGACCGCCCGCAGGGATGCCCCTCGGAGGCCACGGGAGACGGAGAGACCCGGACCCTCCGGCATGCGACGCCCGCAGGATGCCCCTCGCACACCACGGGAGACGGAGAGACCCGGACCCTCCGGCATGCGACGCCCGCAGGATGCCCCTCGCACACCACGGGAGACGGAGAGACCCGGACCCTCCGGCATGCGACGCCCGCAGGATGCCCCTCGCACACCACGGGAGATGGAGAGTCCCGGACCCTCCGGCATGCGACGCCCGCAGGATGCCCCTCGCACACCACGGGAGACAGAGAGACCCGGACCCTCCTGTATGCGGCGCCCGCAGGATGTCCCTTGGAGACCACGGGAGACGGAGAGACCTGGAGCAACAGGGAGACGACGCCCCCGTCACGTGCGGGTGCGGCGACACAGGCGTGTGCCACCCAGCGACGAGAGGGGCAGCCACAGGCCCCCGTCACAGCCGAGCCAGGACACCACTACCCAGGACACCCCTACCCAGGACACCCCTACCCGGGACACCCCTACCCGGGACAGCACTACCCAGGAAGACGAAATACCGGACAGTGACTCAGAGTGGATGGGTGAAGATGAACCCCCACCCCAAAGTGCCATGGACTCAGAGTGGGACGAAGAGCACGACACAACGCCACTGCTGTCACCAACACCCTCTACCATCGCAGAAACACTCACCTCGGTTGGGCACTTTAGTGATGAGGCGTCTGGTACACTCACTGGTGCGCACAACACAGCCGTCCCGGTACAGCAGGTGGAGGTAGGCCGGGCGGTTGGAGGGCAGCCCAGCCCAAGCGAACATCTGCCGCCCAGATGGATCCCGGGTTCCTGGAGTTACCACACCCACCCATAGATCCGATGCAACCACCGATCCGGAGACGAGCGAAGAGGGTGACGGGCGGCTGCAGTCGCAGGTGGAAGAGTCCACCCGCGTCCAGGAGCTGGGAGTGGTGCCGGTCATACGTGCCACCCAGGCCAACACCGCACGGGTGGCGTCCGCGGTGGAGGCAATGGGTGCGACAGTGTCAGACATGGGGAACGGTTTGCGAGGCCTGGGGCTTTCCGTGCAGGCAGCGTCTGTGGCCCAGGACATGGCTGCCCTCTCACAGGAGGCCATGAGCCAGTGCCAGCGCCAGATGGCAGAGGCGCTCAACGCCATGGCCCAGTCTCTGCAGGCCATGGCCCAGTCTCAGCAAGCCATAGCCCAGTCTCTGCAGGCCATGGCCCAGTCTCAGCAGGCCATAGCCCAGTCTCAGCAGGCCATAGCCCAGTCTCTGCAGGCCATCGCTGAGGGCATCGGCGCCATTGGCCATGTGCGAGCCGGCGTCGCACAGTCACAGACAGGGTTTGCCAATCCCCTGGGCTCCATGGCTGCAAACCTGCAGACCCCTGTCGATACCAGCACGGGCCTCCAGGACTGGCAGCGCCAGATTTCGGGGAGGGCGTCGGATGGCCAGTCCGTTTGCATCCCCCACCCATGTAGAGGCCTGGGGGCCATCGGGCACCCCGAGGGAGGAGGAGGTGCTGTGGTCCGTCCCGGGTCCCCCTGTAGGGGAGGTCCCGGAACACCGCGACACCTCGGACTCCCCCCCTACCATCCTAGGTGCATCGGGTGGGCAACGGGCAGGACAGGCTGGCAGCTCGCCATCCCAGTCGCCCGGGCCGCAGCCTGGCCCATCTAGGCCAGGACACCCCAGGAAACGGCCGCCAAAGCGATCCCGTGTCAGAGGGCAGGAATCACAGGAGTCCACCTCCAGTTCTGCTGTACCGTCTGGAGAACCACGTAGACGTAGTCAAAGGGCCCGTAAGGCCAAACAATTAGACACTGAGTAAGTTGGAACGGGTGCAGGGCACAGATGAGTTTTAGGGGCTAGGGCACGTGCATGACCTCCTTTGGTTACTAAAGTCAATGTTACACCTACAGAAGCTGCCTTTGTGCTCTGTCCAAAGCGTGCGGGGGTGTCATGTACGTTGAGCGCAAGTGTGTGTGTGTGAGGGGTGGTCTTACCTCAGCCCCAGGTGAGTCTGCCCCTTCCCCCTGGGCCGCCATCAACATCCCCCCGGGCAGAGGACGGGACCGTGCGCTGCAGTGTCACAGCCGCATGCAGGGATGGTCCGGGTGGATGGTGGTACTGTGGCCATGGGTCAGACATAGTCCAACGATATGGAGCCAGGAGCTCATCGCAGGGCGGGTTGTCATCATCCTCCATGGCCTGCAATAGACACGCGTCCACCCGCAACTGTGTGAGCCCGGCCGTTGTGCCGCAGGTGGATTGGCAATGGGGGGGGTGGTGTGCATGCGGGTGGGGTGGGTGGGGATGGGGAGGGGGGTGAGGGTGCTGGGTGGGTGGATGGGTGGGGGGTGTGGGTGGTCGGCTGTTGCCATGGTGTGCGGTCTGTGGCCGTATTACCCGATTCCCATGCCCATCTAGTCAGTGAAGCGGGCGGCTATCAGCCTGTCCCGTGCCCGCTGGGCCAGCCGGTAACGGTGGACAGCCACCCGCCTGTGTCTAGCCTGTCTGCCCTGACCATTGCCCCCATCCCCCTCATCTAGGGAGGACTGCACCTCTTCCTGCTGCTCCTCCACTCAGCCCTCCTCTGCCTGCGGCACATCGCCCCTCTGCTGGGCTATGTTGTGCAGGACGCAGCACACCACAATGATGCGGCCGACCCTATCTGACCAATACTGGAGGGCGCCCCCAGAGAGGTCCAGGCACCTGAAACGCATCTTCAGCACGCCAAAGCACCTCTCTATCACTCCCCTTGTCGCTACATGGGCATCATTGTAGCGGTTCTCCGCCTCATTGCGTGGCCTCCGTATAGGCGTCATCAGCCACGAACTCAATGGGTAGTCCCTGTCGCCCAGCAACCAGCCCCTCAGCCGGGGATGGCGTCCCTCGTACATGCCGGGGATGGATGACCGCGACAACACGTATGAGTCGTGTACACTGCCTGGGTAACAGGCGCAGGCGTGCAGGATCATCATGCGTTGGTCGCAGACCACCTGTATGTTCATCGAAACATCTTGGCTGGCCCGGTCCACGGGGAAGCGGATGTAGCGGTGCGCCATGGCATATAGGGCATCTGTCACTGCCCGGATGCACCGATGCATCGATGTCTGCGATATGCCGGACAGGTCCCCACTCGGTGCCTGGAATGACCCCGTTGCATAAAGTTCAGGGCCACCGTAACCTTGATGGACACGGGGAGAGGGTGTCCCCCACCAGTGCCACGCGGTGACAGGTGTGCCAGTGGTTTCCCGCCTCATCCGGAGTCTACTCCTGCATTCCCGGTCCGTGAGGTCCTGGTATGACTGCCGGGGTCGGTACACACGGGGCGCCCTCGGGTGCCTCCGTTTCCGTGGGGCCGCGACGTCCTCCTCCCCCTCCTCGTCCTGTCGGTCAGGTGTCCCTCCAGCCTGGGCGGCTGCCGCCTGCCCCTCTGCGGCAGCCTGCGCCGCCTCTCTGGCACGCTCCTCCTCCTCCTCCTCCTCATCCAGGGCAACATAGACATGAGCGGCTGCCACCACGGCGGTCAACATCGCTGGATGATCGGAAAACATGACGGCCTGGTGGGGGGGGGGGAGGGATGACATGTCATCATTGCCCATATCCCCTCCTCCCCCCAGACAGGTGGCATGGAACACATGGGTCCAACTGTTGGAGGCTGGCACCTGGCCAGGTGGACCAACTCACTTGCCCTCGCAACCACCCTCCCCGGCACGGACCCCCCATCCTCCTCCCCGGCACGGCCCCCATCCTCCTCCCCGGCACGGACCCCCCATCCTCCTCCCCGGCACGGCCCCCATCCTCCTCCCCGGCACGGACCCCCCATCCTCCTCCCCGGCACGGGCCCCCCATCCTCCTCCCCGGCACGGACCCCCCATCCTCCTCCCCGGCACGGGCCCCCCATCCTCCTCCCCGGCACGGGCCCCCCATCCTCCTCCCCGGCACGGCCCCCCATCCTCCTCCCCGGCACGGACCCCCCATCCTCCTCCCCGGCACGGGCCCCCCATCCTCCTCCCCGGCACGGGCCCCCCATCCTCCTCCCCGGCACGGACCCCATCCTCCTCCCCGGCACGGACCCCTCATCCCCCTCCCTGGGGCGGGCACCCCATCCTCCTCCACGGCACGGACCCCCCATCCTCCTCCCCGGCACGGACCCCCCATCCTCCTCCCCGGCACGGCCCCCATCCTCCTCCCCGGCACGGACCCCATCCTCCTCCCCGGCACGGACCCCCCATCCCCCTCCCTGGGACGGGCACCCCATCCTCCTCCACGGCACGGACCCCCCATCCTCCTCCCCGGCACGGACCCCCCATCCTCCTCCCCGGCACGGACCCCCCATCCTCCTCCCCGGCACAGACCCCCCATCCTCCTCCCCGGCACGGCCCCCATCCTCCTCCCCGGCACGCCCCCCATCCTCCTCCCCGGCACGGACCTCCCATCCTCCTCCCCGGCACGGGCCCCCATCCTCCTCCCCGGCACGGGCCCCCCCCATCCTCCTCCCCGGCACGGACCCCATCCTCCTCCCCGGCACGGACCCCCCATCCTCCTCCCCGGCACGCGTCCCCCATCCTCCTCCCCGGCACGGCCCGCCCCCCATCCCCCTCCCCGGCACGGCCCCCCCCCATCCCCCTCCCCGGCACGGCCCCCATCCTCCTTCCCGGCACGGGCCCCCCATCCTCCTCCCCGGCACGAGCCCCCCATCCTCCTCCCCGGCACGGACCCCCCATCCTCCTCCCCGGCACGGGCCCCCATCCTCCTCCCCGGCACGGACCCCCCATCCTCCTCCCCGGCACGGGCCCCCATCCTCCTCCCCGGCACGGACCCCCCATCCTCCTCCCCGGCACGGGCCCCCATCCCCCTCCCCGGCACGGCCCCCATCCTCCTTCCCGGCACGGCCCCGCCCCCATCCCCCTCGCCGGCACGGCCCCCATCCTCCTTCCCGGCACGGGCCCCCCATCCTCCTCCCCGGCACGGACCCCCCATCCTCCTCCCCGGCACGGACCCCCCATCCTCCTCCACAGCACGGCCCCCCCCAATCCCCCTCCCCGGCACGGACCCCATCCTCCTCCCCTGCACGGACCCCCCCCATCCTCCTCCCCAGCAGGGGCCCCCCATCCCCCTCCCCGGCACGGCCCCCCATCCTCCTCCCCGGCACGGACCCCCCATCCTCCTCCCCGGCAGGGGCCCCCCATCCCCCTCCCCGGCACGGCCCCCCATCCTCCTCCCGGCACGGACCCCACATCCTCCTCCCCGGACCGGGCCCCCCATCCTCCTCCCCGGCACGGGTCCCCCATCCTCCTCCCCGGCACGGGCCCCCCATCCTCCTCCCCGGCACGGCCCCCCATCCTCCTCCCCGGCACGGACCCCCCATCCTCCTCCCCGGACCGGGCCCCCCATCCTCCTCCCCGGCACGGACCCCATCCTCCTCCCAGGAACGCCCCCCCCCCCCTTCCCGGCACAGACCCCATCCTCCTCCCCGGCACGGCCCCCCATCCTCCTCCCCGGCACGGACCCCCCATCCTCCTCCCCGGACCGGGCCCCCCATCCTCCTCCCCGGCACGGACCCCATCCTCCTCCCCGGCACGCCCCCCCCCTCTTCCCGGCACAGACCCCATCCTCCTCCCCAGCACGGCCCCCCCCATCCCCTTCCCCGGCACGGACCCCATCCTCCTCCCCGGACCGGCACCCCCCCCCAAACCTCCTCCCCGGCACGGCCTCCCCCCCATCCCCCTCCCCGGCATGGACCCCATCCTCCTCCCCGGCACGGGCCCCCCATCCTCCTCCCCGGCACGGCCTCCCCCCCATCCCCCTCCCCGGCACGGACCCCATCCCCCTCCCCGGTACGGCCCCCCCACCCCCCCAACCCCCTCCCCGGCACGGACCCCCCATCCTCCTCCCCGGCACGGGCCCCCCCATCCTCCTCCCCGGCACGGACCCCCCATCCTCCTCCCCGGCACGGACCCCCCATTCCCCCTCCCCGGCACGGACCCCCCCCATCCTCCTCCCCGGCACGGGCCCCCCCATCCTCCGCCCCGGCACGGACCCCCCATCCTCCTCCCCGGTACGGACCCCCCATCCTCCTCCCCGGACCGGGCCCCCCATCCTCCTCCCCGGCACGGACCCCATCCTCCTCCCCAGCACGGTCCCCCCATCCCCCCCTTCCCGGCACAGACCCCATCCTCCTCCCCAGCACGGCCCCCCCCATCCCCTTCCCCGGCACGGACCCCATCCTCCTCCCCGGACCGGCACCCCCCCCAAACCTCCTCCCCGGCACGGCCTCCCCCCCATCCCCCTCCCCGGCACGGACCCCAACCCCCTCCCCGGCACGGACCCCATCCTCCTCCCCGGCACGGACCCCATCCTCCTCCCCGGCACGGACCCCATCCTCCTCCCCGGCACGGACCCCATCCTCCTCCTCGACACGGCCCCCCATCCCCCTCCCCGGCACGGACCCCATCCTCCTCCCCTGCACGGACCCCCCCCCCATCCTCCTCCCCGGCAGGGGCCCCCCATCCCCCTCCCCGGCACGGACCCCCCATCCTCCTCCCCGACACGGACCCCATCCTCCTCCCCGGCACGCCCCCCCCCCTTCCCGGCACAGACCCCATCCTCCTCCCCAGCACGGACCCCATCCTCCTCCCCGGACCGGCACCCCCCCCCCCAAACCTCCTCCCCAGCACGGCCTCCCCCCCATCCTCCTCCCCGACACGGACCCCATCCTCCTCCCCGGCACGGACCCCATCCTCCTCCCCGGCACGCCCCCCCCCCCTTCCCGGCACAGACCCCATCCCCTTCCCCGGCACGGACCCCATCCTCCTCCCCGGACCGGCACCCCCCCCCAAACCTCCTCCGCAGCACGGCCTCCCCCCCATCCCCCTCCCCGGCACGGACCCCATCCCCCTCCCCGGTATGGCCCCCCCACCCCCCCATCCCCCTCCCCGGCACGGGCCCCCCCATCCTCCTCCCCGGCACGGGTCCCCCATCCTCCTCCCCGGCACGGCCCCCCATCCTCCTCCCCGGCACGGACCCCCCATCCTCCTCCCCGGCACGGGTCCCCCATCCTCCTCCCCGGCACGGCCCCCCATCCTCCTCCCCGGCACGGACCCCCCATCCTCCTCCCCGGACCGGGCCCCCCATCCTCCTCCCCGGCACGGACCCCATCCTCCTCCCCGGCACGCCCCCCCCCCTCTTCCCGGCACAGACCCCATCCTCCTCCCCGGCACGCCCCCCCCCCCCCTTCCCGGCACGGACCCCATCCTCCTCCCCAGCACGGCCCCCCCCATCCCCTTCCCCGGCACGGACCCCATCCTCCTCCCCGGACCGGCACCCCCCCCAAACCTCCTCCCCGGCACGGCCTCCCCCCCATCCCCCTCCCCGGCACGGACCCCCCACCCCCCCATCCCCCTCCCCGGCACGGACCCCATCCTCCTCCCCGGCACGAACCTCCCATCCTCCTCCCTGGCACGGGCCCCCCATCCTCCTCCCCGGCAGGGACCCCAACCTCCTTCCCGGCACGGACCCCCCATCCCCCTCCCCGGCACGGACCCCCCATCCTCCTCCCCGGCATGGACCCCCCCAACCTCCTCCCCGGCACGGACCCCAACCTCCTTCCCGGCACGGTCCCCCCATCCCCCTCCCCGGCACGGACCCCCCCAACCTTCTCCCTGGCACGGACCTCCCATCCTCCTCCCTGGCACGGGCCCCCCATCCTCCTCCCCGGCAGGGACCGCATCCTCCTCCCCGGCACGGCCCCCCATCCCCCTCCCGGCACGGACCCCATCCTCCTCCCCGGCACGGGTCCCCCATCCTCCTCCCCGGCACGGCCCCCCATCCTCCTCCCCGGCACGGACCCCCCATCCTCCTCCCCGGCACGGGTCCCCCATCCTCCTCCCCGGCACGGCCCCCCATCCTCCTCCCCGGCACGGACCCCCCATCCTCCTCCCCGGACCGGGCCCCCCATCCTCCTCCCCGGCACGGACCCCATCCTCCTCCCCGGCACGCCCCCCCCCCCTCTTCCCGGCACAGACCCCATCCTCCTCCCCGGCACGCCCCCCCCCCCCTTCCCGGCACGGACCCCATCCTCCTCCCCAGCACGGCCCCCCCCATCCCCTTCCCCGGCACGGACCCCATCCTCCTCCCCGGACCGGCACCCCCCCCAAACCTCCTCCCCGGCACGGCCTCCCCCCCATCCCCCTCCCCGGCACGGACCCCCCACCCCCCCATCCCCCTCCCCGGCACGGACCCCATCCTCCTCCCCGGCACGAACCTCCCATCCTCCTCCCTGGCACGGGCCCCCCATCCTCCTCCCCGGCAGGGACCCCAACCTCCTTCCCGGCACGGACCCCCCATCCCCCTCCCCGGCACGGACCCCCCATCCTCCTCCCCGGCATGGACCCCCCCAACCTCCTCCCCGGCACGGACCCCAACCTCCTTCCCGGCACGGTCCCCCCATCCCCCTCCCCGGCACGGACCCCCCCAACCTTCTCCCTGGCACGGACCTCCCATCCTCCTCCCTGGCACGGGCCCCCCATCCTCCTCCCCGGCAGGGACCGCATCCTCCTCCCCGGCACGGCCCCCCATCCCCCTCCCGGCACGGACCCCATCCTCCTCCCCGGCACGGGCCCCCCCCCATCGCCCTCCGCGGCACGGACCCCATCCTCCTCCCCGGCACAGCCCCCCCCCCCCATCCTCCTCCCCGGCACGGCCCCCCCCCCCCATCGCCCTCCCCGGCACGGATCCCATCCTCTTCCCCGGCACGGCACCCCCCCCCCCATCCTCCTCCCCGGCATGGACCCCCCACCCCCTCCCCAGCACTGACCCCCTGCCGGCACTCCCCCGGAGCCCAGCCCACTCTAACCACCCCTCCTGCCGCACACACACACACACAACCCTAGACACACCTCTCCCCACACATTCAGACTGCGGCCACGCCATCGCCTGCCCAGCGGCCAACCCCCCAGGCCGTCACCCACCTCCACGCTGGTCGGCGTGAACCTGGAGCACAGGTTGACGCTGATTAAAAGGAGGTTTGATTTACGTCGACGGGACTTCGGCCCATCCGGACGGGAGAATATCGGCAGGCCCAAAATCGGCTGCCTTGCGCAGACCCGTGCCATTCTCCGACGTCAGCGGCGCCATTAACGCCCCGCCGACTTTTCTCCCTTCGGAGACTTCGGCAACGGGCGGGGGCGGGATTCACGGCGGCCAACGGCCATTCTCCGACCCTCTGGGGGGTCGGAGAATGACGCCCTAGATATCCTTTAAAGTTTGTTGTGAATTTATCAGGATCAATCAGTGTGTGTGTGTGTGCACAGGTGTTTTCTCAGCTTGCTGTAACCAACCTCAAGGCCTAGAGCTCATGGCAAACATGGACCCAGCCACTGAAACAGTCAGAGTCCACGAGCTAGCCAGTGCAAACACCATGCGGTAGCTAGTATGTCTGGTTAGGCTACTACAAGGTCTCCAGTCAGTTCAGTATCGTGTCGACCCACAGCTGAATATGTATATCAGTTCTATAGTTGAATATGTTGGGTCATCTCCAGTGTTAGACGTCTGTTTCTAGCTTCCCTGCATTGAGTGCAGTCCACATCGAACCTACCTGCCTAACACATCAGATAATGTCCAAGAGGGTTCAAGGATAGAATCAATTTGTCTAGAATCAAGGAACTAAAAAGGTGCAATTACATTGCTTGGTGTAAGATAATGTAAATTCGCCACAGTCCCAGAAGACCATAGGCTGCTTTCCCCTTTGAGGAGGAGAGCTAACTGGTGGTGATTTAACCTGTGGATTGTCACAACTCCGTTGAGAAGGCTTAACCTTCATAAATAACCTCAGCCGGCACAGGAATTGAAGCCACATGCTGGCCTTGGTCCGCATCACAAACAGGTTGTCCTGACAAGCAAGCTAAATGCTCGGTGTAGTTTATAGACCCGCAACTAGTGAGAAGGGCATAGAGGAACAAATCTGCAGTGAAATTACAGAGAGATGCAAACATTATAGCACAGTTATACTGGGGGACTTTAATTACCTGAATGTAGACGAGGACAGTGGTAGTGTAAAGGGCAGAGAGGGGCAAAGGTTACTAGATTGTGCTCAGGGAGATTTTCTACAGCAGCATGTGCCCAGTCTAATAAGAAAGGATGCACTTATGGGTGGGATTCTCCGTCAGCCAACGGCAGAACCGGGAAACACGATTGGGCAGCGAATCGGTTCCGACGCCGAATTTGTGGTGGACGCCAGTTTCATGCCTAATCGCAATTCTCCGTCGCCTTGACAGCACCATCAATGCGTTCCAGAACGCACTTGGAGTAAACGCCTTTTGCATATCATTCGCGGGCTTGAGCCTGTATTCTCCGGGGCCTCCACGATGCTCCGTCTCCGATAGGCCGAATTCCCTTCTGGGTCTGGGTCTCATCAGACAGTGACTGCGCTATCTCCCATCGGGACTCAGCCACTTCCCTCTGTGTCTGCACCACATTGGCAGGCACCTGGGCAATGCCGCGATGTTCCCAGCCATGGCCTGCTGTGACTGAGCCATGCTCAGGAGCACCACTGCAATGTCGAAGTGGCTCTGGCACATGGCTGCCTGTGAGGTGGCAACGCTGTCCTGGGCCTCCCACTTATCTGCCACCCGCTGGAAGAACCCATTAATCCTCGCATGTGTGCCCTATGCACCACCTTAAACTGAATCAAACTCATCCTCAACCCCACGCAATGCCTCACTCCACACTCCCCATCCTATCTTTGCCCCGCCAGCTCCTCCTCCCATTTATCCTTAATCCTCATGACGTACGCTCCCCCCGCTCCCTCAGCCACCTTTTTATATCAATAATCCTACCCTGCCCTTCTACATCCGGGAGCAGCAACCGCTCCAACAGGGTATACTCCGGCAGCTTGGGAAACCCTCTCCATTCCTTCTGCGCAATGTCCCTCACTTGCTTTTACATGAATTAGCTTCCCTTCAGAAGCTTTACCCTCTCCCGCAGCTTTTCCAGACTTGCAAATCTCTTCCAGGTATAGATCCATTGCCCTCATCAGCCTCCCCCGGCAGTGTTAACACAGACATCCCCTCCATCTTAAAGTGTCTCTCAACTGGTCCCACACCCTAATTGTGGATTGTACAGCAGAAGCGCCGCCGTCGCCATGGTCCCCAGGCTGGACATCTAAAGGCCTCCTCCTCCATCCGAACCCATTCTAACCTCTGTCCTTCCCACCACCTCACCTTCACTGCATTCACCGCCCAATAGTTGTGCAGTAGATTTGGTAGCGCCAACCCTCCTGTCTCAGTAGCAGGGCCCTCTTCACCATACGTACCTGCCCCGCCCATATAAACTCCAAAATCGCTGCATCCAGTTTATGGAAATAGGCCTTCGAAATGAAGATCAGGGGGTTCTGGAATACAAACAGGAACCTTGGCAGAACTTTCATTTTTACTACCTGGACCCTCTCTGCCAGTGTCAGGTGTAACGTATCCCATCTCCTAAAATCCGCTCTAACCTCGTCCACCAACTTTGTTAGGTTCCATTTGTGCATCGTCGCCCACTCTCCCATCACCTGAACCTTAAATACCTAAACCTATCCCAGGCAACCCTAAATGGGAAAAACCCAAGTTTGGCTCCCTAACCCGCTGCATTCACCGGAAACACCTCACTCTTTCCGATACAGCTCATAGCCCGAGAAAGCCTCGAACCTCTCTATTATGCCCATAATTCTCCCCATACTCTCCAGTGGGTCCGATACAAACAGCAGTGTGTTGTCCATGTGCAGTGACACTCGGTGTTCCCGACATCCCCTCACAATCACTTGCCACTCTACTGACCCCCTAAGTGTCATCATCAAGAGCTCCATCACCAATACGAAGAGCAATGGCGACAGCAGACATCCCTGCCTCGTTCCCCGATGCAACCCGAAGCTCCGTGAACTCATCGTGTTTGTCTCGCCACCGAGGCCACATACAGCAGATGCACCCACGTCACAAACCACAGACCAAACCCAATCTCCCCAAAACCTCAAACATACATCGCCACTCCACCCGGTTGAAAGCCTTCTTCTCATCCATAGAGACCACTACCTCCGGTACCCGTCCCTTCAACGGGGTCATGATCACATTTAATTACAGCCTAATGTTACAGGAAAGTTGCCTGCCCTTCATGAAACCCGTTTGGTCCTCTGCGACCACCCCCGGAAGGCATCCTCCCATCCTCCCCGCTACTAACTTAGCCAACACTTTCACATTCGTATTTAACATTGATATGGGCCTGCATGATCCACACTCCAATGAGTCCTTCCCCTTCCTTGGGATGAGCGCGATCGACGCCTGAGTCAGTGTCTCTGGCAGTTCCCCCTTCTCCAGCACCTCGCTAAACATCCCCAATAGATGTGGTGCCAGCACTGTCGCAAACCCCTTATAGAATTCCGCCGGGTAACCGGGTAACCGTCCGGTCCTGGGACCTTCCCCAATTTCATCCCTTTCATGCTTTCCATCACCTCTCTCAACTCTAATGGTTCCTCCAGCACCCACTTCCTCTCCTCAACCAGTCTTGGGAATTCCAGCTCATCCAAAAACCGCCCATGTTCCCTTCCTCACCACCCGGATCGGCCTTATGTATCTTCTCATAGTACTCCCTGAATGCCCCATTAATCTTCCCTGGCTCCAACACTACTTCTCCCTTCCCTGACCGTACTCTCAGGGTTTCCCTAAACACGGCCTGCCTCCATAGCTGGTGGGCTAGCATACGATTTGCCTTCTCTCCATATTCGTACTGCACCTTCCTCGCCCTCCGTAGCTGCCCCACTGCCTTCCCCATCATCAACCAATCGAACTGCCCCGTAACATCTTTCTCTCTGCCAACCCTTCCTTGGTGGGGGCACTCGAATATTTCTTGTCCACCTCGACTATCTCGTCAACAACCGTCCATACGCCTCCCTCCTTCTCCTATCTCTGTGCGCCATGAACTAGATAACCTCCCCCCTCGAACCACCGCCTTCAACGCCTCCCAAAATATAGCCATCGATACCTCCCCATTCTGATTCGACTCCACATAGTCTCTGATTACCGACTGCACCTTCTCAAAGAACCCCTTGTCCGTAAAAAGCCCCGACTCCAACCTCCATCCCGGCCTCTGCTCCCGCCACGAGCTAAGCCAAACCTCCAGCCAGTCCAGCACATGGTTAGAAATCACAATTCCAGCATATTCCATCCACACCACCCCTACCAACACCATTCGGTTCACTACATAAAAGTCAATTCTGGAATATGCCTTGTACATGCGTGAGAAGAAGGGTTCCTCCCTCTCCCCTGTGTTGCTAAATCTCCACGGTTCCACCATTCCCATCCGTTCCATAAACCCACTCAACTCCTTCGCCATCCTCAATCTTCCCATTGATCTAGGCCTCGACTTGTCCACCCTTGGTTCCAACTCGCAGTTAAAATCATCCCCCATAGTCAACTGATGCCTGTCCAGGTCTGGAATCGCTCCCAGCAACCCTTTCACAAACCCCACGGTCATCCCAATACGGCACATAAACGTTCACTAGCACCACCGCCGTCCCATCCAACACCCCACTCACTATCACATAATGTTTTGGCATCAACTACTTCCCGTGGTAATGAATTCCACAGGCTCACCACTCTTTAGATGAAGAAATTTCTCCTCATTCCTGTCCGAATTGGACCACTCCATATCCTCAGACTGTGAGCATTAGTTATGGACACACCCACCATCAGGAACATCCTTCCGGCATAGATTCTGTCTAGCCCTGTTAGAATTTTATAGGTTAATATGAAATTCTGAACTCCAGTGAATACAATCCTTTTTTAAAAAAACATTTTATTAAGGCATTTGTAATTTTTAACAACAATTTCAAAAGCAAACATAACACAGTGAATAGCACCCCCCCCCCCCCCCCAACCAACAACCATACCCAGCCAACATGGCTTACACACACAATTCCCAAGTCCCCCCTCCTCCACTCAAAGATCCCGCCTAAGCTATCTCCCCCCTAACCCCACCCCCCATTATCATATCTGCTGACAGCTTAATTCTCTCCAAAGAAGTCGATAAATGGCCGCCACCTCTGGGCGGGAGCTTAAGCTTCTCAAGCCTGAGAAATCCGGCTATGTCACTAACCCATACCCCCGATTTCAGGGGCTACGAGTCCCTCCACGGAGGCAAAGGCCAAAACATCAGCCTCTCTCAGCCCCTGGACTCCCGGATCTTCTGACACTCTAAATAGCGCCACCTCTGGACTTAGTGCCACCCTTGTCTTTAATACCATGGACATGACATTGGCAAATCCTTGCCAGAATGCCCTAAGCTTTGGGCATGCCCAGAACATGTGGGGGAGGAGGAGCGCGAAGAGGCACCGCTACGTCCTGGGGAAGTCGGAACAGCGATAGGGCAGATTGCAACAGAAAGGCCTCAGGGCTGGATAGGTTTCTGGTGGAGTTTGCCGGATAGTTGGTCCCGTTGCTGATGGACATATTTAAGGACTCTCTGACCCAGGGCTTCCTTCCTGCACCATTAGTACAGGCATCGATTTCCCTTCTGATGAAAAAAGAAAAGGATCCTGTGGAATGTGGGTTGTACTGTCCTATTTTGTTGCTGAATGTTGATGCCAAGGTATTGGCTAAGGTGCTAGTAATGAGGTTAGAACTTTGTCTCCCTGGGGTGATTGGTGAAGGTCAGACAGGGTTTGTTAAGGGCCGGCAACTATCGGCTAACATCCGACAACTGTTAAATGTAGTTCTCTCTCTGCCTGAGGGGCCTAATCCAGAGGTGACTGTGTCTTTGGATGCTGAGGAGGTGTTTGACATGGTGGAGTGGAAATACCTGTTTACAGTTTTGGAGAGGTTTGGTCTTGGATCAAAGTTTGTTTTGTGGATACGTCTACTGTGTAAGCACCTACACTAGTGTGCCTACCAACACGTTGAGTTCAGGACACTTTCAGCTGAGGAGGGGAATGAGACAGTGGTGTCCGATATCTCCCCTCCTATTTGTATTTGTGATTGAGCCCTTGGCAATGGCTTTGGGGACTTCGAGAAAGTGGAAGGGGATAATTGGGGTGGGGGCAGGGAGGTGGAGCATAGGGTGCCCTGTAAGCCACGACTTACTGCTTTATGTGATTGACCACTATGGGTGATATAATGAAGAGCTTTGGCTCTTTATCGGGATACATGTTGAATCTGGGAAAGAGTGAGTATTTTCCGGTTGTGATAGTCACCACTAGTAGTATGTTATATGTATTACGGCACTGCCCGTATATTAGAGGTACATGGGTAAATCCCTGCCTGCTGGCTCTGCCCAGTAGGCAGCGTATAAATGTGTGTGCTTCTGTGCTGCAGCCATTCTGATTCCAGCCATAGGAGGCACAACATCTTGCTCAATAAAGCCTCGACTGTTCCACTATTCTCGTCTTTGTGGTAATTGATAGTGCATCAATTTATTGAACAAGATTTTTTAAATGCTGGATCTCCGCATCAAGCCTGATCGCCTGCAGCTGAGCCCTCAAGCAGCCAACGCAACGTCCACCTTTGACCACTGGCGAGACTGCTTCGAAAGCTACCTCAGGACAGCCGCTGAAGAACCCTCAGACTTGCAGAAGCTCCAAGCCCTCTATTCACGGGTGAGCCCTGACATTTTCCCCCTCATCCGGGATGTGCCCACCTACTCCGAAGCGATGGAGCTCCTGAAGGGACATTACGTTCAACCAGTGAATCAAGTATACGCAAGGCACCTCCTGGCCACGAGACAGCAACTCCCCGGGAAGTCTCTGGATGATTTCTGGCGTGCCCTGCACATCCTAGGCAGAAACTGTGACTACCAGGCAGTTTCGGCAGTCCAGCACACAGAACTTTTAATTAGAGACGCTTCGTCACGGGCATGAAGTCTGCGTACATCCGCCAGCGGCTACTGGAAGGGGGTATGCTCGTTCTTGCGGGAACTAGGCAGCTCGCTAATTCGTTAGAAGTGGCCTCCCGTAACGTTCAGTCTTACTCCCCCCCCCCCGACCACGTAGCACCCTCGTGGGCATCGTGGGCCCCACCAGCTGCCGACACCAGCTCACTGCAAGCTCGGCAGCCAGCCAATTCTGGGGGGCCCAAGTGTTATTTTTGCGGGCAAAACAAACACCCCAGGCAACGCTGCCCGGCGCGAAGCGCGACCTGCAACGTGTGTGGGGAGAAAGGACACTTTGCTTCTGTTTTCCAGGCCCGGTCAGTCGCCGCTGTTTCCAGGCCCGGCCTTCCTACATCCCCCACGTGCGACCCAGGGGTGCCGCCATTTTCCCCTTCGCAAGCCACGTGCGACCCGTGGGCGCTGCCATCTTCCTCACTGCAAGCCATGTGCAGCTGGTGGGCGCCGCCATCTTTGATGTCACCCACTATGTGCGTCCCGTGGGCGCCGCCATCTTCGGCGCCATTTTGGACGGCGTCTCAGGACCCCTGCTCGTCTGGCCGTTCATCGCCTGCAGCTACCTCCGCCACCGCTGACCGGCCCGGGACCTCCCAGCATCTGCCGCAGCTCGCCTCTATGACCCTGGATCAGTCCCGGCAACCTCGCGACCGCGACGACGACGGTGAAGATCGGTGGGCACGAGACGACCTGCCTTTTTGACTCCGGGAGCACAGAGAGCTTCATCCACCCCACTACGGTGAAGCGCTGCCCCGTCACCCAGAAAATCTCCCTGGCCTCCGGATCCCATTCCGTGGAAATCCGGGGGTACTGCATCGCCGTCCAAGGCGTAGAGCTTAGCAACTTCCGGCTCAACGTCCTCCCCCACCTCTGCGCTGCCCTGTTACTCGGCCTGGATTTTCAGTGCCATCTCCAAAGCCTAACTTTAAAATTCGGCGGACCCCTACCCCACTCACCGTCTGCGTCCTCACGACCCTTAAGGTCGATCCACCTTCCCGGTTTGCGAAGCTCACCCCGGATTGCAAACCCGTCGCCACGACGTACAGACGGTACAGTGCCCAGGACAGGACCTTCATCAGGTCGGAGGTCCAACGGCTTCTGTGGGAGGGGGTCATTGAGGCCAGCAACAGCCCCTGGAGAGCTCATATGGTGGTAGTGAAGACTGGGGAGAAGCACAGGATGGTCATTGACTACAGTCAGACCATCAATCAATACACACAGCTCGCGCGTACCCCCTCCCACGCATATCTGACATGGTAAATCAGATTGCTCAGTATCAAATCTTTTCCACAGTGGACTTGAAGTCTGCCTACCATCAGCTCCCCATCCGCCCGGAGGACTGCCAATACACTGTGTTCGAAGCAGATGACCGCCTCTATCATTTCCTTAGCGTTCCCTTCGGCGTCACTAATGGGGTCTCGGTCTTCCAGCGAGAGATGGACCGAATGGTTGACCGGTACGGACAGCGGGCCACTTTCCCGTACCATCTGCGGCCACGATCAGCAGGACCACGACGCTAACCTCCAAAAATTCCTCTCGACCGCCAAACTCCTTAATCTCACATACAATAAGGAGAAATGCGTGTTCCGCACCAACCGTTTAGCCATATATGGCTATGTCATAGAAAATGGAGTCCTAGTGCCCGACCCCAACCGCATGCGCCCCCTCTTGGAACTACCTCGCCCCCACTGCCCCAAGGCCCTGAAACGATGCCTGGGGTTTTTCTCCTACTACGCCCAGTGGGTCCCTAATTATGGGGACAAGGCCCGCGCACTCATTCAGTCCACAGTTTTCCCCCTGGCAGCTGAGGCCCTCCAGGCCTTCAACCACATCAAGGCAGACATCGCCAAGGCTACGATGCATGCGGTTGACGAGTCCCTCCCCTTTCAGGTGGAGAGCGATGCATCGGATGTAGCTCTGGCCGCCACCTTCAACCAGGCGGGCACCTTCCATGCCTCCGTAATTCGGCACTCCTCGGTCGAAAAGGAGGCCCAAGCCATTGTGGAAGCTGTGCGACATTGGAGGCATTACCTGGCCGGCAGGAGATTCACTCTCCTCACTGACCAACGGCCAGTTGCCTTCATGTTTAATAATACACAGCGGGGCAAGATCAAAAATGACAAGATCTTGAGGTGGAGGATCGAGCTCTCCACCTATAATTACGAGATCTTGTATCGCCGGGGAAGCTCAACGAGCCCCCTGATGCCCTATCCCGCGGTACATGTGCCAGCGCACAAGTGGACCAACTCTGGCTCTCCACCGTGACCTCTGCCACCCGGGGGTCACCCGGTTCTTCCATTTCATCAAGGCCCACAACCTGCCCTACTCCATTGAGGAGGTCAGGACCGTCACCAGAGACTGCCAAGTCTGCGCAGAGTGCAAGCCGCACTTCTACCGGCCAGATCGAGTGCACCTGGTGAAGGCCTCCCGCCCCTTTGAACGCCTCAGCGTGGACTTCAAAGGGCCCCTCCCTTCCACCGACCGCAACACGTACTTTCTGAACGTGATTGGTGAGTACTCCCGGTTTCCTTTCGCCATCCCGTGCCCCGATTTGACTTCTGCCACGGTAATCAAAGCCCTGCACAGCATCTTCACTCTGTTCGGTTTCCCCACCTATATCCGCAGCGATCGGGGATCCTCTTTCATGAGTGCTGAGCTGCGTCAGTTCCTGCTCAGCAAGGACATCGCCTCGAGCAGGACGACCAGCTGCAACCCCCGGGGAAACGGACAGGTGGAGAGGGAGAATGGGACGGTCTGGAAGGCCATCCTGCTGGCCCTGCGGTCTAAAAATCTCCTGGTCTCCCACTGGCAGGAAGTCCTCCCCGACGCTCTCCACTCCATCCGTTCGCTCCTCTGCACCGCGACAAATGAGACCCCTCACGAACGTGTCTTTGCCTTTCTCCGGGATCTCGCTCCCAACATGGCTGACAGTTCCTGGACCCGTCCTCCTCCGGAAGCATGTGCGGACCCATAAGTCGGACCCCTTGGTCGAAAAAGTCCACCTCTAACCCGCAGTACGCCGACGTGGCACACCCCGACGGGCGCCAAGACACAGTCTCCCTCCGGGACCTGGCACCCGCGGGATCCCCACCCACGACCTCCGACCTGACACCGCCCTCCCCCCCCCCACCTGGCTGCCTCATTGACCCCTGCCCCACTCACCCTCCCTCCAGCGAACCTCACCGCAGCCCCCACTCCAGCAGGATCCGCCCTCCCACTGGTTCCACTCAGGGGTGATGAAGACGCGGACAACATGCTCCCGAAGTCGCAGGTGACCAAGTCAACGCCCACATCACCCCCAGGACTGAGGCGATTGCAGAGGAGGGTCAAGGCCCCCGACAGACTTAACTTGTAATGTTTTCCACCACCCCCGCCGGACTCTTTTTTTAACAGGGGGTGAATGTGGTAGTCATCACTAGTAGCATATTATATGTATTATGGCACTGCCCGTATATTAGAGGTTCAAGGGTAAATCCCTGCCTGCTGGCTCCGCCCAGTAGGCGGCATATAAATGTATGTTTGGGGATATGGTGTACGGGCCGGAGAGTGGAGCTGAGTCCACAAAGATCAGCCATGATCTCATTGAATGCGGAGCAGGCTCGAGGGGCCAGATGGCCTACTCCTGTTCATAGTTCTTATGTTCTTATGTGTTCTCTCCTGTGCTGCAGCCATTCTGGTTCCAGCTACAGGAGGCATAACATCTTGCTCCATAAAGCCTCAATTGTTCCACTATTCTCGTCTTTGTGGTAATTGATAGTGTATCACCGGTGTACCCCACGGGGAGGGGAGCCAACCCTGGGGTGTTTCCCTTTCACCTTGCCAGATCAAGCTTCAGGTATCTGGGTGTCCGAGTGACCCGGCACTGGGCCCAGCTCCATAAATTGAACTACGTCAGTCTGGTAAGTCTGATCTGCAAAGGTGGGATAACCTCCCTGTCCTTGGCAGGCAGGGTCCAGTCTGTCAAAATTAATGGGCGGGATTCTCCAAGACCCCGCAGGTTCGGAGAATCGCCGGGAGCGCTGGCGGTCAATGCGGTGCTGGTCGGGGGCCATTGAAAGAGGCCCCACGCGGTGATTCTCTGCCGACAACTGGCCGAGTTCCCGCTGGCATGGTTCACTCATGGTTCCACCCGGCGGGAGCTCGGACTAGCGGCTGCGGACTCAGTCCGTGGCCAACCTGGTGGGGAATGCGGGGATTCGTCACCGGGGGGGCGGGGGGGGGACCTCCAGGACGGCCAGGCTCATGATCGGGGCCACCGATCGGCGGGCACGCGCGATCTCGGGAGGGGGCCTATGTTGTCGGGGCTGGCCCGCGGTGTGCGCCCGCCATATTGCGCCACTATAGGGTTTATGTGTTGTGTCGGTTTGTGTCATTTCGTATTTTTTCTGTATCGGTGGATTTGGGAAAATTAAATTTTGGGGGAATATTTGGTAGAATTGAAAAACTTTAATGAAAACATTTTCTTTTAAATTTCACCGATTCAAACCCGGCAGGAGAACTTTGCGCTAAATTCTCCACCGTCGGGATTTTGCCGGCAGCCCGGGGGTTTCCCGACAGCGTGGGGCTGCCCACAACGTGAAATCCCATTGACCAGCTGACGAAACAGAGAATCCCGACGGCGGGCCGTGGCGGGACGGAGAATCCAGCCCACAGTCTCCCAAACAGAGAACCCCGGCCTAACTTTCTGGAGTTTTTGAGAAGGTAATAGAAATGGTAAATGAAGATCATACTATTGATGTGATGTACATGGATTTTCAGAAGGCATCCAATATCCAATACAGTGCCACACAGCAGACATTTGAGAAAAGTCATAGCTCATGGAATAAAAGGGACAATAGCAACTTGGATACAAAATTAGCTGAATGATAGGAAGCAGAGAGTAATGCTCAATGGATATTTTTCAGGCTGAAGGTCAGTTAGTAGTGATGTGCCCCAGGGGTCGGTATTGTGCCCCAGGCTTTTCTTGATATACATTAATGACCTAGATCTTGGTGTGCAGGGGACAATTTCAAAGTTTACAGACGGCACAAAACTTGGAGGTGTTTTAAACTCTGAAGAGGACAGTGCAGAACTTTAAAAGAACATAAACAAGTTGGTGGAGTGGGCAGATAGGTGGCAGATGAAGTCCAATGCAGAGAAGTGCAAGGTGATGCATTTTGGCAGGAATAATATGGAGTGGCTATATAAAATAATTCTTAAAGGGGTGCAGGAGAAGAGTGACCTGGGTATACATGTGCATAGATCATTGAAGGTGGCAGGACAGGTGGAGAAAGCAGTTAACAAGCAAAAAGTTTCCTAGGCTTTATTAACATGGGCATAGAGTAAAAGAGCAAGGAGCTTTTATTGAACTGAGGCAATAGTTGGTCCTCAGCTGGAGTACAGTTCTGAATGCCTCACTCTCGGAAAGAAGCGAATGCATTAAAGAGAATGCAAAAGAGGTTTACAATAATGATTCCAGGGATGATAAACTTATGAGGATAGATCGGAGAAGTTACAACTTTTCTTCTTGGAGATAAGAAGGCTAAGAGAAGATTTGTTAGAAATGTTCAAAATCATGAAGGATTAGACAGGGTAGCTCGGAAGAAATTGTTCCCACTCGTAAAAGGATCAAGATTGAGGGGGCACAGATTTAAAGTGATGTGTAAAAGAAGCAAATATGATGTGAGAGAAAACTTTATCACACAAGTGGTTTGGGTCTGGAACGCACTGCCTGGATGTGTGGTGGAGGCAGGTTCAAATCGAAGCATTCGAGAGCACATGAGATGATTATGTAAATGGAGGCAAAGTACAGGAATGCGGGGAAAAGGCACGGAAATGGCACTGAATCATGGTGCTCATTTGGAGAGCCGGTGCAGACACAATGGGCCTCCTTCTGCATTCTTACAATTCTGTGACTGTGATTTTTTAATAGATGTCATGCACTAACAAGGCTTTCCAATTCATAACACACCAATCATATATTTTAGCTTTAACAATCACAGTATCTTCTTATTTTCTGTTGTGACATGAATGGAATGTATAAAATCGTAGAACCATAGAATTCCTACAGTGCTGAAGGAGGCCATTTGGCCCATCGAGTCTGCACCAACCTTTCGAATGAGCACCCTACTTAGGCCCAATCCCCTGCCCTATTCCTGTGCTAACCACTATGCCACAGTGCCACTAATATATTGGGTGGAATTTCCTGTTTCCTGAGTGTCACGGTGGGTGTAAAAAACAGGATGGACGTTGATGGCCCCAAGGGCGACTTCCTCCGTGATATTTTTAGGCTGATTGCAAAAGAAATGCAAGGGGCGTGTGCCACAACATCATGCTGGTGAGGCCCAGCAACTTAGGTTCAAAACCATGGAACTCCTCCCAGCACTTCCCGTCTGAAAAAAACCCTCCCACCAACGCAGACCCCTGCCATCACCACTGTTCAGGCACTGCCCCCTAGTAATCCAATGGGTGGGAGGAGGCTATCAGACATCAAGGATTGATTATGATATTTAATTCTACGCAAATGGGGGTCCCCATTACGTCACTGGTGGGGGAAGGGGCAATTATTTGTGGAAATCCCATCCACATAAAAGCAATTTTGGAACTCCCATGGGATTTTCCACCCCCGCTGACATTCTTGTCCCCTCCACCCCAAAAACAGAGGAGGAAAATCCTCCCCCCATTGCCTCACAGGATTATCAAGAACAGTGATGTAATAAATGTCACCATCAGTTTGATCAGCAACAAAAAAAATGTCAGTGCATAAAATGACAACAGTCGCCAATCTGGATAACCTGGGCACAGTAGGATGGCCGTTGGGTGACTGTTCTAGTAATCCAATTGCTAATGATCCAAAGAATTCTGGTTGAAATGTCATCAGGGGAGCTTGAAATTTTGAATTGAGTTTTTGAAAAGCTGGTAGCACTGTTCCCATTGGTGGAAGAGTTAAGTACCAGTGGGCACTCACCCAAATCTTGGAATTTAGATTACGTTAATGTTCTGATGAAGATTTTGCAGTCACAGAAAGTTGACAGACAAGGGGAGTCCTTACAGTGCTGGGCACAGCACAGAATCCATTCAAGCGTTCATAAAGAGTTACAAACATGTGCCGTGAGAAATATCCACCCCTATTTCTTTGCACTGGATTGTGAAGGGAAAGACAGGCCAGAAATCACACTGAAACTCTCTGAAACTATTGTTGAATCTCATTTCCATGAAACGTTTTGTGACATCGCTGCTGAAGAATTCAGAGCTGGAGATTGTCTGCGAGGTCAGTCTAAATTTGAAAACCACAACAGCCCAGCTTGGGGCTTGAACCTTTGACCCTGAGATTAGCTTGCAAGCTGATGGAAAACATCCTGCTCAAAGAAGACCACAGGCTGGCAGTTAACAAAGCACACTCGTCGACGCAGGACCTAATAAAAAGAGGCGCTTGTAATCCTTTTTAAAAAAAATATTTTTATTCACATTTTTTAACATATTTTCAACAAACTCCCCCCCCCCCTTACAGAAATAAGAAAAAACAAAGAACACATAAATAAACATCTTATAGCTCTGTCACGTATTCCCCCAATATGCAAGCCCCCCATTAAACGATAATAAACACAGTTGTAAACACAAAGTACCCCCCCGCCCTCCCCGGGTTGCTGCTGCTGCTGACCACCTCCTAATGCTCCGCTAGAAAGTCTAGGAACAGTTGTCACCGCCTGAAGAACCCTTGCACAGATCCTCTTAAGGCAAATTTTACCATCTCCAATTTAATTAACCCTGCCATGTCGCTGATCCAGGCTTCCACGCTTGGGGGCCTCGCATCCTTCCACTGTAGCAGAATCCTCCGCGGGCTACCAGGGATGCAAAGGCCACTTTCGCCTCCTGCACTCCCGGCTCGTCCGATACCCCAAATAGTGCGAGCCCCCAACTCGGCTTAACCCGGGTGTTTACCACCTTAGACACCGTCCTTGCAACGCCCCTCCAGAACCCATCCAGCGCTGGGCACGCCCAGAACATGTGGCCATGATTCGCTGGGCTTCCCGAACACCTCACACACCTGTCCTCCACCAAAAAACCGACTCAGTTTTGCCCCCGTCAGTGCGCCCTGTGCAGAACCTTAAATTGTATCAAGCTTAGCCTGGCGCAAGAGGAGGAAGAATTTACCCTACCCAGGGCCTCCGCCCACGTACCCTCATCTATCTCCTCCCCCAGCTCCTCCTCCCATTTACCTTTCAGCTCCTCCACCGAGGCCTCCTCCTCCTCCTGCATCTCCTGGTAGATCGCCGAGACCTTGCCTTCTCCAACCCAAACCCCCGAGAGCACAATATACTGGATCATACGTGCTGGCAGCAGCGGAAATTCCCTCACCTGCCGTCTTACAAACGCCCTTGCCTGCATGTACCTGAAGGCATTTCCAGGGGGGAGCCCGAATTTTTCCTCCAACGCCCCAAGGCTCGCAAACGTCCCATCTATAAACAAGTCCCCCATCCTTCTAATACCTGCCCTGTGCCAGCTCAGGAACCCCCCACCCATTCTCCCCGGGACAAACCGATGGTTCTCTCGGATTGGGGACCACACCGAAGCCAAAGCCTCCCCCCTGTGGCGTCTCCACTGCCCCTAAATTTTGAGGGTTGCCGCCACCACTGGACTCGTGGTGTATCGTGTCGGCGGGAGCAGCAGCGATGCCATCACCAGCGCTCTCAGGCTCGTGCCCACACAGGACGCCATCTCCAGACTCTTCCACGCCACCCCATCCCCCTCCATTACCCACCTGCATATCATCGCCACATTGGCAGCCCTGTAGTAGCCACACAGATTAGGCAATGCTAGCCTCTGTCCCTGCTCCATTCCAGAAACACCCTTCTCACCCTCGGGGTCTTTTTCGCCGATACAAACCCTCTGATGCTCCTGCTGACCCGCTTAAAAAAGGCCTTAGGGATCAGGATGGGGAGGCACTGGAATATAAAAAGGAACCTCGGGAGCACCGTCATCTTCACCGACTGTACCCTACCCGCCAGATAGAGTGGCAGCATATCCCACCTTTTAAACTCCTCCTCCATCTGCTCCACCAGCCTCGTCAAGTTGAGCTTGTGTAGGGCCCCCCAGCTCCTGGCCACCTGGATCCCCAGGTACTGAAAACTCCTTTCCGCCTTCTTCAGTGGAAGCTTGTCTATCCCCCTTCCCTGGTCCCCTGGGTGTAACACGAAGAGCTCACTCTTCGCCATGTTGAACATATAACTGGAAAAGTCTCCAAACTCCCTGAGGATCTGCATCACCACCGGCATCCCCCCCCCCCCCCCCCCCCAACACCACCGGGTCCGCCACATACAGTAACAGATCGTCTGCATACAACGATACCCAGTGTTCCTCCCCCCCCCCGGACCAGCCCCCTCCAGTTCCTGGACACCCTCATCGCCAAAGGTTCAATGGCCAATGCAAATAGCAGGGGGGATAGGGGGCACCCCTGCCTTGTACCCCGGTACAGCCAAAAGTATTCTGACCTCCTCCGCTTTGTGGCCACCGGGGCTTCATACAGTAACCTAACCCAACTAACGAACCCCTCCCCGAACCCGAACCTCCTCAACACTTCCCACAGGTACCCCCACTCCACCCTATCGAAGGCCTTCTCCGCATCCATAGCCGCCACTATCACCGCTTCCCCCTCCACTGCAGGCATCATGATTACATTTAGGAGCCTCCGCACATTGGTGTTTAGCTGCCTTCCCTTCACGAAAACCGTCTGGACATCGTGAATCACCCCCGGAACATAGTCTTCAATTCTGGTAGCCAACACCTTCGCTAACAGCTTCACATCCATGTTGAGGAGCGAGATTGGCCTATACGACCCACACTGTAAAGGGTCCTTGTCCCCTTCAAGATCAGCGAGATCAGCACCCTGGACATCGTTGGGGTAGTGTGCGGCCCCCCCCCCCCCCTCGCCTCATTGAAAGTCCTCACTAGTAGTGTTGGGGTGGAACCTGACGGTGCCAGGTCCCTGAGTGAGACAGTATCTTGGCGGCCATCAGGGAACTCAACGTAGGCATATTGAGGGTTGGCGTGGAGCTGGTGAACCCTGTCCACCAAGGGGTCCGCCTTGTGGAGTCGGATGTGCCTACGGAGAAGGACCGGTCCTGGAGCAGCGAGCCAAGTCGAGAGCGACACCCCGGATGTGGACTTCCTGGGGAAGGTAAAAACACGTTCATGGGGTGTGTTATTAGTGGCAGTGCACAATAGTGACCGGATGGAGTGTAGAGTGTCAGGGAGGACCTCCTGCCAGCGAGAGGCTGGGAGGTTCCTGGACCGTAGGGCCAGCTGGACGGCCCTCCAAACCGTCCCATTCTCCCGTTCTACTTGCCCGTTTCCCCGGGGGTTGTAGCTGGCCGTCCTGCTGGAGACTATACCCCTGCTGAGCAGGAACTGACGCAGCTCATCCCTCATTAATGAGGATTCCCTGTCACTGTGGATGTAGGTGGGGAAACTGAACAGAGAGAAGATTGTGTTGAGGGCCTTGATGACGGTGGCAGACGTCATATTGGGGCATGGGATGGCGAAGGGGAATCTGGAGTACTCATCGACCACACTGAGAATGTACGTGTTACGGTCGGTGGAAGGGAGGGGTCCTTTCAAATCCACGCTGAGGCGTTCAAAGGAGCGGGAAGCCTTCACCAGGCGCGCACGGTCTGGCCGGTAGAAGTGCGGCTTGCACTCCGCACAGACCTAGCAGTCCCTGGTGACTGTCCTTACTTCCTCGGCGGAGTAGGGCAGATTGCGTGCTTTGACCAGATGGTACAATCGAGTGACCCCCGGGTGACAAAGGCTGTCGTGTAGGGCCCGGAGTTGGTCCACTTGTGCGCTGGCACATGTACCTCAGGAGAGGGCGTCTGGGGGCTCATTGAATTTACCAGGGCGATACAAGATCTCGTAATTATAGGTGGAGAGCTCGATTCTCCACCGCAAGATTTTATCATTTTTGATCTTGCCCCGCTGTGTGTTATTGAACATGAAGGCTACCGACCGTTGGTCCATAAGGAGAGTGAATCTCTTATCGGCCAGGTAATGCCTCCAACGCCGCACAGCTTCAACGATAGCTTGGGCCTCCTTTTCGACGGATGAATGTCGAATTTCAGAGGCATGAAGGGTGCGGGAAAAGAATGCCATGGGTCTGCCTGCCTGGTTTAGGGTGGCGGCAAGGGCGACGTCTGAAGCGTCGCTTTCTACTTGGAAAGGCAGTGACTCGTCCACTGCGTGCATCCCGGCCTTGGCGATGTCTGCTCTGATGCGGGAGAAAGCGTGTTGTGCCTCGGCCGCGAGAGGGAATTGGGTGGACTGAATGAGTGGGCGGGCCTTGTCCGCATAGTTTGGGACCCACTGAGCGTAGTAGGAAAAGAACCCCAGGCAGCGTTTGAGGGCCTTGGGGCAGTGGGGGAGGGGAAGTTCCATGCGGTCAGGGTCGGGCCCAAGAAGACCGTTTTGGACTAAATAGCCGAGAATGGCTAACCGGGTCGTGCTGAACACACACTTCTCTTTGTTATAGGTCAGGTTGAGAAGAGTGGCAGTGCAGAGGAATTTATCGAGGTTGGCATCGTGGTCCTGCTGGTCATAGCCGCAGATGGTGACATTATCTAAGTACGGAAAGGTGGCCCGCAAACCGTACTGGTCGACCATTCGGTCCATCTCTCTTTGGATGACCGAAACCCCATTTGTGACACCGAAAGGGAGCCTAAGGAAGTGTTAGAGGCAACCGTCCGCCTCGAAGGCAGTGTATCGTCGGTCCGACTTCTGGATGGGGAGCTGGTGGTAGGCGGATTTCAGGTCAATTGTTGAGAAGACCCGGTACTGCGCAATCTGATTGACCATATCAAATATGCGTGGGAGGGGGTAGGCGTTGAGCTGCGTGTACCGATTGATAGTCTGGCTGTAGTCCATGACCATGATGTGTTTCTCCCCGGTTTTAACCACTACCGCTTGGGCTCTCCAGGGGCTGTTGATGGCCTCGATAGTACCCTCCTTAAGCAGCCGCTGGACTTCAGACCTGATGAAGGTCTTGTCCTGGGTGCTGTACCATCTGCTCCTAGTGGCAACGGGCTTGCAATCCACAGTTAGATTGGCAAAAAGGGAGGGGGGATCGACCTTGAGTGTCGCGAGCCCCCAAACGGTAAGGGGGGGTAAGGTCCTGCCGAATTTGAGGGTGAGGCTCTGGAGATTGCACTGGAAGTCCAGGCCCAACAGGAGTGCAGCGCAGAGATTAGGAAGGACATAGAGGCGGAAGTTACTAAATTCTACGCCCTGGACTGTGAGGGTGACTGTACAAAAGCCTCGGATCGGGACGGAGTGGGATCTGGAGGCTAGGGAGATCCTTTGATTGGCAGGGTGGACCGCAAGGGTGCAGCGCCTTACCGTATCTGGGTGAACAAAGCTTTCGGTGCTCCTGGAGTCCAGCAGGCACGAGGTCGCGTGGCCGTTGATTTTAACCATCGTCGACGCGGTGGCCAGGTTGTGCGGGCGAGATTGGGTCCAGCGTCATCGAAGCGAGCTGCGGGTAGCCATCGGATGCTTCGGGTGGCGAGCGTGTGCGGTTCCGATGTCGGGATGTCAGGAGACCCTGTGGGGGACAAGATGGCGGCGCCCATGGTGCGCACATTGCGGGGTCGGGCAAGATGGCGGCACCCATGGTGCGCACATTGCGGGGTCGGGACAAGATGGCGGCGCCCATGGGGCGCACGGGGCCGGAGGGGGACAAGATGGCGGCGCCCATTGGTCGCACATGGATCCGGGAGGAGAATATGGCGGCTCTCATTGTGCGTCTGGCGTGGGGGAGGGGGCGATAGCGGGCGCGATCGCAGCGACTGCGCAGGCCTGGCACACAGCCACGAAGTGGCCCTTTTTACTGCAGGCTTTACAAACTGCAGTGCGAGCCGGGCAGTGTTGGCCGGGTTGCTTCTGCTGACCGCAGAAATAACAGCGGGAACCCCCGGGGTGCACGGATCGGCGTGCCGCGCAGGCGTATTGGGAAGGCAGGGACCCGGCTGAGGAGGTCGTCGGCGGGGTCCAGGAGGGGTAGGAAAGAGTAGAAGGGTGGGCAGCGCGGCGGGAGAGGTACGATTGTACGTTACGGGATGCGACCATCATGGAGAGCGCCAAGGTTTTCGTCTCCGCCAGTTCGAGCATGGCCCCTTCCAGTAATCATTCTCGGATGCGGTCCGACGCAATCCCTGTCACAAAGGCATTGCGCATGAGGAGATTTGCGTGTTTGGCGGCCGTAACGGTCTGACAGTCACAGTCCCGGACGAGTGGAATTAGGGCCCGCCAGAAGTTTTTGAGGACTCACCAGGTAGTTGCGAGTGCATGCCTGGCGAAGAGCGTGTTCGCCTTCTGCGCGTAGTGTTCCAAAGATATGCAGATTAGGTGGATTGGCCATGATAAATTGCCCTTAGTGTCCAAAATTGCCCTTAGTGTTGGGTGGGGTTACTGGGTTATGGGGATAGGGTGGAGGTGTTGACCTTCGGTAGGGTGCTCTTTCCAAGAGCAGGTGCAGACTCGATGGGCCGAATGGCCTCCGTCTGCACTGTAAATTCTATGATAATCTATGATTAATCTAGGACAAAGGTTCGGCACACCATCGTGGGCCGAAGGGCCTGTTCTGTGCTATATTTTTCTATGTTCTATGTTCTTAGGAGTTCCATTGCTTTTGTGTAATTCGTGGCGTCTTGGATCAACGGGAACACGCTGGAGCTCTATCTGGAGTACAGGACGTTTATCTTCTGAGCCTCCGTTGGCGCGGGGTCCGCCGCATTGATGTAAGCCTCGAAACATGCTAGCCAGTGAGTAAAGTCCTTCCTGGCGTCGGGCGAGTGCGGATCCAGCTGCAGGCGATCGGGCTTAATTCAGATATCCATTCTGTGGGAAATCTGACTGTAATAAATTGATGCACAATCAATTGCACAAAGACTAAAGTTGTGTACAACTGTGGCTTTATTACAGTCAGATGCGTGGCCTCCTGCTGCAGCTGGCGAAATGGCAGGACACTGGAGGTCAGGCATTTTTATACAGTTCTCCATGGGCCGAGCCAGCATGCAGGAGCTTCCGGCGAACCTGTAGTGCAGGTCCTACCTTACACCTCCTATTACAGTGGTTCACCACAGCCTTCCCCGCCTGCGTACTCCCCAGCCCCTTAGTCAGCTCCTCCAGCCCTACCGGTGCCCCAAGTCCCGCCCACCTGCCCCTCCTCTAGGGGCTGTTTAGCACAGGGCTAAATCGCTGGCTTTGAAAGCAGACCAAGGCAGGCCAGCAGCACGGTTCAATTCCCGTAACAGCCTCCCCGAACAGGCGCCGGAATGTGGCGACTAGGGGCTTTTCACAGTAACTTCATTGAAGCCTACTCGTGACAATAAACGATTTTCATTTCATTTTATTTTTCATTTCATTTTCATTTCATTTCTCTACCCTCGGGAACCTCAGCCGGTCCAGAAAACGACGCATCCCCCCCTTCTCCGTCGGGGGCTCAGACCTATACAGCCCCTCATAGAAGTCTCTAAATACCCCATTTATTCCCATCGCACTCCACACCATGTTCCCCCCTTTATCCCTAACTCCCCCAATCTCCCTCGCCGCCTCCCGCTTCCGCAGCTGGTGTGCCAGCATCCGGCTAGCCTTCTCCCCGTATTCATACACCGCCCCTTACGCCTTCCTCCACTGCACCTCCACCTTCTTGGTAGTCAACAGGTCCAACTCGGCCTGGAGGCTCCGTCGCTCCTTGAGTAGTCCCTCCTCGTGGACCTCTGCATACCTCCTATCTACCCTTAAAATCTCCCCCAACAACCTCTCCCTCTCTCTCCTCTCCTTCCCCTCCTTGTGGGCCCTAGTGGAGATTAGCTCTCCCCTAATCACCGCCTTCAGCGCCTCCCAGACCACCCCTACCTGCACCTCCCCATTATCGTTCACCTCTAGGTATCTTTCAATGCACCCCCGGATCTGCCCGTTTACCTCCTTATCCGCCAGCAAACCCACCTCCAGGCGCCACAGCGGGCACTGGTCCCTCTCCTCCCTTAGCTCGAGCTCCACCCAATGCGGGGCGTGGTCTGAGATGGCTATGGCCGAATACACCATGTCCTCCACCCTCGGGATCAACGCCCTGCTCAAAGCGAAGAAGTCAATCCAGGAGTAGGCTCTACGGATGTGGGAAAAGAAAGAGAATTCCCTGGCTCCCGGCCTAACAAACCTCCATGGGTCCACTCCTCCCATCTGGTCCATAAACCCCCTCAACACCTTGGCCGCAGCCGGCCTCTTACCTTTCCTGGATCTAAGGGGGTCCAATGCTGGATCCAATACCGTATTAAAGTCCCCCCATTATCAAGCTCCCTGCCTCCAGGTCCAGAATCCAGCCCAACATGCGCCGCATAAATCCGGCATCGTCCCAATCCGGGGCATACACATTCACCAAGACCACCCGCACCCCCTGCAGCTTACTGCTCACCATCACGTACCTACCTCCATTGTCTGCCACGGTGCTCAACGCCTCAAACGACACCCGCTTCCCCACCGAAATCGCCACCCCCCGATTCTTTGCGTCCAACCCCGAGTGGAAAACCTGCCCTACCCACCCCTTTCTCAGCCTAACCTGGTCTGCTCCCTTCAAATGCGTCTCCTGGAGCATGACCACATCTGCCTTTAGTCCCTTCAGGTGCGCGAACACACGGGCCCTCTTGACCGGCCCATTCAGACCTCTCATATTCCAAGTTATCAGCCGGGTCAGGGGGCTGCCCCCTCCCCCCTCCCCCCACCGATTAGCCATCTCCCTTTCTAGACCAGCCGCGTGCCCGCGCCTCCCGCACTCTCCGTTCCCCCCAGCGGCAGAACCCCATCTCGACTCTCTCTTCAGGCTCCAGCTCCCCTTTGGCCAATGCATCAGCAACCCAGTTCCCCCCCTCTCTCCCCGCCAGCTAGACCCCCCCCTCCTAGCTGCATTGCTCCCCCCATAGCACTCCCACAAGTCAGCTGACTCCTGCTGACCCCGGCTGCTCCCGCCACTCCATCGACCCCCCCAGTGTGAGAATCTCCCCTCCCTCCTGTCCATCAGCTCCTCTTCAGCACGACCCCTCCCCCCTGACCCCGCCCCCCTCCCTCCCTAGCGCAGGAAAAAAGAACCCATGCTTTCCACCAAGCCGGCCCCACCCCCTCAGGCGCAGCTCCCCCACCTCGGGCCTCGCCTCTCCCCTACCCCCCCAATGGGGCCCCCTCTTCCAACCACTGACGCCCACACTCTCACAAAACCCCCACTATGAACCATTTCACCCTTCCCCACCCAGCACCCAGAAAAAACAGTACCAAAGAACAGAACATCTCCCAAAACACAACAATCACATCAATCCCCTCTCCACACCCCCTCGCAACCGACCCTCAATCCGAGTCCAACTTTTCGGCCTGGATAAAGGTCCACACCTCCTCCGGCATCTCGAATTGTGGTGGCGGTCCTTGAAAGTGACCCACAGTCGCGCCAGCTGCAACATTCCAAATTTCACCCCGTTCCGATGCAGAGCCGCCTTAGCCCAATTGTACCCGGCCCTCTTCTTGGCCACCTCCGGGCTCCGGTCCTGGTATATCCGGACCTCTGCATTCTCCCACCTGCTGCTCCGCTCCTTCTTTGCCCACCTTAGGACACACTCCCTGACCACGAAGCATTGGAACCGCACCAGCAACCCCGCGCCGGCTCATTAGGCTTGGGCCTCCTCGCCAGGACTCGGTGAGCCCCCTCCAGCTCCAGGGGCCCCGGGAAGGCCCCCGCGCCCATCAACGTGTTCAGCATCGTGACCACATATGCTCCAACATCCGACCCCTCCACTCCCTCCGGGAGACCCAGGATCCACAGGTTCTTCCTCCTCGACAGGTTCTCCATGTCCTCGAACTTCTCCTGCCATATCTTATGCATCGTCTCGTGCGCCTCTACCTTCACCGCCAGGCCCAAGATCTCGTCCTCGTTCTCCGAGGCCTTTTGCTGCACCTCCCGGATCGCCGCCCCTTGGGCCTTCTGGGTCTCGAGCAGCTTGTCTATCAAAGCCTTCATCGGCTCCAACAGCTCTGCCTTCAAATCCGTGAAGCAGCGCTGGAGAAACTCCTGCTGTTGATGCGACCACTGCGCCCACGCTGCCTGGTCTCCACCCGCCGCCATCTTGATTTTCCTCCCTCGCACTTTTCGCTGCTCCAAAACTACTTTTTTCACCACTCCACTCCTGGTCCAATCCATACAGTGCCGGGGAAATGTTACTATCACCTTCCCACACTGGGAACCGTCGAACAAATCCCACTGGGGGCCCTAAAAAGAGCCCAAAAGTCGGTTTCTGTCGGGAGCTGCTGAACGTGCGACTAAGCTCCTCATAGCCGCAACCGGAAGTCCCCGAGGCGCTTGAAATCCTGTTGTGCTACTGGAACACACTGAGCAGTCAACAAACTGACGGCAGTCCCCCCTCTCAATGATAGGCTTCCCGGTTGACTGCAAACATCATCAACTACAACCTGGTAACTGGCCTGAGTGGCAAATTCAAAATCTTGAAAACAACTAACTGCCTGAGGATGAGCCAGGGAAGATTTACAGCTCCACAAGTGGGACATGGGTAACAGCTCAAATTATGACTGTAGCCATCCAAGTCAGGCCATCGGCCATATTCTGAACTTCTCTCCTTGCATCAGCTGAAGCTGCTGAAAGGGTTGCTAACCTCAACATCGAACTACAACTGCTTTGCAGTATGAATTTAAGAAAAATTAAAATAAAAAAAACCAAAAGGCAACATGAAGAGAAATCTCTTTCAACACAGCAAGTGGTTACAATCTGGAATGCGCTGCCTGAAAAGATGGCACAGGAAGGTTCAATCAGAGGCGGGTTTCTCCGAAACCATGCCAGGTTGGAGAATTGCCAGGGGGCAGCGTGAATCCTGCCCCCGCCAGCTGCCTAATTCTCCGGCGCCGGGGATTTGGCGGGGGTAGGAATTGCGCTGCGCTGGTCGCCGGCCGCTGGTAGCGGCCCCCCCCGGCGATTCTCTGGCCCGCGATGGCGTATATTACACTAGGTATTTGCCAGCGGGCGGCCTCCGGTCTCCTCGGGGGGGGGGGGGGCGCGGGGGAATCTGGCGGTGCCCCCGCGGTGGCCTGGCCCGCGATCGGGGCCCACCGATCCGCGGGCGGGCCTGGGCCGTGGGGGCACTCTATTCTTCCACGTTGGCGCTTGCGCAGGAGCGCCAGCGTGTGCTGGCGTCATCCCAGCATATGCGCAAGGAAGATTCATCTCCGCGTCAGCGTGTGCTGGCGCTCCCGCTCATGCGCCAACTCCCGCCGGCCGATTTGCGTGGCGCCAAGCCCCTTCCCCGCCGGCCGGTGTGGCGCAAACCACTCCAGTGTCGGCCGTGCCCCTGAAGGTGCAGAGGATTCCGCACCTTTGGGGCGGCCCGATGCCGGAGTGGTTCACGCCACTCCTTCCCGCCGGAGTTGCCCGCAGAATCTCGCCCCATGTCTCTCAAAAGGGAATTGGGTAAGCCACTGAAGGGGAAAAAAACCGCAGGGCTGGAGAGGAAGGGCTGGGGGTGGGACTCTCTAAATTGCTGTTGCAGAGAGCTGGCATTGGCTTGATGGATTGAATGGCCATCTTCTGTACTATAACAACACTATAATTTTCTGTAAAAGAGGCCATGAAGCTGTTGGATTATTTTAAAATCCCAACTGGTTCACTAATATCCTTTAAGAAAGAAAATCTATCACCCTTACCTGGTCTGACATGTATGCAACCCCAATGCTGCAGTAATGTGGTTGACTCTTAACTGCTCTCTGATGTGGTCTAGCATGCCATTCAGTTCTACCAGATTCAGGGTTAGAAGAGTCGAACAGTAGTTTCTGGCTTTTCCACAGATGCCCACAGCCTGAGAGCGAATAGAAAAAAAAACTGCAAGAATTCTCACCCGTCCCCAGAAACAAGCCTCGAGATCACACTGAAACATACACATTAACAAGGGACACTGAATCAATGGGATAGGAACTGGGGAGAGTTGAGTGTGGGGTCAGATCAGGCATTCTGATTAGTTGCTGAACCTGAAGGGAGTTTGTGTGCCTGGGTTAGTTTTTGCTTGTTTCTTTCCCCTTACTGAACAGGACCAATGGAATTAGAGCAACTCGGAGAACTCGATAATTAGCAACATGTGCAGTGAAAGGTTATGCCATGTGTAGTTTCAAAATCCTTCAAATAAAAAGTGATTGGGTGCAGTTGGATCAAACCAGAAAACTGGCAAAAATATATATTGTTAAAAACACTTTTATTAGAATGTTTGCACTTGGACAGCACGTTGGCGCAGTGGTTAGCACTGCTGCCTCACAGCGCCGAGGTCCCAGGTTCGATCCCAGCTCTGGTTCACTGTCCATGTGGAGTTTGCACATTCTCCCCGTGTTTGCGTTCCCCAAAGATGTGCAGGGTAGGTGGAATGGCCACACTAAACTCCCCTATATTGGAAAAAATGAATTGGGTACTCGAAATTAAAAAATATTTTACACTTAATATCAAAACTTTGCAGAACAATATAAAAAGAATAATTGTAACCAAAACAATAACAACACCAATGAAAGTATCACAAGTTGCCACCACGCCTGTGGCAGTAGTTCCCAGTAATATCATTTCCTTGTATTTTTTACATTAGTATGTATCATACATTTTCTTAAAGTGTTATTATTGGGATTTTTAGTAATAGGAATTATGCACAATTTTACATTCAGATTTATAATTAATGCCAGAACTCTTTGCATTGTTTATAATTACATTTGTTTTTCTGGGAATGAAGTCCTGCTCCCCCTTGAGTTCTCGAGTTCTCATCTTGGGCTGCATCAGGCTTAGCCCGGCGCAAGAGGAAGTGGGGTTGCTCCTGTTCAGCGCCTTGATCCAGAATCCTCCCCCTAGCTCCATGCCCTGCTCCTTCCACCATTTCCGTCCGGCCTCGTCCAATAGGGTCCTAACCATTTCCACGAGTCGTCCGTAGATGTCGCCACATTTGTCGTCCCCTAACCAATCCAGCCCTACCATTGTGTCCAGAAATGTCCATCTGGGTCCCTGGGAAATGTTTTTGTCTCCTTGCGGAGAAAGTCACGCAGCTGCAGGTACCTGAGCCCATTCCCTTTCGGGAGTTGGAGCCTCTTTGAGAGTTCCCCAGGGTCGCCAGTCTATCGTCCACGTACATGTCTTCTACATTCAGTGTCACTCTGTCCTCCCTACACATCCCAAGTGGGTTGTCTACCCTCGCCGGTGTGAACCTATGGTTGTTGCAGATGGACATCTCGCCAAGCTTGAAATGACGCCTGAACTGGTCCCATATCCTTAGGGTGAGCATAATCGCCGGGTTCCTGGAGTGTGTGTGTGTGTGTGTTGGGGGGGAGGGGGGGGGCAGGTGTGGTGCGGTGGCCAACACTCAGAGAGACGTCCACATGCAGGAGGCCTCCTCCATTTGGACCCAGTTGGCCTCCGGTTCCTCCAGCCACCCCCTCACCCTCTCCGCATTTGCCGCCCAGTGGTAGAATAGGAGGTTTGGTAGGGCCAGGCCTCCGACGTGCCGCCCTCGCTGTAAGATGGCCTCGACGAAGGCCATGATAACTTGTCGACTCTGGTGAAGAAGGATTTGGGGATGAAGATCGGGAGTGATCTAAATACAAAAAGGGATATAGGCAGCATGTTCATTTTGCCCACCTTTACCTTCCCCGTTAGTGAAAGTGGGAGTGAGTTCCATCTTTGCAGGGCCCTCTTCGCCTTCTCCACGGATGTACCCCCCCTCCCCCCGTCTGCTCCATAAAGGCGTTCAATCCTCATGCCATACCTGAATGATTCCTGTCCTGGGGTTGGATCTGTCCATATTATGGCTTCTTGAAGTGAAGATAAAGATTATGGGCTAGCCCCCTGCAGATAATGAATTGCTCTGTATTTTTTTCAGGAAAGTCTGGAGTAAAGCGCCAGCGGTTTTACGCCGGCGTGGGGACATAGCCCCATTTTCAGAGAATCCAGCCCTAATGATATCAATCTGGATGATTTGCTGAAGGGAAAGTAATTATTAACTATCATGTCAATTTTCCCCCAGCTTGTCCAATGGAAATAGGGAAGGCATTTAAAATGGTAGTTAGAGGATTCAAAATGTCTTCCAAGCTGATAACATGTAAACCAAGAACAATTCAGCATAAGTGTGCCATCTGCCATGCAAATCAGTGATAAGCGTCATATGTTGCGACTTTATTTTTAAATCACAGAATTGTGAGGCTGAAAGTTGGTGGCCAGCCGTAAAGTAATCTGAAAAGACCAAGGTAATCATTTTTTGAACTTTTGATGAGGGTTTCTTATTGTTAAGGGGCAAAAGAAATGCTTGTGCTTGAATAAATGCCTTTGTGCACTGTTGCCTTTTGAGTATTGTGGCTTACCAGAGTCACCTTTGGTAAAACAAAGGATTGAGGCAGAAGCCATTTTAGCCACCACCTGGAACATGGTGTTGGATGCGCGCAACTGAATTTGAGTGGATTTTGGAAGCTTTAAGAAACAGGGAATAATTAAAACCCAGTCAGCAATTTTATCTAGACAGCTGGGGAACGAGTATGGCTTTGAATATGCCAGTACCGGCTCCTATGGAGATGAAGGGAGATTTGAAAACGAATTGGATATTCTTCCAGTCTCAGTGGTGGAACTATGAAATTGCCAGAGTTAAACAAGTAACCTGAACATTTAAGAGCAGCAACTTTGTTATCAGTGCTGAGGAAGGAGTTGCTACCAGCTGCCTTGCACCCTTTACCTCACCGTGGAACAGCAACGCCAACCTTGTGAAATTCTGGAGGCATTGAAGACCCACTTTGAACAGTCTAGTCATGTTATTCATGAATGCTACATCAAGAGTTCAGGAAGACAGGGAAAATAATGATAGGTACTTGACTGCACTGAGACATCGAAGTTTGGGCAACTGAAGAACCTTCTGATCAGAAATCGAATTGTCTCAGGAACAAAAGATCTTGTGAGAGCACACCTGCTGAGAAGAGAAACGTACTCTCAAGAAAGTTATTGACATATATGAAAGCTCTGAAGTGGTTAATCATCAGTTGCAGAATATTGATGGGAGAACTGATGAGGCTTTGTACTCCAAGAGGCAGTTCAGGCCTTCCAAGCACAAGATAAAGGAGAAAAGGAAGAACTGTTTACAGAAGGGCCAGCAGAAAGATGAAGACCAGAGCACTGAATGTAAACATTGTGAGGTACACCAGGCAAAACGAAAGGGAGTATGTCCAACATCAGGAACGCAACGCTCTAACTGTAAGAAGCTGAAACACTTTGCATACAAATGTTTTGCTGGAATGAAAAAAAGCCAACCTATAAAGTTGATTTCTGGAGAGGTGTTGGGTGATGAATCTGATGAATCACTGTACACCCTAGAAACAACTGGCACTGGCAAGTCTCAAGGTAAAAAAACGGTTTGTGACTGTTGAGGCTGTTTAGCACAGGGCTAAATTGCTGGCTTTGAAAGCAAACCAAGGCAGGCCAGCAGCATGGTTCAATTCCTGTAACAGCCTTCCTGAAAAGGCGCCGGAATGTGGCGACTAGGGGCTTTTCACAGTAACTTCATTTGAAGCCTTCTTGTGACAATAAGCAAATTTCATTTCATTTCATTTTCATTTGGAATGATGATGGCAGGAGGACAGCATAAAACTAATTTAAAGTGGCAGGGCTACATGTGCTGACAGCGAAAAGACTGATCCTGATAAGGTGCAACCTGTGGCAGAGATGGAGCAACCAACAGATGTGAAAATAGTGCAATGATTTCTTAGACTTGTGACCTACCTAGCAAAGTTCTTTGTCATCAGAGTGTGAACTTCCATGCATGCTTGCTGCAGAAGATGTTCAGTGGCATTGGGACACAGAATAAGAAACGGCTTTCACTCACTTCAAACAAATTGTGACAACAACACCAGTGCTGAGCTCAACAATGAAGTCATCCTGCAGTGTGATGCCTGTGGGACAGGACTTGGAGCAACCTTTGCAGGAGGTGGTAGCATAGTGGTATTGCCACTGGGCTAGTAAACCAGAAACCCAGGGTAATGCGCTGGGGACCTGGGTTCGAATCCCGTCACTGCAGATGGTGAAATTTGAATTCATAAAAATCTGGAATTAGAAGTCTAACGATGATCACGAAACCATTGTCGATTGTTCTAAAACCCATCTGCTTCACTAACATCCTTTAGGGAAGGAAATCTGCCATCCTTACGTGGTATGGCCTACATGTAACTCCAGACGCACAGTAATGTGGTTGCCTCCTAACTGCCCCCTCAAGGACAATTAGGGATGGGCAATAAATGCTGGCCCAGCCTGCGACGCCCACGTCCCATGAACGAATTTAGAAAAAGGTCACCCAGTTGTGTTTGCTCCCAGACCAGAGCATTAACATAAACTGAATGACTCTTCTCGCAGCTTGGGAAGGAGTCCCTGTCTTTTCTTGTGAGCATTTTAAAAAATATATTTTCATTGGTGTTTTCCAATTTTTACACAGTAACAGCTCAAGTGTATCTGGCATTTACAAACAAGTTTGTGTCTTATTGACAACGTTTTTTAAATGAGATTCCCCCCCTCCCCTCCCCTTCTCTCATTGGTAGTTTAGTTCCCCTCTTAGTGTTTAGGGTTGCCAGCTGCCCTGGGCAGATTGTGTTCCGCTTCTCTCTGTTCGGGCTTTGAGTTTTTAGTTTTTGGGGTGACCCTTCCCTTCCTCTCCTTGTCCCCATGCTTCGCTTTGTGCTTCCCTTAGGTTCCTTTCCCTCCCCTCCCCTCCTCTGCCCTTTATCTTGTCTTCCTCCCTCTCTTCCCCCCCCCCCCCCCCCACCTCTCTTCCTAGTCGCTGTTGGCCTAGAACAGGTCTTGGAACAGGCTGATGAATGGCCCCCATGCTTTGTGGAAGATCTCGGCCGACCCTCAGATGATGTACTTGATGTCCAGGTGGAGAAATTCCGCCAGGTCTGCCAGTCAGTCTGCAGCTATGGGTGGTGGTGCTGATCACCAGCCGAGCAAGATTCCCCGGCGTGCGATTAGGGATGCAAAAGCCAAGGCGTCGACCCTCTTCCCTATATGAAGATCTGGCTGGTCCGACACCCCAAGGACTGCCACTCCCGGGCACGGCTCCACCCTCACTCTCACAACCTTGCACATTGATTTGAAGAAGGCTGTTCAGAGCCCGACAAGTCTGGGACCAGGCCCAGAACGTGTGGCCGCGGTTGGCTGGGCCTCCCTGGCACCGTTCACATTTGAACCTGCTCATTCGGGTTCTGGTCAGGAGGGCTCTGTGCACCACTTTAAACTGCATGAGGCTTCGCCTAGCACAGGAGGAGGTGGAGTTTGCCCTGTTCAGTGCTTTGCTCCAGAGTCCCCAACCCACTTCCATTGCCAGTTCGTCCTCCCATTTCCGTCTAGCTTCATCCAGTAATCTTGCCCTGCCCAGCAACTGTCCATATATGTTCCCACAGTTCCCCCCTCCTTACTGTCCATGTTAATTAGTTACTCTAGTAGAGTGTCTCTCGGGGCCCTGGAGCACTTTGCCATCTCCTTGCAGAGAAAGCATTTAATTTGGATGTGCCTGAGCTCCTGTCCCGTCGGCAGTTGCAAGTCCTTTCTCAGCTCGTCTAAGGTCGCGGGTGTGTCCCTTATGTAGAGGTCTCTAACCGCTAGTGTCCCCTGTCCTGTCTCCATTTTTTAAAGGTTGCGTCAAGCATGGCTGGCAGAATTTGTGGTTCCACAGATGGGGCCATGGAGGACATCTCGGTTAGACCAAAATGCTGCTTCATTTGGTTCCACCTCTTCAGAGTGGCTACCACCACTGGACTGGGCGCGTACATTGTTGGGGGGGATGGGAGTACTGCTGTGGCGAGGGCCCAGAGGGTCATTCCCTTGCAGGAGGACTCATCCAGCCTCACCCATTCCATGTCTGTTTTCATATCCATCCCCTCGCCCTCTCGGCTGTGGCCGCCCAATGGTAGTACTGTAGATTTGGCAAGGCTAGACCGCCCATGTTTTTCTTCCTTTGTAGTGCCGACTTAGGGATCCTTTGGTTCTTATCTCCCCCACACAAACACCATAATCATTTTGTCTAATTTGTGGAAATAAGCCTTGGGGGTGAAGATTGCTATGGATCTCAACTGGAAGAGGAACCTTGGCAGTATGTTCATTTTGATCATCTGCACTTTCCCCGCCAGGAAAAGCGGAATGCATCCCATCTCTATAGGTCCTTTTGGACTTCCTCTGCCAGACTGGTCAGATTCCACTCGTAGATCTGTGTCCAGTCGTGGGCTATCTGTATCCCCAAGTAGTGAAATTTCATTTGGGCTAGTTTGAATGGAAGTCCCTCCAGTTCTGTCTCTCCCCCATTCGGATTCACCGGGAATGTCTTGCTCTTGCCCAGGTTGAGTTTGTAGCCTGAGAAGGCTCCAAACTCTTCCATCAATTGCATGATTGCCTTCAGGCCGTTCTTTGGGTCCTAGATGTAGAGGAGCAGGTCATCCGCATAGAGCGACACTCTGTGTCCTCTGCCCCCTCTTTGTATACCTTTACAGCTTTCCGAGTCTTGCAGAACGATTGCCAGTGGTTCAATTGCCAGGGCGAACATGAGCGGGGATAGTGGGCATTCCTGCCTTGTGCCTCTGCAGTTGGAAGTATTCAGAGATGGTGGTGTTTCTCTAAACGCTCGCCTTGGGGGCGTTGTACAAAAGTTTCACCCACGAGGTGAATCCTGTCCCCAACCCAAACCGCTCCAATACTTCAATGAGGTACATCCATTTGACTCTGTCAAAGGTCTTTTCTGCGTCCAGGGAGACAATCATCTCTGGTGTTCTTCCCCGGAAGGGGTCATTATTACATTCAGCAGCTGCCTGATGTTTGCAGTTAGCTGCCTGCCCTTGACAAAGCCTGTCTCGTCCTCTGCGACCATTTCTAGTACGCAGTTCTCTAGCCTCTTGGCCAGGACTTTCGCGAGTACCTTCGCGTCTACATTAAGCAGTGAATTGGGTCTGCGTAATCCACATTCCATCAGGTCCTTGTCTTTTTTGGGCATCAGCGATATCGTGGTCTGTGTTAGCATAAGAAGCAGGGTGCCTTTGCTAGCGAGTCTGTGAACATGTCCCATAGGAATGGGGCCAGGGCTGGTGCAAATTTCTTATAGAAGTCCGCCGGGAACCCGTCAGATACTGGCACCTTCCCGCCTGCATGGAGCTGATACTCTCCATGATCTCTCCCAGTCCTATTGGTGCTTCCAACTCCCCATTCCTATCATCCCTAATGACAGGCATGGCCAGTCCATTGAGGAACCTTTTCATCGCCGCATCCCCATCAGGGGTTCGGAGGTGTATAACCGTTGGTAGAAGATCTGAAACGTTCGGTTGACATCTTTTTGCTTGATTACCAGTCTGCCTCTGCTATCCTTCACCTGCGCTATCTCCCTTGTGGCTGCCTGCTTTCTTAGCTGGTGAGCCAGTAGGAGGCCAGCCTTTTTCCCACATTTGTAGAAGGTCCCCAGCGTCTGGCAGAGTTGGTGCATTGCTTTCCTGGTGGATAGCAGGTTAAAGTCCATCTGCAGCTTTTTCCTCTCCGCCAGAAGCTCTACAGTCAGGGTTTTGGAGTATTTTCTGTTGATCTCCAGAATGGAGTCGATCAGTTGTTGCTTGGCCACCCTCTCTTCCCTATCTCTTCGTACCTTTTAGGCTATAATCTCTCCCCTAATCACCGCCTTCAGTGCCTCCCAGAACGTGGAAGGTGAGACTTCCCCGTTCTGGTTATTTGTAACATACTCGCCTATGGCCTGTGATGTTTTCTGGCAGAAGACCTTATTGGCCAGCAGGTCCAAATCCCTCCTCCATGTGGGGTGCTGGACACGGCCTGTTTCCAACCTCACATCGACATATGTGGAGCGTGGTCGAAGATAATGATCGCGGAATATTCCGCTCTTACTATTCCTGGAAGCACCACTTTCCCCAATGCAAAGAAGTCTATCTTCGACTATGCTTTGTGGACCAGCGAAAAGAACAAGAATTCCTTCTCACCGAGGTGTAGGAACCGCCATGGGTCTACCATCCCATCTGCTCCATGAATGTTGCCAGTTCCCTGGCCATGCCCATCCCTTTCCCCGATCTGGGGTTTGATTGGTCCATCAGTGGGTCCTGTACACAGTTGAAGTCAGTCGGTGATGATCAGTCGGTGCTTGTCAATGTTGGGGATTTCCACCATGGTCTTTTTTATGACGCCTCTATCGTCCCAGTTCGGCACAAACACATTAACCAGGACTACTGGTACCCCGTCTAAAACACTGTTGACAATGACATACCATCCCGCTTAGTCCATAACCGTCCTTGTTGCAGTGAACCGTGTCCTTTTATTAATCAGTATTGCTACTCCCCTGGCCCTCATCCTGTAGCATGAATGGTACGTCTGTCCCACCCAGCCCTTTCTTACCTGCAGTCAGTCCTTCTCCCTCAGGTGTGTTTCCTGCAGGAAGACTGTCAGCTTTCAGGCTTCTCAGATGGGCGAAGACTCTGGATCTCTTCACTGGTCCATTAAGTCCCCTAAAATTCCAAGTGATAATCCTGGTGTGGGGTTTTTGACCTCAGCTTCTACGGGAACAAGTATATTTACCTGCTGGACGTATCTCTGCACTCCGGGGTTCCCCTTTGTTAGGGGGCCGTCCAAAATGACCATGGTTGCCGTTCTCACCATGTGGGTGTGCCCCTGCACTCTGGGGTTTCCTTTTGCTCAAGGACCCTCCAAAGTGGCTGCTTTGGAGATGGCTGCACCATCTTGTTTCTTCAGCCTGTTCCTCACTCGTCAAAGCCCATACGAAACCCAACTCATTTGTCTTGCTCCGTTCCTTTTGAATTACGTTCACCCCTCCCGTCCCCCCGCTTCCATTCATCACTCCTCCCCGCCCCTGTGGGCCCCCCACCGACCAGGCGGTCCCCCTTGCTTTCTGACTTCCCGTGCTAGCCATTTCTGCTGGGTGGTGGCTCCCGTCCCGGGGCTGGTCTAGCCCCTTCCTTGTGCCTGCTGACTGCCTGCTCTCCCCGATCAAACCCTCACCTGCCATCCGCTGTCCTCGCTTCTTTCTATGACAGCACGGTAGCACAGTGGTTAGCACTATGGCTTTACAGCGCCAGGGTCCCAGGTTCGATTCCCTGCTGGGTCACTGCCTGTGCGGAGTCTGCACGTTCTCCCCGTGTATGCGTGGGTTACCTCCAAGTGCTCTGGTTTCCTCCCACAGTCCAAAGACGTGCAGGTTAGGTGGATTGAACATGCTAAATTAGTTCTTCGTGTCCCCAAAAAAAGTTCGGAGGGGTTATTGGATTTCCGGGTTAGGATGGGAGTGAGGACTTAAGTGGGTTGGTGCAGACTCGATGGGCCGAATGGCCTCCCTCTGCACTCTATGTTCTATGCTCCATGACCCATTCTACCCTTTATAATCTGAACAAGACAACGCAGTCCCGCGCAAACACGCTCCAATGAGTTTTGCTCTTTCACAGTCTTTTTCTGCACAGCTCTCCAGGCCGTTTCAGAACTTCTATTTTTAGTGACTTTGATCGCATCGGATTTCTGAACAGATTCTTTCCTGCTCATTTTTTTTCTCTAAATTATTTTTTTACAAAGGTTTTCATTGATGTGAGGCTCACAATGCTGATCAAATTTTTTAATTACCAGCTCAGTTATTTTTATCATCTTCATTTTCAAAGTTAAATGATTTAAATAACTCTATGGCTTGTGGTCCAGCTATATTGAGTAGAAGGGCTGATTTTCTATTATCTGGAGCTGATTCAAGCCAGAGGCAATTATAAAAAATTCACATTGTTTCTTGAAATTTTTCCAATTCCAGCTTATGTTACTGTACATTTTGAAGGCTGCTGGTTTGTTTAAAAGTTCAATGTTGGTCTTGGTTTTTTCTTTTTTTCTTTGCAGGTTTTGATGTGCAGCGATGCGCTGATTTATTTTCTTTCTTACTGCTTGCTTTTCGAGAATACCATGGTACCATGTGGTGATCTTTGTGAGGGGTTGGCATAATGAAGGCATAATGATACAAAGATTCACGAAGCTCCTTTGAAGAACTAAACTAATTTTATTAATACTACTAAATTTGAGTTTGACACTTATTTTGAATAGCAAACATACATGTAAGAATTAAACTATACTCCCTGACACAATCTCTATCTATTAACTATAGCAATTATATCTTAACTAACGCTGCAATACACTATGAACCTCATCGTTGTTAGCTCCAGATCTAGTCTCCTCCCCGAGCCCAAGCGCCAGTGCTATTGATAGTACTGTTCCTTAGCTCCCTCTAGTGGCGAGGCTTAATATAATTTTAACTCTTCGCATGCTATACATTTGTATAATGTCACAGTTGGTTCTGACGAATTCATTTGCTTCCTCCGGAGAGTTAAAGTAGTGTTCTCCTTTTTTGGTATGTGACCCAGAGCCTAGCTGGAAACAGCCTGTCGAAACGTACCTCGTTCTTGTACTGTGCCGATTTCGCCTGGGTAAGCCCGGCCCTGCATTTTGCTAGATCTGCCCCGATGTCCTAGTAGATTGTGATTTTGTGTTTGCTTTCGTCTGGCATGCTCACAGTCCTGATATCAGTGGAGCTTTGCAATACTTGCCCTTGGTTGCTCCCCGGCCTTAGGTTTTGGTCTGAGCAACCTGTGTGCTCTGTCAAGCTCTTGGGGTTTGGGGAAGCTGTCTCTCCTGACTAAGTTGCCCAGTATTTGGGCAACATAGTCCGTCGGGTCTTTGCCCTCGATACCTTCCGGCAGGCCCACAATCCGGATATTTTGTTGTCAGGATCTGTTCTCTTGGTCCTCGAGATTCCCCTTTAAATTCCCCTGGATTCTGTCACTTTGGTCCTTCGAGGTCTTTTCCAGGTCGAGGATCGTCTTCTCCTGAGCCGCCACTTTCTTCGCCAGCCCCCCATCAATTGCCTTTTTCATGGGGGCCATTGCTTCTGCTACCACCACCTTGACCGCCACCTGGATTTCTATCTTAATGGTCTCCTTCATGGCGAAGCTCTTCCATCCGTCTCCAGGTGGTTGGGGGGGGGGGGGGGGGGGGGGGGGGCGGGGTGCTGATGCTAGGATCGTTGGCCGCTCTCTCTCCTGGGTGGCTGGGGCCACTTTGCCTCATGGGTTCACTGTCTCGTCCGCCTGCTGGTCGTGGCTCTTTCCTCCGCTTCTGCCTCGAGCTTATTCGGACCCTCGAGCTCCCGTTTGCTGGCATATTTTCTTGGTTGCCCTCCTTTTGCAGTTGAGGGATTTCTTTTCCTTCAAAATTTGGGTAAAATGCAACCAAAAGTACCTTTTTTTTGTCCTGGTTTGGAGGAGGATCACCTGATGTGCTTCTGCTCAGCACATCATCATCACCGGAAGTCACCCTTGTGAGCATTTTAATCAGAACCTATTTGGGAGACAGAAAATGACAGTAGAGTCTGACCACAAGCCACCTCAAAGTACCTTTCTAAAACCGCGCCTGCAAAGGATGTCACTTCATTTACAGAGTGGAGTATTTGGAAAGTGAAGTGCAATCGAGGGAAGCAGGTATACATCGCCAAAATGCTGTCCAGAGCTACATCCCTTTGAAGGAAGTTTATTTAAATAAATTTAATACAAAATTCATTTTTTCCAATTAAGGGACAATTTAGCGTGGCCAAATCACCTACCCTGCAGATCTTTGGGTTGTGGGGCGAAACGCACGCAAACAACATGGATTCTCCCAAAATGGCACTATGTCCCCATGCCGGCATAAAAATATTGAAGTTTTACTCTGGAGATTCCTGGGAAAAAGTACAGCTAATTCACAGCCCTGCAGGGGGCTGGCAGGGACCCGGAGTAGTTCACGCAGTTTTAGCTGCGGATACGGGCTGCCGCACTTCCGGTTTTGAGTCTGTGCATGCGCACGGCGGCGGCCTCCAGCGGTCGTGCCAAACACCATGGCGGACTCGGACCGCGGAGGCAGACAAAAAAATTAAAGCCCCCCGATCGGCCGCGCACCCGAGGATCTGACCGCGCAGATCTCAACCCCAGCCGCCTATAAGGCCCCCCCTTTGTGCCCGATCAGCCCCGCCCCCCACTAGGGTTGCCTCAGACTGGATCCGTAGCCGCCATGCGGGCATCCCGACTGGCAATAGCAGGTTAGTTCCACGCCATCAGGAACTCGGCCAGTCGTGAGCGGAGGATCGCCGGGCAGGCCTCTGGTAATGGGCCCCGAGCCGTGTGGCGTACTCCGCGATCACGCCGATTTTCGAGTCCTGGAGAATCGTTGAACTGGCACCGGGCCCGATTCGGCGTGAAATTGGATTCTCCGCCCCGACGCCGAATGCAATTTTGGCGCGGAGCTGAGGAGAATCCAGCCCGGGGAGAATGTGCAAACTTCACACGGACAGTGACCCAGAGCCGGGATTGAATCTGGAGCCTCTTCGCCGTGAGGCAGAAAAGCTAACCACTGCGCCACCGTGCTGCCCCTTCTTTGAAGGAAGTTGATGGTGGGAGCAGATAGAGTGAAATATTTCAGATTCAGTGGGAAGCAACAGCACAATGTGTCCTGGGAGTCATCAACCCTGCAGTCATCGAATCTAATAGAGAAGTGTCTTGCTCAGATTGAACTAACTACACAAGATGTGCAACTCTCCAAGTGCTAAGAAGTTGTGATGAAAGAATGACCTGAAACCACCAAGGTCACATCTATTGCTGTAAGAAAATATTGGGCCTAGAGATGAAAGGATTGCCCAAGAAAACATCTTGCACAGAGGAATTAGAGTCATTAGCCCTGAATAGATGAGAAGGTGGATGCTGAGGCATATCCATGTAAACCATTTTTTCAAATTGAGGGGCCAATAGCGTGGCCATTTCACCTAGCCTGCACATCTTTGGGTGTGGGGGTGAGACCCACACAAACGCGGGGAGAATGTGCAAACGCCACATGGACAGTGACCTGTGGCCGGGATCAAACTCAGGTCCTCAGCGCCAAGAGACAGCAGTGCTAATCACTGCACCACCATGCCACCCCCATTAAGGAATTAACTCTGCACTGAGGCAGCAAGAGAAGTGCTGTACTGACAAAACATGAGCAATGAGATTAAGGACCACATCAGCCAATGCAGTGCTTTTAAGGAACATTAAGCTGCTCTTGAAAAGACTAGAAAGAACACACAAATGTTTGTTCAGGCGTGATGATTTTCTTCATAGATCAAGGATAGGGATAACTTGTAACTGCAAATGATAGTGCATGCAATTATTTATTTTTTTATGAAAGGGGTATGTTTGGAGAAATGCACTTGTGCACTGTTGCCTTTTAAGTACTGTGGTTTTCCATAGCCATGTGACCTCTGAGGTGATCATTGGTTAAACAAAGGATTGAAACAGAAGCCATTGTAGCCACCACATGGAACACCTCGGGTCACAAGGATTCCTTGGAATTCCTCACTCCAGGCTTCCTGCACTCTTGCGCCATTTCGCTTTGCAGATCTCTGGGCACGATTCTCCACTCCCGCGACTAAGTGCTCAGGCCGTCGAGGTTCACGGTGGCGCGAAACGGCCCCGATCTCGACCGATTCAGGGCCCGAAAATGGGCATGGATCGGGGCCGCGAGAAACTCGGGGGGCGTGTCGTGAAAGCAGCGTCGTCAGCGCGCGCCGGGCATTGGCGCGGCATAAAATCGGCGGCGCGTCATCGGCCACGTAATTGCCGTCACCCGTGCATGCGCGGTTGCCGTCCTCCCCGAGGCCGCCCCGCAAGAAGACGTCGGATGGATCTTGCAGGGCGCGGAGGAAAGGAGGTCCTCCTTCAGAGAGGCCGGCCCGCCGATCGGTGGGCACCGATCGCGGGCCAGATCCCTTTTGAGTCCTACCCCGGTGAAAGAAGCCCCCTCGCCCCCCCCCACAGGCCGCCCCCCACAACGTTCCCGCGCTGTTCCCGCCGGCAGCGACCAGGTGTGGATGGCGCCGGCGGGAAGCCGGCGTTTTGGGCAGGCCGCTCGGCCCATCCGGGCCGGAGAATAGCGGGTGTAGCGGAGAATCACCATTTTGGGTGTCCCGGGCGATTCTCCGGCCTGCGCCGCGCAGAACTCGACGGGACTGTTCTCGCCGCTTGTGTGAATCGCGGGAGGGCATCGGACTGGCGTCGTGGGGAAAAATGGCGCGCCAGGCGATGTTCCCAACCGGCGCGGGAGCGGAGAATCGCGCCCTCTCTCTCTCGTGGTACTACCCATCCTTTGTGTTCTTGGAAGCAGCAGGCTGATGCCATCTGAAATCCCACTTCTGCCCATCAGCTCTGACACCACTTACACTGGTTTTGTGTGGAAGATGGTTATTTCCAATTGAAATAAGGTCTGGAAGCAAATGTGGATTGGGAATTATGTTCAATTCATCATGGAGGTTATGTCACACCTCACCACCAACACCTCCACACCTGCATCTGTCATATACATACCCAATGATATAATGCATTGAAAATCTGACCTTTTCAACAGGAGAATTATCACAGAAAGATAAATAGTAAATTTAAAACATGCCATGGGGATGGGAAGTGGGGTGGCGGTGGTGGTGGTGGTGGGGGGGGGGGGGGGGGGTTGCACGGTGGGGGGGGTGGTAGGAGTATGGTGTGGAATCTGGCTCCTAGCCTTTGTGGACATGTGGAAAATATATTTTTGAGGATGGATATTTATCTCTGAATAGCTAAAGGGACTGGGATTATTATAATTCAATTACCAGATTCTCTGGGATTAGGAAACAAAAGACAACTGAGACAGAAAATTTCAAGGAATTTTAACTATGAGGACCAAATAGTTTAGGGGGAACTATGTAAGATGTATATATATGGAATTCTTTGAAATATTATTTTTATATTAAATTTAGAATAATGTAATATGTTGGAAGTGCGTGCAACTGAGAGTTTAGTACAGGATCGAAGCTTTAGGATGAGACATTGTTGAGTCTTCAGAACTGAGGTTTGACCTAGTCAGGTTTCGATAGGTTATTTGATATATGAAAACTATAAGGAATGCATATAAAATAAAGAAAAACTTTAATAGATTGCTGAGGGAAGATGATGGGCGGGATTCTCCGACTCGAAATCGCATTCAGTGATCGACCAGAGAATCACTGTTTGCGCCGAAATCGGAGGCGGCAGTTGTTTTGTGATGCTCCGCCCCCTCAAAAACAGCGTACTCGTACACCTTATGCTGTCAGGATGGCCTCAGGCCCTCTCCCGATGCTCCGCCCTCAATGGGCCAAGTTCCCGACAGCGTGGAACACTTATCCTTTTTCTTTTCGTGAACCCGGTGATGCACTATCAATTACGACGAGAGTAGAGTTTAATCAAGGCTTTATTAAACAGAGATGTGTAGCCTCCTGCAGCTGCTGCTGAAATGGTTGCAGCTCGGGGAGCACACACATTTATACTCCGCCTACTGGGTGGAGCCAGCAGGCAGGGATCTACCCCCGTACCTGTAATACAGGAGCTTTACCGTATTACATCTTGTATGTGATATATACAACAGTGGTGACTACCACACCCGGCATGGCAGCTGCGGACTGAGTCCACCGGCATCACAGTCGGGGGGGGGAGCCGTTCCATGGGCAGGGGGGCTTTGGCGGGTCTGGGGACACTGGTGGGGGTGGTCCGGGGTTGGCAAGGGAGGTTACAGGGGGGCAGTTTTTGGCAGGCCGTGTCCGCACACGGCTGCTGCCATGTCGCACGGCACGGCTGCTGCAGGCCGCCGCCCTGTGCATGCGTGGCCATGGATCCGGCAATTTTCCAGCTGTATCCGCAGGTAAAGCCGGGGGCTTTATGCTGTGCGGCTGCTTGCCCCCCACCAGATGGATCAGTTCAGCCTTTGCGCTGTAAAATGAAACTGTTCCCACGTCGGCATCAGCATTTAGTCTTCAAATCGGAGAATCCAGCCCGATATTTCTGTTTGTAGAGGCAAAGGATCTAACGGCTGCATCACGTCCAACTTGTGACGCGACACGGCTGGCAAATCCTGTGAGATTTACCCAGCTCATTACGCCGCGCGAGATCGAACGGGATCTTGCACGGCATTCCAATCTGGATCCTGCCCACAGTGGATGGGACCCAGATTTGCATATTCAAGTGTGCAGACCGGCTCACTTGAATATGAACACGCCGGAGTTATCAAAGGCACGGGGCCTAACCCCCCTGCCTCGGAGACTCGAAGTGGACGCTATTTAGCACTGGTCTGCACCGGTCTCCACCAATGTGGACCAGGCATACCGGCACTTGGGGAGGTCTCCCAGATGATTGTAGGCTCCTGGGTAGTCGGGCTCTGGGCAGGCTGGTACCCTGCCACACTGATGTCACCTGGGTGCTGTGCTGGTAGTGCCACCTGGGCACCCTGCCATTTAAAAATGAGTTAAATGGATAAGGGGTAGGGAGGTAGATTTGACTCCAAGGGCTGAATTACCTATTTCTGCACCTAAGTCCTCTGTACCTTCCTGCACTAACGACTAAGCGTAGCCTTGGCGGGGCGTTCCTTGCCAAGGCCCAAAAACAAAGCAGAGGCACGTGTAATAGTGGGGTCGTTCTCGGCCTTGCCATCGGTGGGAAACACCCGGCTAAATATGGTCGACACAGGACTCGGTTTAATTTCCGATAAATCGCGCCCAAGGATTCTGGTTGATCGGAAGCTTTCATTGAATTGGTCATTTTTTTCCCTTTTATTTCTCCTCCCTTTGGAGATTAAGGGCAGGATACTCCACAACACGGGAAGCGCGAACTGCGATCAGGCGGAGAATCGCGCATAATTGAAATATCGAGGTTTGCAGCTGGTGTTGACTCCGGCGCCATACTCTGGTCCCTCACTGGCGGTGAAATCGAAGTTTGCACCCCGCGCCAGCCGGCTCATGCAAAACCGTCATTTGCATGGACTTATACTAATTAGTGCGTTGGACATAGTATGCTCTACCCTTCCACGATACACCGCCTTCCCCCTAGGCAGAAGTCACACGGGCAAGCATTTACAAAGGGGGCCTGGGTGCATGGCTGTTGAGGGGGAGCAAGACGGTAAGGAAACTTTTTTTAAATCTTGAAAAGGGTCGGGCTTGCTGGGGCTTGACTGCCTGGGCTGCGGGGGAGTAGCAAGAAACAAGTTGGTGACAAGTCCGTGGACTCGGTGTGTTTCCCTTGGCATCGGAGTTGCTTGGCTCAGACTGCTATTGCTGCAGTATGCGTTTTAAATGCGTTTTAAGGAGCGATTTAGCTTGTCCAATCCACCTAACCTGCACATCTTTTTGTGTTGTGTGGGCGAAACCCACGCAAACACAAGGAGAATGTATAAACTCCACACAGACAGTGACCCAGCCGTGATCGAACTTGGGACCTTTGCGCCGTGAGGCAGCTGTGGCGACCACTTGGCCATCGTGCTGCCCTTCTCCTACCAATCTTTTTTTTTAAATTTTTAGAGTACCCAATTATTTTTTTTCTCAAGTAAGGGGCAATTTATCGTGGCCAATCCACCAAACCAGCACATCTTTGGGTTGTGGGGGTGAAACCCACGCAGACACGGGGAGAATGTGCAAACTCCACACGGACAGTGACCCAGGGCCGGGATTCGGACCCGGGTCCTCAGCGCCGCAGTCCCAGTGCTAACCACTGCGCCACCTGCCGGCCACTCCCATCCATCCTGACCCGGTCAGGTTGTCACAGCTTGTGTGTCATACCCAGGATCCACATCACACTGCAACTAAGCTCCCAGCAGAAGCACATTTCACTCGTTCACCCCCATCTGTAGAATTTGACCACAAGGATCTTCAGCATCTCAACTACTGCATCCTGCACAACTTTGCGCAGCAGTGGGGCGACATGTTGGAGGAGGAGGAAGAATGGCAGGCATCATCTGGCAAGGAGCGTATCCAGGCTTCAACCGGACATGGAGCCCGGCTGCCGGGGCAGGCTGCCTAATGTGTACTCCAGGGCTGCCACACATGGAATAACCACATCACCACCCGATTTGCTAACTTAGAAGGGTTAATATGCAAAGAATGAGAAAGATGCATCCATTCAGTTTCAATAACAGCGTCTAAGTAATGCTTTAAAGTTCCAGCATCCCTCTGAACTTCTCACTCACCTCTGGAGCATGGGTTGTGATGCAGCCCAGACTAATGAGATGAAAATCTCCTTTTCCATTTAGCTGTAGCGTTTTTTTCTTTGACTGGAACTGGAAATGTTGTTCACACATTCAAACTTATTTAACATTAAGACTGACCGCTAGAAAAGAGAGAAGATACAAAATTAATGGATTTGGGTCATTTCAATCTATTTCAAACAAGAACATTTAACGGCAATGAAACAGAGTCCCGTGTCGAGCATGTTTCGCTGGGTGTTTCCCGGCATTGGCAGCGCCGAGAACAACCCCGCTATTAAACAGGACTTCATTTTGAGGATTCGGCGAGGAACACCACACCAAGGCCACACTTAGTCCCATTTCCTGCACTAACTAAAAGGCTCCCCAGTCTCTAGTCATCTCACTGCGGCCTCCGGACCCCTGCCAAACCTACCAATGAGGGGGTCATTGAGCCTCCCACACCCCACCTCATAAGTGCAGGGCATTTCCAGGCTTGATCCCCGGCGTGGGCAAGATATCACCTGTGCACCTTGGCACTCCCAGCTGGCAGTGCTCCTGCCAGCTTTAAGTGCACTTGGCCACCCTGGCATTGCCAGGGTGCAAGGGTACCAATTACCAGGGAGACCCCCAAAGTGCTAGTATACCTAGTCCACATTGGTGGAGACCTGTGCTATACGGTGCTCACTCAGGGACTCTGAGATGCAGCGGTTAGATTCTCTGCCTTGGGTAACTCTGGCAAGAGTATATTCAAGTGAGCCTGACTACACACTTGAATATGCAAAAGGATCCATATCCGATGCCTCATGAGATCTCATTGGATCTTGTGAGGCATAAATGGGCCGTTAAATTTGCAAGAGACCTCTCGCGAGATTTAACGGCCTCACTGCATCTCAAGTTGGATGCAATGAGGCTTGTAGAATGCAGCCAAAGTTCAGTAAAACTTTTCATAATTTGGGATGAATTGCCATCTACACAAGATTATAAAAATTATTGTAATTGGAATATCACACTTCATTGAATCATAGAATTTACAGTGCAGAAGGATGCCATTCGGCCCAACAAGTCTGCATCAACCCTTGGAAAGAGCACCCCACTTCTCCCCGCCGCCCCATCCCCATAACCCAGTAACCCCACCTAACCCTTTTTGGACACTAAGGGCAATTTATCATGGCCAATCCACCTAACCTGCACATCTTTGGACTGTGGGAGGAAACCGGAGCACCCGGAGGAAACCCACACAGACACGGGAAGAACGTGCAGACTCCGCACAGGCAATGACCCAAGCCGGGAATCGAACCTGGGACCCTTGCGCTGTGAAGCAACAGTGCTAACCACTGTGCTACCATGCCCCCAATTACATAGAACATAGAACATACAGTGCAGAAGAAGGTCATTCGGCCCATCGAATCTGCACCGACCCACTTAAGCCCTCACTTCCACCCTATCCCCATAACCCAATAACTCCTCCTAACCCTTTTGGTCACTAAGGGCACTTTATCATGGCCAATCCACCTAACCTGCACGTCTTTGGACTGTGGGAGGAAACCGGAGCACCCGGAGGAAACCATCGCAGACATGGGGAGAACGTGCAGACTCCACACTGACAGTGACCCAGCGGGGAATCGAACCTGGAACCATGGCGCTGTGAAGCCACAGTGCTATCCACTTGTGCTACTGTGCCGCCCAGTTCTTGCTTGTACATTACTTGTACAGTAATAGATACCAAGAAAGCTTCTGCATCTAGTTAAAGTATCCCTGACCTGGGAATACTTAATGCTGACACCACTTGCAAAACATGTTTTTCACCTTGATAGGCAGAAAGCCTCAACAGAGAAAAAAACATAAAGCTTTGGTGAATAACCCAGAGTTTCTCTAACCACAAAACTCACACTGAAACAGTAACTCAAGTAGAGTTTATGCTATGCTGCCAAATTATACACAAGCTTGGATATATTATTCATCAAACAAGAAACTGAAAGCCATTCTTTGGGTATGTTGTTGAAAAGGCAGGGGACGCAGTTCTGATTCGATGTTGAGGTTAAAAATCCAGTCAATGGCTGCAGCTGTCGCAGTGTGAATGGTTGTGGTGCCAGCTGGAATGGACCGCTCAGGGCAAAAGTTCAGAACGTGGGTGATGGTCTGACTTGAATGATCACAGTCACAATTTGAGCTGTTCGTCATGTTCCATTTGTGAAACAAGTGGCCACACCTTCCTTGGCCTGACCTCAAGCATTCAAAGGTTGGTCCAGCTTTTCTGTGGAAAGATTGTGGTCGGTGACGTTTGCAGCCAACCAGGAGGTGCTGATCAAGAGTGGAGAGTGTTCCTGTGGGGGCTCCGGGATTTCAAAAAGCTGTGGGTGGGGGAGCTTTTAAGGTCTGTACTTATAAATGATGCAGTTCTCAGAAAGAAGTGGAAGTTATCTATGTCAACAATCCTGGGTAATTTTCGGCAGAACTATTTTCTCACTTACATTGGTCCAGGGAGACCCAAGCTTAGAATTTGCTGTTTCTTTACTGAACTCACAAAATTACTGGTTGCAGCTGAGATGCCATTTTCACATTAATGTGAAACATTTTTGTACGTACATTGTTAGTTCAATGATAATGTAATTCAGGAGTGAAGCAGGAGATATAATCTCATGCATGAGATTTAATTTCATCTCAAGTAGTCAGACAGTTACTACTTGCAGCTTATGTGAACGACTATGAAAAGTAGTGTCAATGGGAATTAGGGGGAAAACTTTCCATTGTTTGAAGTCATACCTAGCACAAATAAAGTGATTGTGGTTGTTGGAGGTCAAACATCTTGGACAGGATTTTCCATCCCGTCGCACCAGTTTTCTGGTGCAGCGCCCATCCGCTGGCAGGTGGGTTCTCCGTCCCACCAGCTGGCCAATAGGGTTTCCCATTGTGGGCAGCCCCACACTGTTGGGAAATCCCCGGGCGTGGTACACAGCCGGCGTAACGTAGAATCCCGACAGCAGAGAATCCAGCCCCTTATTTCCAGAACATCGCTGCATGAGTTCCTCAGGGTAGTGTCCTAGGCCCAACCATCTTCAACAGCTTTTGTCAATGAACTACTCTCCATCGTAAGGTGAAAAGTGGGGATGTTCATTGATGACTGCACAATGTTCAATTTGTGACTCCTCAGATTCTGAAGCAGTCCGTGTCCAAATGCAAGATCAGGACAACATAGGGTGGTACGGTGGCAAAGTGGTTAGCACTGCTGCCTCACAGCTCCAAGGACCTGGGTTCAATTCCGGCCTTGGGTGACTGCCTGTGTGGAGTTTGCACTGTTTCCGCATGTCTGTGTGGATTTCCTCCGGGTGCTCCGGTTTCCTCCCACAGTCCAAAGATGTGCAGGTTAGGTGGATTGGCCATGCTAAATTGCCCCTTAGTGGCCAAAAGGTTATGTTGAGTTATGGGACTAGGGTGGAGGCGTGGGCTTAAGTAGGGTGCTCTTTCCAAGGGCCGGTGCAGACTCGATGAACCGAATGGCCTCCTTCTGCACTGTAAATTCTATGATTCGTGCTTGGACTGATAAGTAGCAAGTTCCATTCACACCACACAGATTCCAGGCAATGACCATCTCCAACAAGAGAGAATCTGACCATCTCCTCATGACATTCTAGGGCATTATCGTCGCTGATTCCTTCCTATCAATTTCCTGAGGATACCTAATGACCAGAAACTGAACTGGGCCGCCATATAAATAACTGTAGTTTTGTAAGGGCCACGAAGAATCCAGCACGAGTTTTAAGGATACAAAGTAATAACATTTATTTACTATAACATATATACATAACAGTAGCCGTAACTTCCCTTGCTACATACTGCTTCCTGCTGGTTCCTGAACTGGCCAGCTTTATTTATACTAGGAGTTTACTAATGGTTTCTCCGCCCCCCCTCATTGGGGAATTTCATACTCCCACAGATTTGTGGGATTGTCATTAGTCCCCAGCCAATGGTAAGTAGGCAGGTTATAACATCCCTCGCCCCCAAAGTCAAAGGAATCCACCGAAGACCCTGGCGAAGGAGGGCGCGGACTCGTTTGGCCGCAGGCTGGACACCATTTGCACGCGGCGCTGGATCAGGCGGCGTGTAACGAGACGGATACCGGCGCTTCCGTGATGAACGGCGCAACGGTTGTACATCCACGGCCCATGGACCCGAGGATTCCCCCTCTGATGCATCCTGTGTCTCCATCTCGGAGTCGGAGTCTGCTGCCTCCGTCATGTCAGCGTCTCTATCTCCATTCGGTCCCGTAACGACCTGCGCAGGCTTCGAGTGAGGCACCAGTGGAAGATTGTGAGGACTACCTTCCCTTGTCTCTGGTCTCTGCGGCTGTAGAAATGAGCTCCGGGGGTGGGGACTCTTTTGAGGGGATAGTCTTCTGGACCGAACGTGGTCTACATGTTTTCGCTGGAGATGACCCTGGGCTTGCACTTGGTATGATATAGGGCCCGTTTGGCGAAAGATTACACCAGGAACCCATTGGGCACCACCAGCAAAATTCCGAACGAACACTGGGTCACCGGGCGCAAACTGCCGAATCAGACGATGCCGAGACAATCCCTGTCCCTGCCGTTCTTGTGTGTGGCGTACTTTTGCGGCAATGTCCAGGAAAACAATACTAAGGCGGGTGCGAAGTCTCCGGCCCATTAGGAGTTCTGCGGGAGCTACCCCAGTCACTGCATGGGGGGTGGTCCTGTACGTAAACAAAAAGCGAGCTAGTCTCGTGCCCATTGATCCGGAAGACTGCTTCTTTAGGCCTCTTTTGAATGTCTGCACTGCGCGCTCTGCCAACCCATTTGAAGCCGGGTGGTAAGAGGCAGTGCTGATATGGCGGATGCCGTTCATCTTCGTGAACCTCGAAAACTCCTCACTCGTGAATGGAGTGCCGTTATCTGTGACCAGCACCTCGGGGAGGCCATGCGTACTAAACGATAAACACATCTTTTCAATTGTTGCGCAGGACGTTGTCCCCTGCATCTTATGCACCTCTAGCCATTTGGACTGGGCGTCAATTAGTAGAAGGAACATGGATCCTTGAAAAGGGCCTGCAAAATCTGCATGCAAGCGAGCCCAAGGCCGCCCTGGCCATTCCCAGTGATGTAGGGGCGCGGCCAGCGGAGGCTTCTGATGTTCCTGGCAAATGGAGCAGTTTTGGGCCACCTTCTCAATGTCGGTGTCGAGGCCTGGCCACCAGACATAACTCCGGACCAACATTTTCATTTTGGTCATGCCTGGATGCCCATTGTGCAAGTCTGTTAGTATCAGCTGCTGGCCTTTTCCCGGGACAATCACACGCGTCCCCCACAAGAGGATGCCGTCTACCACGCTGAATTCTGACAGCTTGGAGGAAAATGCCCGCCTGGGAGCTGTCTATGCTGCCCACCATACAGGACTATGTGCCGAACCTTTGACAGGACTGGCTCCGTCTGGGTCCACTCACGGATCTGTGATGCCGTGACAGGCAAGGTGTCCATAAAGTTTAGGGTTGCAACCACCTCACCGGTCGTGGGGGTCGACATGGGGCCGGTCGATAAAGGCAATTGGCTCAGTGCGTCGGCATTTGCTATCTGCGTACCTGGTTTGTGCTCCAGAGAATACTCGTATGCAGCAAGCAACAAAGCCCAGCGCTGGATCCGTGCAGAAGCAATGGGCGGAATTGGCTTATCCTCTCTGAAAAGTCCCAGCAGGGGCTTATGATCAGTCACGATAGTGAAATGGCGGCCGTACACATACTGGTGGAAGCGTTTCACCGCAAAAACCACTGCCAGGCCCTCCTTCTCGATCTGCGCGTACTTTTTCTCCGCTGCAGTCAATGTGCGGGAGGCGAAAGCTATTGGTCGCTCGGCCCCGTTCTCCATCTTGTGGGACAGGACGGCCCCAATACCATACAGGGATACATCACATGTGACGAGCAAAGGCTTTCCCGGATCATAGTGGGTTAGTAACCCAGACGACGACAATTGTTTCTTTACCCGCCGGAAAGCAGTTTCTTGCGGCTGACCCCAAACCCAGGTGTGATTTTTCTTTAGCAGAAGGTGCAAAGGGGCCAGCGTAGTTGCCAGATTGGGGAGGAACTTCCCGTAATAGTTTTTGAGACCGAGAAAAGAACAAAGATGCGAAGTGTCAGTCGGGGCGGGGGCCTGTTGAATTGCACGCACCTTCTCTGCGACGGGGTGCAGACCTTCGAGGTCCACCCGATAACCTAGGTAGACTACTTCCTTTGCCTGAAATACGCACTTTGTGCGATGTAAACGGACTCCAGCCTCCGAAAGGCGTCCAAGGACAGCCTCCAGATTTTCCAAATGTTCCTGCTCCGACGTCCCTATAATCAAAACGTCATCTAGGTAGACAGCCTCACGTGGTAAACCTCTCAAAATGCCCTCCATAACACGTTGAAAAATTGCGCAGGCAGAGAATACTCCAAAAGGCAACTGTGTATATTCATACAGGCCCCGGTGTGTATTAATCGTTACATACGGTCGGGAGGCAGGGTCCAGCTCCAACTGCAGGTAGGCGTGACTCATATTTAATTTTGTGAACGAGAGTCCACCTGCAAGTTTCGCGTAGAGATCTTCTATGCGAGGCATTGGATATCGGTCGAGTCGGGAAACCGTATTCACTGTAAGTTTATAGTCGCCACACAAGCGAACTGTGGCATCTGGCTTCATTACAGGTACAATTGGTGCTGCCCAGTCAGCAAAACGGACGGGCCTGATAATACCAAAACTCTCCAAACGAGTGAGTTCCCCTTCTACCTTCTCGAGCAAGGCGTAAGGCACTGGGCGCGCCCGGAAATAGTGCGGTGTGGCTCTTGGTTCAACTTGGATACGGGCTACGGCCCCTTTTATTTTCCCCAAACCGGGCTGGAATACATCTGGGTATCGTCCTAGCACCTCAGTCAACCCTTCAGAAACTGTTTGGAGGATGTGCTGCCATTGCAACCGCAAATGGCGCAACCAGTCCCGACCCAACAGGCTGGGCCCATGGCCGCACACCACGATAAGTGGGAAACGCCCCTCCTGGCATCCATAGACAACAGGGGTCATTGTAGTTCCTGCAATGTCCAGTGGTTCCCCCGTGTAGGTGGCCAACCTGGCCTGTGAGTCGGTTAATGTAAGGGTCTGTATACCCTGCTTGATGCGGTCGAATGTCCTCTGGGCGATCACGGAGACCGCTGCGCCAGTATCCAACTCCATCTCAAGCGGGTGGCCATTGACCCGTACTGTCACCTTAATGGGGGCCACACGGGGAGCTGCCACACAATGCAGCTGCAGGCAGTCGTCCTCCGTCTCCACGTCCTCAGGAGTAGTCGCCGCAGGTTCATCCACATGGAAGGTACGGCCTCTGGGCTGGTCCCAGTTACGGCCCCTGGGCTGGTCCCAGTTTCGGTCGGAACAACGGCGCCTCTGGCGCCCCCAGGACCGCCGTCTGCGACGGGGTCGGCGCCTACAAGTCTGACACGGACATGGCTCCTCATCCATTGGCTCTGGAGAAGGCTCCCTTCGGGGAGGAATGTCCGACGGCCACTGGCGTCGGTCCGGACGTTGCCTCGCCCAAGGTACCGCAGGAGTGCGGGGGGTCGTTTTTGGGCGGAAAGGGTTGCGCCCCAAGGCATGCACTTCCATTCCCTGTAGCTCCTGTACTCCTCGCTCTGCGCTCTCTCGGGACAATACTATTTGAATGGCCTGTTGAAAAGTCAATGTTGGCTCCGCTAACAACTTTCTCTGGGTGGCCGCATTGTTAATACCGCAAACCAAACGGCCGCGTAACATTTCTGACAAGGTCTCACCATAGTCACAGTATTCCGCAATCCCGCGTAGCCTGGATAGAAAATCGGCAAGGGATTCTCCAGGGGTCCTCTCAGCGGTATTAAACCAGTAACGCTGGACTATCGTGGATGGGGTTAGGTTAAAGTGTTGCCCCACTATATTCACAAGTTCATCAAACGTTTTGGTGTCCGGCGCAGCTGGGTACGTAAGGCTCCTAATCACCCCAAACGTATGCGGTCCGCAGGCAGTGAGCAATATGACCACCTGGCGCTCATTTTCGGTGATATTGTTTGCCCGGGAATAGTAACGCATTTGTTGTGTGTACTGGTTCCAGCTTTCCAGCGCAGCATCAAAAACATCCAAACGTCCATACAGAGGCATGGTATAATAGAAAACAACTTCCAACCTGTGTCCAACAAAAATCCAGGGAGGTGGCTTCAGCAGTGTAGACAGCTATTCACTTTAACCTTCGTCGCCAGTTTTGTAAGGGCCACGAAGAATCCAGCACGAGTTTTAAGGATACAAAGTAATAACATTTATTTACTATAACATATATACATAACAGTAGCAATAACTTCCCTTGCTACATACTCCTTTCTGCTGGTTCCTGAACTGGCCAGCTTTATTTATACTAGGAGTTTACTAGTGGTTTCTCCGCCCCCGTCATTGGGGAAGCTCATACTCCCACAGGATTGTGGGATAGTCATTAGTCCCCAGCCAATGGTAAGTAGGCAGGTTATAACATGTAGTTACTGGAGTAGGTCAGAGGTTGGGAATTCTGCAGCGAGTAACTCACTCCTGATTCCCCAAAGCCTGTCCACCATTTACATGACACACATCAGGAGCATGATGGAATATTCCCACTTGCCTGGATGAGTGCAGCTCCAAGAACACTCAAGAATCTGGACACCATCAAAGACAAGGCAGCCCCCTTGATTGGCACCCTTTCCATAAACTTTAAACATTTGCTCCTTCCATCACCAATGCACAGTGGCAGCCGCGTGTACCAACTACAAGATGCACTGCAGCAACTCACCAAGCCTCCTTCGACAGCACATTCCAAATCTGCAACCTCTACCATTACAGCAGATCGTGGAAGCATCTCCGTTGAGAGATCTGGGTGGCATTTAAAAATGGCGCCCGGATCAATTCCTGTACTGACGTGTTAAGTGTGCAGGAGAGTGCAGGAAAAGAAGCTAAGTGCGGCCTCGGCGGGACGTTCCTCACCGAGGCCCGAAAAAAAGAGTCCCATTTGATAGTGGTATTGTTCTCGGCACTGCAGGCACCGAGAAACACCCCACTAAACGTGTCCAAAATGGGTCTCTGTTTTTTTTTTCCCGTTAAATTGCGCCCAAGATTTATATATACTTCTATTAGCTTCCATTGTTGCAGCAAAAGGAACTGATCCTCACAATTTGAAAGTAGGAAAAATTATTTTCTGAATTTTGTGCATAAATCTGCTCACGTTCAGTTGATGTTTTCTTTTTATCCCACAGCAAAGCAAATGGAAAGGTTAGTCCAAAATACAATTGGTGGAATGAACTGTCAGAAAGTTTCTGTGCAGCATAGGGTGTCCTTGTTTGCTGATATTCTTCTTTTTGTACGTGACAGACCCGATCCCCACAATGGGTGATATAATGATGCTGTTGAAGTGTTTTGGCACTTTTTCGGGTATAAATTGAATTCGGAGAAGGAAGGAAGGAATCCAATCTGGGGGTGCTGCCGTTCCGGTTAGTGGGTTCGCACTTTAGGTATCTGGGGGTTCAGGTAGCTTGGGATTGGGCCTAGCGCCGTAAGTCGAACTTTACGAGCTAGGTGAGTAGGGTCAAGGCCGACTTGAAGAGGTGGGATAGTCTCTCTCTGTCCTTGGCGGGCAGAATTCAGTTAGTCAAGGTGAATACTTTAACACGGTTTTTGTTTCTGTTCTAGCGTTTGCCGGTGTTTCTGCCTAGGTCCTTCTTTGAGGGAGTTGAAAGATTGATTTTGTCCTTTATTTGGGCGGGTAACATAGCGAGTATTAGAAAGATGTCCTTCAGCGGGATCAACAGTCAGGGGGCTTGGCATTGCCGAGCTTGATATATTACTATTGGGCGGTGAATGCTGAGAAAGTGTTGGGGTGGTGTGAGGATCCTGAGGCTATATTGGTGCGGATGGAGTCGGCATCATGTAGGGGGTCACGGTTGAAGGCGTTGGTGATAGCTTCGCTCCCGTTTTCTCCAGGGAAATATTCGGCTAATCCAGTGGTGGTTTCCACCCTGAAGATCTGGAGCTAATTTCGGCAATACTTTAAATTGGGGGCAGTGTCGAAGCTGGCGCCGATCTGTGGTAATCATATGTTTGAGCCTGCGAGGTACAATGCTAGATTTAGGGGGTGGAAGGGATGGGGATGTTTCTGTGCGATTCGCGAGCTTGGAGGAGTTGACAGAGAAAGTTGGGCTTTTGCAGTCTGATGCGTTTAGATACCTACAGGTTTGCTATTTTGCAAAACGGGTCTTGCCGCCATCCTCGTTGTTGGAGAGGTTTTGTCGCTTGCAGGGGTGGAAGAGGGGAGTACCTTGGGTATTTATAAAGGGAAGAGGAAGGAGCAGTGCTCCGAAAGCTAGTGTTTGAAATAAACCTGTTGGACTTTAAGCTGGTGTTGTAAGACTTCTTACTGTGCTCACCCCAGTCCAACACCGGCATCTCCACATCATTTATAAAAGGATTATGGCTGAAGAGGCAATATCGGTGGAGGCAGTTAAGGACAAGTGGAAGAATGAGTTGGAGCTGGAACTGGAGGAGGGGTGTGAAGTCAGGCCCTGCGGAGGGTGAATGCCACTTCTTTGTGTATGAGGCTTGGCTTAATGCAGCTGGATGTGGCGCATAGGGTTCATCTGACTAGGTATAGTATGAATAGGTTTTTATGGGAGTGGAGGACAAGTGCAAGCACTGTGGGAGGATCCCAGCTAACCATGTGCACATTTTCTGGGCATGTCCTAAGGTTCTGGGTCTCCTTCTTTAGCACTGTTTCGGCAATTTTGGAAATTGAATTGGAGCCATGTCCCTTAGGGGCCATATTTGGGGTGTCCGAGTAGCCAGAGCTGCAGACGGGAGCGGGGGCCGATGTCCTGGCCTTCGACTCGCTGATTGCTTGAAGGTGAGTACTGCGGGGGTGGAGGTCAGCTTCTTCGTCCAGTGCCTCAGTATGGCTGGGGGATCTGATGGAGCTTTTACACGTTGAGAGAGTCAAGTTCCCTGCGAGGGGTGCAATTGAACAGTTTCACTGAAGGAGGCTTTCATTTTGTACTTTAAGAGCTGGTCATCATTAGTTTCTAGAGAGGGGGGAGGGGTGGGGGGAAGGGAGTTGGGGGTGCTATCATGGGTCTTTTTGTTTAAGTGAGAGGGAGGGGTTTGAGCGGTTGGGGGGGGGGGTTGTGTTGTTTTGTCGTTATCTATAAAATAGAAAATGTTTGAATATAAATATTTTTTCAAAACATTCCTGTACAGGAAGAAGTAAGGCAGAACAAAGGAGTTACGTCAAAATTTATGACATAAAACAGACATGTGTGTTGCGTTTCGAATTACAAATCGGTATTCTTCATACTCAGTGAATAGCTTTTCCTGCGACACAAAGTAATTCTATTTACTGAAGATATTTGCGTTTCACAATTGCAGTCTAGTGTCTCTGGATCCTCTGAAATCCTGCTTAAATTCTAGAATTCTATTTTAATTTGGTTTTTGCTACACAGATCAGCAATCAACAATCTGCTAAACTTGTCAATCCAGCTGTGATATTGCTATTATTGTCACAGAATGGATTATGCCATGACACCCATAGCAGGTGGCTGGGGCTGGATAGTATCACATAGAGTGAAGCTTTTGTTTTTCAGCTGGAAAGGCAACATCAGTAGCTCTCTAGAGCTCCATTTGAGGACATATGTGGAATGTCTAAATATTGAGGTAAAATCAACAATGGACATTGTAAGAATAACTGGCGGATTAAAACAGATGAATGTGCTCATTCTTCTGAGATTGGGTTCATGATACATTGTTGGCACAAAGTACAGGCAGCTTTAGAACAAAATTGTTCTACTACTTTCCTTATTTTGAAAGGCATCGGCCTAATTAACTTCACAGTGACAACTGATAGGGAAATGGGCCCCGAAGTGAGATTATAGAAAGTGACATCATAGGAAGGATGTGATTGCACTGGAGTGGGTGCAGAGGAGATTCACCCAGCATATTTCCTGGCATGGAACATTTAAGTTATGAAGAGCAGTTGGATAGGCTTGGGTTGTTTTCATTGGAGCAGAGAAGACTGAGGGGCGACCTGATTGAGGTGTGCAAGATTATGAGGGGCATGGACAAGGTGGATAGGGAGCAACTGTTCCCCTTAGTTGAAGGGTCAGTCACGAGAGGACACAAGTTCAAGGTGAAGGACAGGAGGTTTAGGGGGAATGTGAGGAAAACCTTTTTTATCCAGAGGGTAGTGACGGTCTGGAATGCACTGCCTGGGAGGGTGGGAGAGGCCGTTTGCCTCACATCCTTTAAAAAGTACCTGGATAAGCACTTGACACATCATAACATTCAAGGCTATGAGCCTTGCTGGCAAAGAGAATAAAGTAGGTAAATCAGCTGTTTTTAATGTGTCAGTGCAGACACGATGGACCAAAGGGCCTCTTCTGAACTGTATTTTCTGTGATTCTGTGAATTGGAATGATAAAAAATGTGTAATTGAGAAATTGACTTTGAGTAGGTTTTGAAAGGATGAGAGAGAAATGGAAAAGTTTAGTGAGAACCCTCCAGGAAGTAGAGCAGATAGAGCTGAAGATTCTACCGGCAATGTGCAGAAAAGGAAGGCAGCGATGCAAAATATGAAAAAAAAATCAGAGGGCCAAAGGATGGTGATGTCTGTAGGGTTATCAAGATGGAGGAGGTTTCAGAGATGGACTAGAGTTAAACAATGCAGGTTTTTGAAGGTGAAGTTTTGAAATGTAATATGTTTGGGACAGGGAGCCAATGTAGGCCCGTGAGTCACTGTACAATATAAGTCAACTGAGTTTCAAACAAGATGGAGTTTATGCACTATTGAAAGGGAAAGAACATCAAAGCAGGCAAATAATAATTAAATCTAGAGGCAACAAAAGAGCTTTCTTGCCATTCATGATGCCCTGAAGTCAATGGCTTTTGGCTGAGCAGAGTAAAATGTTCAAGTAATCAAACCAAATCTGACAAGAGTAATTGTGCACCATGTGCATTTGTGCTTTCATTCTTGATCAGTAAGACACAATGACTGGGATTATACTGGCACGAACAGTGGTGCTTGGGAATAAAAATGTAAATTTGGTAGGAATGAGCGCATCTAAAGAAGAGGGAAGTGGAGGTGTCACAGATCATAAAATCATAGAATTTACAGAGCAGAAAGAGGCTATTCAGCCTATCGAGTCTGCACCGGCCCTTGGAAAGATCACCCTACTTAAACCCACGCCTCCACCCTATCCCCGTAACCCAGTCTAACCTTTTTTAGGACACTAAGGGTAATTTATCATGGCCAATTCATCTAACCTGCACATCTTTGGACTGTGGGAGGAAACCGGAGGACCCGGAGGAAACCCACGCAGACACGGGGAGAATGTGCAGACTCCGCACAGACCGTGAACCAAACCGGGAATCGAACCTGGGACCCTGGAGCTGTGAAGCAACTGTGCTAACCACTATGCTACTGTGCTGCCCGAGTTGGAGACAGAAAACATGGAGTTTGGGAGTAAATTAAGTGAGGGAGATCGGACAGAAGGGGGAGAGAGATTTTTGTTCTCCCCCAAGGACAGATGAAGATTGTGTGAAGTTTTTTTTTAAATTTAGAGTACCCAAATATATATATTTTTTCCAATTAAGGCCACTTTAGCGTGGCCAATCCACCTACACTGCACATCTTTTTGGATTGTTGAGGTGAAACCCACGCAAACACGGGGAGAATGTGCAAACTCCACACGGACAGTGACCCAGGGCCGGGAGTCAAACCCGGGTCCTCAGCGCCGTAGGCCGCAATGCTAACCACTGTGCCACCGTGCGGCCCTCAGATTGTGTGAAGTTAAGGGAATGAGAGTAGAAAGGAAGACAAAAGTGGTTGAAGATGGTCTTGTTTGTGATTGAGACTTTACAATCCGAGACATTGAGAGATGACAAGATTAAGGAGGTGAGTTGGAATTTTATTTGGATTGAATGAAGTTAGGAGGAAAGAGTATTTGGAGGAGAGTGGGCTATGGGAGTATAAAGGTGGACTCATATCACTGAAGATGTTGCACAGAGCAAAGGCTAAGGGTGAAGGAAAGAAGAACTCAGTGAGGGCGCTAAGGTGGGGTTTGGGGGCAGTCCAGGGAAGGGATGGAAGAATACGAGATGCTCAAGGGAGAAGCTGCCAGGACAATGGTTACAGAGGCCAATTTGGGAAATGTCTTTGAGCGACACCTTGGTGTTGGGGGCAGGGAAATTATGAAATTTGTACCCAGGAGGACAACTTTCAGTGAGCAAGAAGGAATTTCGTACAGTAAACTAGTCAGCATCAGAATGCCAAATGGTATATCCACAATAAAGTCATTTTGTTTGAGAGTGAATTAGAGGGACAATATAGAGCAGTGTGGGGGTGATCTACCAGTAGAGCCAGAAGAAGAATAACAGCATGGGGATTGTGTTACAAATGTTATTCCTGAGACATCTAAATGTATTTAGTCCGGCACCCCTCTGCCAGTCTGGGCCCTCTCCATACCATTATGGGAGAGCTTTTCCTGAGGAGACACTGAGGGGGCATCGTTAGCCACACGCGTTGTTCACTATGGTGGGAGAGGGGGTGTGAATGGAGGGTTAGGTGGGAAAGGGGGTTGGAGGGAGGGTTGGGGGTCGCATGGGGAGTTAGGGGGTGGATGCTCCCTTGGGGGGCTGGGGGGGGGGGGGCATTGGTGTCTACTCACTCGTTCTGTCCAGTGTAGGTCATTGACCTTTTGTCGGCACTGGAAGCCGGTCCTCCTGGTCACACTCCCAAGCTCACAGCTGCTGCCACCTCATCCCAGGCACCACTGGCTGCCCTATGGCTTACCCTCTGGGACCCTCAGGGGAACAGGACATCCCTCCTGGCCTCCACTGCGTCTAGGAGCCTCCCCAGATCTGCATCCCCGAATCTTGGAGCTGGTCTCCTCGGCGCCATTATTGAGAGCTGGCTGAGGTTGGCTGAACAAGTAGAGCTTAAGTGCTGCTCGACCTTGTTAGCGAGGGTGCTGGCAAGCGCGGTCCTGGCGGATCAGCTGGCAAGCCTTCATTTGCGGTGAGAAGCCCGTGAGGCCTCGTTAAGTGGACCAATTAATGTTGATATGTGTTTCCGGCCTTGCTGGGCCGAGCGTCGAGAAGCCCATGGCACTTAGAAATTTTTGCGGAGAATCGCGCCAATTGAGGCAAATCAAATAATAAAGCTGGCAACAATGTCATGTGAAATGTGCAAGCTAGCTGGACAATATCCACTTTCTCCCACTTCCTCTGACTCCACTTGGTACTGGTTTAACCATAGCTTTAGTGTGGGGAGACCAAGGGGGGAATTTTACGGCCGTTCTCGCTAGCGGGATCATCTGTTCCTGCCAATGGTGAACCCTCACTACGGGTTTTCCGATGGTAGGGGGGTGAATTCAATGGGAAATCCCATTGACAGCGGTGGGACCAGAAGATGCCACCGCCAGCCAACAGTGGGCCAGCTCCTGAGAAACACGCTGCAGGGACATGGAAAACGCCCAAACGCGTACACATTCAACCCCACCTTTCGTGTCTTGTTAAACCGGCAGAATGGCTGATCTGCTGAGCTGCTAAAATAAGCAAAGATATCCTTTCAGCTTTACCTCGCCCAAATCTATTGGGGTCTACCTTTAAATACTCAAACTTGCAATCAGGAAATCACTCTCAAGTACCAGTTCTCAATAAGCTTAAAATATTGCCCTTTAGTGTAGAAACGCTGGTCTGATTCACAAGACTGTATTTTAATTAAGGGACTATGGGGATGTAGTGGTCTAATGGTATTGTCATTAGTCTAGTAATCCAGAGACCCAGAGTCATGCCATGGCAGATGATGAAATTTGAATTCAATAAAAATCTGGAATTAAAAGTTTAAAGATGACCATAAAACCATTGTTGATTGTCGTAAAAACCCATCTGGTTCACTAATGTCCTTTAGGGAAGGAAATGCAATTGATTCTTAAACGCGCTCAGGAATGGGCAATAAATGCTGGCCCAGGCAGCGACCCCCACATCCCATGAACAGATTTTTAAAAAAATAATTGTAATGAGGTACAAAAAAGACACGTAGGACATTAATAACCACTTCAGATGCTAGAATTCACATTCTGCTTCCAGAAAAGAGACCTTATTATTTGATCTTTAAGCCAACCTTCTATTTTTGTGTGGATGGTTAAAATATCATGAGGGCTTCCTGTCCATCTGCAAGGCCCATTACAAGTTAGGACGATATCTCAAATTCAAGCTCATTTGCGTTGATGTGGTTGTTCTTAGCCTGGGCAATGGAAATACTACAAATAACTAAGGTGCCCCTGGGCTGGCAGGCAATAGAAGTGCTACAAATAGATAAAGTGTCCCTGGGCTGGCAGGGTGGTGGGGAAGGGGTCAGGAAACAGTCAGCATTCTTACTCCTGGTTATTATCCAGTAACCTGTTTGTGGAATTTGAGCAAGGACACAGTTGGCTAATGTTAATGCTGTCTCCAAAACTTGAATAGACAGCCAACATTCTCTATCATTGTTCAAATGAAAAAATGGTCACTTGGACAACATAATAGAGGATGTCCCACATCTGTGAAACCATAACCCAGCAAGGAATCAATTCCTCTGAGGGAATAACAGTGTAATCCTGGGAGCCTCAGATTTAACTTCCCTTACAGATTTAACCTTTCCCATCTCTTGGGAACCCCGACAGCTCAAGAAAGGCAAAGACAGCTGAGAGAAAAAGGGCAAGTCCCCTACTTGTACTGTAGGTGTACTTCCACTTGGTCACCAAGCATACCTGTTTCCTTGGGATCACACCTTCCTACATCAAGTTTCCGCCATCCAAAGACCCCTCCCTTTTAAAAAAAAAACATTTTATTAAGGCATTTGTAAATATTTAACAACAATTTCAAAAGAAATAAAACAACAAAGTAAATAACCCCCACCCCAACCAACAACCACATACTGCCATTGGCTTACATCGGTGTTTTTCAAACTTTTTTTCCGGGGGCCCATTTTTACAAACCTTCGGGGCCCACGCCGGCCGACCTTCGCGACACACACTGGCCGACATTCGCGACTCACACGGGCCGACCTTCGCGACCCAATATTAATCCCCAACCTACATGACTGAAAAAGATGATTTGATCATTGATTGTGGGAGCCTGTGTGCACATATTGACTGCTGCGTCTCCTACCTTACAGCAGTGACTATACTTCAAAAGTACTTCCTCAGTTGTAAAGCACTTTGGGAACATCCTGAGGTCATGAAAGGTGCTACACAAATGCAAGATGCTACATAAATGCAAATTGAAACAGTCCCAGGATGAGCTCACAGTGCCAGGAAAGACCACTCTATCTATCAGAATCAGGACTCTGTTGAAATTCGGGGCCTTAGCAGGGGACCCCTGCCAAGGACGCACTTAATCCCGTTTCCTGCACTGAGGGGCTCCACTCGCCGGAACTCCTCAGTGCAGGAAGCCATCGGGGGCGGGGGGGGGGGGAGTTGGCATGACGCCGCTTTGCAGTCAGTGGGAGCCGCACCTCAACAACAACAGAGACAGGAAGAGACCCTTCATTGGCCGCTCAAGCAACTCAATTGAGCTCTTGCAAGGAAGCTTGGTGGTGGGAAAATTTCAGGTATGCCTCCACCACCACGCCCCCGCAAATGTGCATCCTTTCCGCCTCCCTATATCACGATATGGGCAGCACGGTAGCATTGTGGATAGCACAATTGCTTCACAGCACAGGGTCCCAGGTTCGATTCCTGCTTGGGTTACTGTCTGTGCGGAGTCTGCACATCCTCCCCGTGTGTGCGTGGGTTTCCTCCGGGTGCTCCGGTTTCCTCCCACAGTTCAAAGATGTGCAGGTTAGGTGGATTGGCCATGATAAATTGCCCTTAGTGTCCAAAATTGCCCTTAGTGTTGGGTGGGGTTACTGGGTTATGGGGATAGGGTGGAGGTGTTGACCTTGGGTAGGGTGCTCTTTCCAAGAGCCAGTGCAGACTCGATGGGCCGAATGGCCTCCTTCTGCACTGTAAATTCTATGATAATCTATGATATGGGCCACCTTGCCTGCCAGCCCATCTCCAGCTGCCTGATCAAATCCAGCGTAATGAGTTTGCATCCCACAATCAATTAAAATTTCTTGTCTTGTCAGTTCAAGAAGTTTACAGGAAAAACCTACCCAACAAGCAGTTACAAGGCACAAACACCCGCAATGCATATCAAATTTGTTATTCAAATTCATGTTAGGAACGTGGTTCTGAGCTTGCGCACCGATGAGCAGGCAAGCATGCGCAGTGCGCCCACATTTTCTTTTATGGTCGTGGCTGTCATTGTTAAAAGCTGGCTGATGTGGCTGTTGCGCGCGAATTTGCACAATTTGGGAGCACAGTGACGGACGGCTCCACGACCCTCCCGGCACCCGCCCGCGACCCACCCACGGGTCGCGACCCCCACTTTGAAACTACCTGGCTTACATACATAGTTCCCCAGCCCCCTCCTCCACTTACTAATCCCGCCTCAACCATCCCCACCTACTTCCCTCCCTCCCTAACCCTCCCCCCCCCTCCCCCCCCCCCGCCTTTTTGTATCTGCTGACAGCTGAATTTTCCCCGAAGAAGTCGATAAACGACTGCCACCTCTGGGTGAACCTTAACGTTGATCCCCTCAGGGCGAACTTGATCTTCTTAAGCCTGAGAAACCCAGCCATGTCGCTAACC